>NW_027225592.1:1200000-1500000 GCF_038994185.2 Dermacentor albipictus
ACTACAAGAGAGGATTCGTGCTTCAATGACATCGAGAGAGCGAAGCATGAGCAGCGTACTATGCCAAAAGGAAGAGAGAGAGAGGACGAACACCCCTTCTTCTACCAAAGTCGGAAGCTAAATCGAGAACACGCGGACAGCGCTACTGAGAAGGAATGCTTATGTCTCGCATGGGCTGTTCGAAAATTGGCCTGCTATCTTGAGGGCTCTAGGTTCGTCATCGAAACGAGTCATTTCCCTCTCAAATGGTTGGAGATAAGACCTTCCAATATTGGCCGTCTCCTGCTCTGCAGTCTCGCTTTACAGCAATATTCTGTTGAGATAGGCTATAAAAAGCGAACTCTCAATGGCGATGCTGATGGCTTGAGTTCAAGCTCCTGGATCGATAATCAGCCTCGAAAGCTACCCAAAACTCGTTTTTTTTTCCTGACGTAGGATTGGAAAAGCCTTATTTTGGTTCACGAAGCTGGGTTGAGCCATGTCTTGCAAAGCGTATAACGAGTTGATGTACGTATTTAGTGTTGCTGTAAGTTCTGTAAAATTGTCGTTTTTGAGTGGGAAATAAGCCTGCCGGAGCTCAGCGAGAAGTTGTCTCGCGCTTGATGACTGAGTGCCTGAGTCTCGCAGTAGTTATATCGACGCGTGCTATGAACTAGAAACTGTTACAGACCCTTCTGAGGTATCTAGGCTCGGACCGAGACGTTGAGCGACGTGCGAAAACGCCCACAGTGTTGCGTGATCCAGAGAGCTGTGCGACAGCCGACGACGACTACAAGCACCGACCTGCGTCATCCCTCCGGCCAACGTGTGTAGTCCCCTGCCCATCAGGATCTCCATCGGCGGCGGGGCAGTAGCCAATCGAAGACATCTTTTAGGCAACCTCTTTCTTTTTTATGCGATAGCAATTATATGAACACTCCAGGTGCACTTTGTCGTCGCCGTAGGCGTAGGCGTCGCTGTGATGTTCCGTATACTGTTCAAGGGCGACAACACCGTCGCCGCGCGCCGTATCTTGCATGTGCCAGTGAAAGCGCACGAGGGGAGCCGGCGATCGCGGCTCAATCTCGCGCGCGCAAGGAAGAGAAGCGGGGAGGAAGCGCGCCTTCTTCGCTCGCGCGCTAGGCACCGGGTGGAAGGGGGGGGGGGGGGAGCGTTGTACTCTGGCAGCGACTACGTATTGCACAGCCGCGCGTGTTCGCGCGGGCCGTATATTGAAAGCAATCTGCGTTGGGGGCAGAGTGTAGGCGCGCCGACGGCTCATACATTTGTGCATGCTGTATTCTCGGCGCTCAGTTTTCGTTGAAGCGATATACGGCACGAAAGTCACTTCTCTCGCTGCTGTTGCCGCGCTTCCTTACGCCAGCGCTCTGACAGCGAGTGTCTGCGGTCATCGTGTGTGATGTATTCACGTTTGCCTGTGCACGCTGACACCGTACTTGCTAATTTAGTCAATACGCGAATATATTTGCTAGTATAGCAATTATATTTATTATTTATATTAAATAGCAATATTTGCAAGTATGCTAGTATGCACACGCACTCAGCAGCAGCAGCGGAGCAGACAGTTGTACGGCGGCTAAAGACGCTTTTGACGAACGTTACAGGTTGGAATCGTGGCCTCAAACCAGTGCCTGAGACGACGAAAGCTGGAGCGGACGAGCAGGATCGATTAGATCAACCGGAGGCCACGCGGACCATCACGTGGGGTACACCAACCGCTGCTGCCTACAAAAGGACATCGCCCCCCTTGGACTATCGCACACGCAGTCAGCAGCAGCAGCGGAGCAGACAGTTGTACGGCGGCTAAAGACGCTTTTGACGAACGTTACAGGTTGGTTTGTTCTCTTCGCCTATCGACGGCACTTTTGTTCTGTTACGTTTCCTGCTGCTGCTGGGTGCACTCTGTGATCGAACTTTACTAGTGTGCTGGGTGCTATGAATGACATATGTCCAGCATGCGATGGCAGGATTCACGAATCGGAGTCGTGGTTGCTGTGCTCAGAATGCAAGTATAGTTACCATATCGGCTCATGCTCTGCGGTAACTGACAATTCTTACAAAAAGAAGTCTGTTGCTGCTAAAAAATCTTGGATATGCGTGACGTGCAAAGCGTCGACTCGAGGAGCCAATTCTGCGGAAATGCAGAATGAGACGTTAGAAAAGAAGTTCACCTCAGAGCTTGCGGCAATTCATCTCAAGCTTACTGAGCTACTGGACATCAAATCAAAGGTTGACGATTTGTCCCAAATTAAAACAACTGTTGATAGCATTGAGGAATCTATGAAAGTTATGTCCAGTAAATACGATGAAGTTCTTACTCAGATGACGCGGCAGTCCGCAGACATCTCAGACCTCAGAAAGCGGGTTGTGAAGCTTGAGGCCCACGCTAAAGAAACAGACGTGGAAAAACTTCAGCATGAGTTGAACGAGCTAGATCAATACAGCAGGCGCCTAAATCTTGAAGTGAACGGTTTGGCCTATCACGAAAATGAGGACCTTCTGGTAAAGCGCAACCAACTGGCAACTGAACTTGGGCTTCCACAGCTTTCCGAGTCTGACATTGAAGCCGCCCACAGACTAGCTTCTAGAAACGAGAGGAAGGGAGACAAGCCCAATACTGTGATGGTGAGGTTTTCATCTCGTCAAACTAAAGAAAAATGGCTTGCAAAGAAAGAACAATTGAAGAAAACAAAGTCGGCTATATTCTTCAGTGAAAACCTCACGGCTTGCAATAAGAAGCTTTTCTGGGAAATGAAAAATAGGGCTCTTGAAAATAAGTACGATTTCGCATGGCACAAGAATGGCAAACTTTTCGTGCGCCGCAGCCCGAGCGATTGGGTGATTAGAATTGCAACAGTGCATGACCTAGAAAAAATACGATAAAATGAAAGAAAGCTGATCGCAAGAAGTGCTTACGTTCTATTCACAAACATAACAAACTACTATGACGCTGAGGCCTTCCAAAAAATTGCTTCACGCCAGAAAAAAACAGTTATCACTGATTCACCTTAATGCGCAAAGTCTTCAAAACAAAAAAGATAGTGTCGACTTCTTTTTGAACAGCCTAAATCACCAGTTTGATTACTTAGCTTTCACTGAAACATGGTCTACTGATAACCATGATACCGTGCCATTTACGAACTACAGTTGTGCATCAATCTGCAGGGAAAACCAAAGGGGTGGTGGTGTATCGATTTATGTTCATGACAGCGTTAAATACAATATTGTCAAAGAATATACTGTAATATCTTCTCACTTTTAATCTGTCATGATAGAATGTCAAAGCCTTTTAGTAGTTACTATATATAGGCCCCCTTCTGGAACTGTGTCTGATTTCCTTACTTTCATGGATGAAATGCTTGAGTATTGTGAACAGAATGGCGCACGCGTGATTGTTACAGGAGATTTCAACATAGACATGCTATCACCAAGCAACAACAAACAAAATTTTCTTGACAGAATGCTCTCTTTTGGCTATGAAAACACAATTCATGTACCTACAAGGATAACACAGTTGACTGAAACTGCCTTGGATTTATGTTTCACTAACTACAAAAATGAAATATGCACAGGGGTTCTAACACCTGGAGTCAGCGATCACCTGCCGATTTTTGCAATTTTGCCGTGGTGCGTAAAAAAACGAAATCCAGCAAATCCTACGCAGCGTAGACAGATTAACCAAGAAACAATTAAGCATTTTCAGAATGTTGTCGCTGACACTGATTGGAGCTGTATTTTCAATAATACTGACCCTGTGAATGCCTACGACATATTCATAACAAAGTTAACAGACCTTTATAATTTAGCTTTTCCGATTGTGGTGCATAAGATAAACAAGAGGGCGAGAAAGCCATGGATAGACGCTTCACTTTTGAAAAGAATGAAAGCAAGAGATAAGTTGTTCACCGAATTCATACAAACAAAGCGCTTAGACTACTTGGTTGAATTTAAGCAGGTCAGAAATAAGATAGGATCTGACATTAAAAAGGCGCGATTTAGCTACTATGAAAAAAAGTTTGCAAACATACTCAATGGTCAGAAAGCAATTTGGAACGCTGTGAACGATCTTTTGCAAAGGAAAAATACGAAGACAATCTCTGAGCTTCAAATAGAGGGCAGATCTTGTTCAGGTACTTTACTTGCCGATATGTTCAATGAGCATTTTTTGAGTTCAGGAGCTTCTGATATTTCAAATGGTGCTGTCCAGTCTTACAAATCGTATATTAAAACACACGTCTCGGAATCTATTTTCCTAACTCCCACGAATGAATCGGAAGTAGCCTCGCTGATACAGAATTTAAGTAACAAATGTGCTGTGGGTTTTGACAATATAAAAGCAGAACCTCTAAAAGCAGTTTCAGAACACATAAGCGCACCATTTGCACATATTTGCAACCTTATTTTGAGCACTGGAACGTTCCCGGAGAAACTGAAAATTGCTAGAGTATCCGTTGTTCACAAAGGGGTAATGAAAATGACATGAATAACTACAGGCCCATTTCCGTTTTGCCCATTTTTTCAAAAATTATAGAACGTGTCATATATGTACGAATTGCAAACTTTTGTAGCTTAAACAAAATTATAACCGAACATCAATACGGATTTCAGAAGAACAAATGTACTGAAAAGGCCTTACTATCTATTAAAGATCAAATTATTGAACATTTTGAGCAAAAACATCACACAATTGGAATATTTCTCGACTTTAAGAAAGCTTTTGATTCGATTAAGCATGAAATTCTTTTGCAAAAGCTGAATGAATATGGAATAAGAGGTACGCCCCACAATTTAATAAGAAGTTCCCTTACTAATCGGTATCAGTGTACAGATATGCAGCACTCGAAGTCACAAATGGGCAAGATCAAGTACGGCGTCCCACAGGGTTCTATACTTGGGCCACTTTTATTCTTATTTTATATAAATGACATCGTAAACGTACCTCTAACACCAGATATTATATTATATGCCGATGACACTAACGTCTTTTTCTCGGGTCAGGATATGTCTACTCTAGTACAAGAAGCGAACCTTTGGCTTAGCAATTTGTCGCTATGGCTGAGAACAAATAAGCTCGAATTAAACATTAAGAAAACAAAGTACATCATTTTTAAACCTCGGAACGATTGTATTCTCCACAATACGCAGCTCACATTCCAAGGAGCTTTGATTGAGCGCGTCCAGACTAAAAATTTCTAGGCGTTATCTTTCACGAAACATTGAGTTGGTCCAATCACATAGATAATCTTCGCACCCACATATCGCGATCCATTGGCATAATTGGCAAAATCAGATGTTTACTACCCCTCTGGGTGACAAAGCAGCTTTACTACACTTTAGTTTACTCGCTCATGCATTACTGCCTATTAATCTGGGGCACAACAACAAAAACAAATAAAGATAGTATTCACAGGCTCCAAAAAAGAATCTTGCGTATTATCGAAAATGTTCCGTGCCGAACGCCTTCTGCTACACTTTTCCATAAACACAGCATATTAAAATTAGAAAACATATTCCTTAAAAAACTAGCGACAGTCATCTACAATCAAATTAAATCGGACGCAGGTATATTTCAGGATACCTACTCGCGGAAAACACACACGTATAATCTTAGGAAAACCACCTATTACAGTGAAAGGATTCGAACCAACTACGGCAAGCAAAAACTAACGCACCTTATACCTTCATTTCTAAACTCTAGCATGACGGCCATAAGCATAGTGAATGAAAGCCGATCAGTAGCAATTTTCAAAAAAAAGATGCATGCTTATCTAATGGCGCTTCAAACATGACATCTTTTTCTTTCTCTTCCGTGTAAGACTTCCTTATATTGTATAAGCTTTCTTCCAGAACTGCATTGTGCCTCAAAATTCAGCCATGAAAATTTTTTGCTGTTCATACCAATTATGTTCTAGTTCACTTATTAAAACCACGGCTTAGTTCTTTTTTTCTCTTCTGCATTTATGTATTACATCATGTATTAGTGTTACATTATGTGTCATTATGTAGTGTTATATTTATGTATTATGTATTACAGGCTGAGTGTATTGCAACAATTGTTTTTCTTTTCTTTTTTTTCGTTTTTTACTACATTGATGTATTATCTAGTGACTCGCTGAGTGTTGTGCAATGTCGTTGTCTGGGCGGGGATTGGCGCATTGTCAGGCATTCAGTTGCCTTTTCGCCACCCCTTCCCGCTGTACCACTGGATATGTATGCTGAACTGATGATAAAATAAACTATTCACTATTCACTATATAGGGATGATAAAATGTTCGCGCTGAGCTTAGTGCCACAAGAAGACGGCACCCCGCACTCCTCCTTTTCCTCTGTCTTTTGAATTGGATTGGCGCGTCTCGCTAGGTGCTTGCGCTCAGATTTCCGAGCACACGTTGGTGGGCACCTGGTTTTGTACTGGGCTTTCAACAGATCGCTCGTTACTCGCGCTAAAGTAAAGGCTGCGAGATGAAGAGAGCGTCGGATATCGTAGAAGTGATTTACCGCGCGCTTACCCTGTAAGCACGTAGGAATGCCGGAAAGCACTCATACAAGCAAGGGTTAAGAAAACTAGCTTTATTTTCTTTTACTTTATTACGCACCTTCATACTGGGTCGCGCCGAGCGATGGCTGTTCTAACCAGCGCAGGATAGAGCCGCCCTACTCAGGAAGTTACTTCGCCAACCCGGACCAGCTCGGCCGTCCGAGCGTCCACCTATCCAGGCGGCAAGTGATTTGGCTCACATGCTGCGTGAGCAAAAGCGTAGACGTGTAGCTATTGAAGGAGATGACCGGTGACTTGCGTCCTCTTTTGGAGCACGCCATCGGTGACTGGTGGAACTATGCCCGTGTGGTATAGTGCGGGGCGAGCTGCTGGCGCAGCCTACACTCGCGGTGGCCCCTGTAAGATAGTGCAAACTGACGAGTGCTTTCTGCGCGGAAAGCGGAAGTGCAATCGAGTCCGCCTAATGACGGGCGACAACGTTCCGCCGAGCCGCCAAAATTACGGTGATGTTGCAGATCGTAGACCACGGCTCTTCGGCATGGTCCGCGCGATGACGCGGAAGCTGCTACTTATCAATGTCGACAGATGAGACGCCGCGACGCTAGGCCCCATTATGGCAGCAAATATTCAACCGGGGACAATTATTCACACTGACGAATTGGCGGCATACAACTGTACGCCAAATTTAGTGGATGCTACGGAGCGAGCCTCAATATGCATTTGGACGCAATAAACCACAGCCTGAACTTTCTGGATCTCATCATGGGCGATCACACGCAAGAAATAGAAAGTTGGAAAAAGTGAAGCGTCACCTCGCCAGCGGCGGGTACGGGCGAACTGCACTGCTGCTGGAGTCACATCTGACATGGCTGTGGTGGCAGCCACGTGCGCTGCAACGCCTCTTTCTCGCAGTTTTTAGGACAGCCATCATACTGTCTCCGCCATAGAACCTACTTTGTTCCTCATCCGCGGCTCAATAGAGCTCAAGCATTATCGCTCCGTCTACTACAAACTAATACATATCCCAATCCGTCGCCCTTACATAAGATCTATCCAGATACACGAATGCTACCTGCCACGACTGTGGAGAAATAGCCACGTTATAACACATGCTATGGCGGTGTGCCCGGTCACGCTCTATCATCGATAACAGCTCGGCCAGGTGGGAGGCGGTTCTCCGCAGCTCTCTTCTGACTGACCAAATCTGGGCAGTCCACCAGGCCCACGATGCTGCCCAGAGGCTCAGCCTTCCGGTTCCCATGTGGGAGCGGCCCGCTTCGTGAAGACTCACGATCTGCAGGACTTCAATAAAGTTTTACCATGCCACACCATACCATACCATCGCTCGGCGCTACCCAATATAAAGGTGCATCACAAAGTAAAAGAAAACAAAGCTAGTTTTCTGACACCTTGCTTGTATGATTGTTTTCCGGCATTCCTGTGTGCTTACACGGTAAGCGCGCCGCAAGCCACTTCTACGCTACCCGACGCGCACTTCGTCTTGCATCCTTTACTTTAGCGCGAGCAACGAGCGATCTGGTAAAGCCCAGTGCGAAAACCTGGCGCCCGTCAATCTGTACTCGGAAATGCGAGCGCAAGCTCGTAGCGCGCCGTGCCAATGCAATCCAGATGATAGAGAAAGAGGGGGAGTGCGGAGCCCCCTTTTGTGACACTAAGCTCAGCGCTACACGATACACCTACTACCCTTAGTTGTCATAGCTGCCTACTAATTTCCTATCGCAATCGATGCTGCACCTGCTCTCTCTCTCTCTTCATTTATGGGTTGTCGGAATTGTCTTAGATTGAACGAAAATGTTGATAGAAGAATTCAGAACAAAATTGTGGCATTCTGACAGAAATTAGCTGTAAACATAGAACTGATAACTCCAAATGTGCACAAGAGTTCCCTATTATGATTTAGCCGAACTGACTATCAGCACGCATATGCCTGAGCTTGTGTGCAAGTTTTGGTACTTACAAACAAGACTCTGGCAAATAATTTGTGCTTTTAAATTTTCAGACAAATGAAAACTGTCAAATAACATGAAAAGCCAAACAATTGTGATCCATTAAACCTAAGTACAAGCTATTAACCAAGCAACAAGGAAGGAAAAAAGTAATTCCTGAAATAATGTAGTAGACCATGTTTTCTAACTTTAAGAGAGCAATAACAGAAGCTCTTGTACGTTAAGTATGTACAGTCAATACTGAGTCACACATTAAATCTCTAGGTCTTGTTGTTATCGATTAAGTGGATTCAATAGGATAAACACTATTTTGAAGTTTTCTATCATTAAAGAAATGTAGGTAGCATGAGCTTTTTTATATTTTCGCTGTTCCTGGACACCGGAGCTACAGCGAATTCGCCCATCTATAGTATGGACCACCCTTTTACGTTCTCACTTTATATATGCCGTATAGAACGCATTGTGTATTGGCTGCTTCAATGGAAACGTCTTCTTTTTGTTTTTGAACCTTATATTACGTGATAACTTTTGAATATATTTGATACAGCATAATCCTTGTAGTACGTAATTTAGTGCAGAATGCGGGTCTGCTTACTTCACAAAGATATATATTGGCTGACAGAACAGTTATGTATAAAACTGGTCGAGTATTTCCCTCCAATTTTGTAGGCTATGGATTTTTTCTTTGAGACGTTTTATAGCTCCGCCTTAAATTTTCACCAATGAACACAAACCCATCTTAAAAAATTTTGAAACTTGCTCAAAATTAAACATGCATGATCTTTAGGATGAGCAGCAACAGCATCCTACTTAGGTCCACTGTCAGTGAAAGCCTTCGCCAAGGATGAAATGCTCCTGTTTTGCGTCAAGCAAAACCACCTTATTTGTGAAAATTTAAATAAAGTAAATAATGTGCTTGTTACGATGTTGGGAAGCTCTCATCGGCTGTGGTAGACTAAGGATACCATAAATCTTTCAAGGCATGCACCTATGCCCGTACCTCGCCCTCCACCCGCAGACACACACACCAAAAAAAATAAAGGGTCTTATGTTAGGACTGTTTGAAAGAACAACTGCCAACCAGTCTTGATGCTGGGCATGTTATTGACGAATTCCGTCGGCCAATGGAAAAATGCATGTACGAAAACCTTTGCAAATATGGGCCCTGTGCCGGGGTAATTTACCAAGCCTGTTCCAACGCTGCTCTTTTTCACGCTATGGCACGATCCGAGTGGCGCAATAGGATCGGCCGGCCGCAAACGGTGCATGAAAAACCAGGAATACAATCGCATAGGAGGGATCGCTTCATTATATTATACTGGCCTGGGTCCACATTATTTAAGCATATCTTACGTAACTAAGTGTTTCCCTGTTGGGCGATGGCAGGCGTCACTCAAAATGGTAACCAGTGTGATGGCGAGGTGGCAGTCGCCTCGCTACGCAATCGCAGAGGGCCCTTACGACAAAGTTTTCTGATTATTAAATTGTGCTTTTACACAAGAGGACCGTGACTCGTGTTACTCGTGAAAGGACCCCACGAGTAACAGTACGTGAGCGTATGGCCCTGTAGAAATAAAGCCGCCACGGCCACGAATGAAACTTGACATCTAAAACGTTATGGGGTTTTACGTGCCAAAACCACTACCTGACTAGGAGGCACGCCGTAGTGAGGGACTCCGGAATAATTTGGACCACCTGGGGTTCTCTAACAAGCTGCTAAATCTGAGTACAAAGATGGTTTCGCATTTGGGCCCCATCGAAATGCGTCCGTCATGGCCAGGATTTGATCCCGCGGCATCGTGCCACACCATAGCCACTAAACAACCACGGCGGGTAAACTCGAGACCTGGAGCTTAGCAGCATAACGTATACACCAGGCGTCTGAGGGAGAAAGAGAAATTTTGAGGATGCGTGCACTGAATCGGTCCTCAGCAATTCCAAGTCGCTTCCTCTCGAAGTGCTGAGCAATCACTTGCTTGGCTTCGGTGATCTGACGAGAACTGGTGTGAATAGTTAAATAGTTGAAAGGTGAATAGTTGCTCACACCCTTCAACCTCCCGTGTACAAACCAAGTGACGCTAGACTTGCAGTAAACGTGGTCACTTTTGATCGTCATTTTTGTATAATTTTATTCGAGGAGTGAGACATGACCCATTTGATTCCTGATAACAGTGGGCCAGATTACCTAGTCCTTGTGTGCGGCTACAAATTCTTTGTTCACAGCATCTCAGGCAACCATTTCAATGGCGCTGTAGTCATTATAGAAATAACCCACGGTATTGTTACGTAATTATGTCAAGCAAAAATAACTCATTTGGTCGAAAATTTCTTGCTCTTGATGGGTTCCATTTCATGATTTCTTCGTGTCCATCCAGGATCTCTAATCACTAGTTACTTGAGTTACTCTTTAACCCGGTAGTTACTTGAGGCAAATAGACAGAGGAACACATTATGCAGCTCGGCGTTGCACGTGCAGGAAGGCAGTTTGACGAACCCCATTGCTCGTTCTTTGGGGAAGCCTGAGGATGTACGGATTGAAATGCTACGAGTGACATGAAAAGGCAGGTGTGTATGTGTGTGTGCGTGCGTGTGTGCATGCGCGCGTGTGTTCAACTACCTCAACTACCTGAAGCAACTAGTAACCTCAGGTAACAATGCAGCCGCCTGCGTGGCTGACTCCGCGAAAGGCTGTCTCAGTGGGCGGAAAGTGGGGAACTTGATTGAGCCTCATGCGCATAAAATGAAGTACCGATTCGGCAGCACGGACTGCCAATGCCCAATCTGTCCTACAGAACTGTACCCTAGTCTACCATTACCGTCTCCGCGTTCCAAATTGAGCACCGGTGCTGGCATTTAGAAGAAGTAATTTCCTTCTATATTACGCTATATACGCTGTTACGCTATAAGCTATATTAACTTAAGCTGAACCTGTAAACGGCTATTCTAAGTTGGAGAAACCACCCCTCTTACCACGAGATAATCTTAGTAAAGCAACAAACGATGCAAGAAAAAAAATAAAGGCTGGTATAGCGATGACTGCTTGAAGTTCCTTCAGCAGGTCTTCATTTCTCCTTTGAATTCGGCAGCGTCCACTGGAATCAAGCTAATTGATTACTGGGAATAAACTTCTACGACACACTCAGAATGAACAAAACACTGAACCTAGAAAGCTTCGATAAAATATCTGCATGAAAACGCAACGTCTGTGGAAACAAATTCTTCGAAATCTACGATGCCATTCTGACGTGTCATTACTGAGATTTCTCCTGCAATAAGCAGTCTTTTTTTCCGCCAATTGAATCAAAGTAGAGCGCTGGAAAAATGCTTCAGTTGTATAAGCTGATTTATTGTTCTGTAATTCCTATTTACAAAAAAATATGACTTCCGATACCAAATATTCTAAAATAACATTTTCTTCTGAAGCTCACGAACTGCCCTGGAAACACGATATAACATTTTCTTCTGAAACCGCCGCAATGCTTTGGCAACGGACCTACGCGAATAACATGGTGAAGTTAGTTCGACGTGCCGCCCTACGAGGGTTTGTAGTAGAATTCTTCAATGATGTCATTTAACTGCAATATTTCGGAGGAGCTAATGAGACGGGCATGTTCTTCTTTCCCTGTTTTTTCCAGACACCAGCTGCAATAGAAATTGCACTGTGCCTTCCATGGTGGCCTAGTGGCGCAGTGGCGTCGGCGTTAGCGCTGCGAAGCTAGAGAACATGGGATCGAACCCTGGCCGCGGCGCCAACGGCGGCGTTCCGATGGGGGCAAAATGCAAAAAAAAAACGTGCACTGTCCATTGTGTGCCCGTTAACGAACCCCCAACTGGTCGAAATTAACCTCGATTCCCGCGCTACTGCGTGTCTATAACATTCTGGTTTTGGGAGGTAGTTAACAACAATTTAAATTATTCAATTTCACGGTTCGCAATGCGAGCTCTGCAGCGTACGTCGAAGCCCTCTTTGAAGCGTTAGTATAGCGAAGGTGGATGTCGCTTACCGAGGCTGAGTGCTGTCAGCGATACAAATATTATATAGTCAGAAGCGTGTACGCTCGCCGAACTTGTTGGAGTGTCCATCCGTCTCGCTGCGGAATCGGACATAGAGTGTTTCGTGGACGCGAGCCGGTATGGCACTATCACTTCACACCTGCAACCTGCGCGAAGTTGTACTCTTGGCATGTCGCGCACGATCCATGTGTTTGCCAACATTCTCCAGTCTTCTTTTTTTTCTGTTTCTTTCGACAGCGTGACATCTCATTTGGAACCGAGGCAGGACGAACTTTTACAGCTGCGCATAAGTGAGCACGGGTTCTTTATTGTTGCGTACGCAGTGCGAATAGCATTGGAGGAGGGAAGTGAGTCACCAGCTGCAAGTCAAGGCTAGTTCGAAAGCGACAACAAAAAAAGAAAAAAAGAAAACGCCGGTCACATTTGTTGGTGTTGTTTCAAAAAGGTAGAGGAGGTTCCAACTTCTTACATCAACAATGGAGAAAATGGCTCGCAAAACACGTAAAGTTAACGCCGTCTTTTTTTTTTATGCAGCGACCTATAAAGAGCACATTTTCTTTAATCCCCCATGGTGGACAGCGTAATTTTGCCTTTCCAGGCATCTCACCTGAACACGCGCAAATTACTTTCACAGCAAGTCTAAATTTTGAATTAGCTCATAAGCAAATTCTTCAGCCCCAGACTTTGTCATCATTGAAATCAGGACACATGTTCAAGCTGCGGAAATTAAGCGTGAAACCAGTGATGCCCGCAACCATCATCCTCAGCGCATTGCTTGTACACTGCAGAACGAAGGTCTGTCCTAGTGATGATCTAATACCTTTGTCCTGCACCATCTGACTCCAACCTGGGCTTTCAAATTTTCTAATCTTGTCACACAGCTTAATTCACTGCAGTTCTCGACTGCGTTCTTCTTTCTATTCACCTGTTCCATTGCACCAATGGACTACCGATGACCTGTTCTACACACATAATGACCTGTCCAACTTCATTTCTCCATCTCGATTTGGACTGGAATATATCGGCGTTTGCCCTCTTCCTGTCTCATGACGCACACTTACCGTTCTTTCTTCCATTGCTCAATAAGTGGCTCTTACCCAAGTTATATCCGTTCAGCAGTATTGCGGAGGCGTTTTATTCAACTTGTAGTAAATACCTAGAAGAATTCTGGCGATTGGGCACTGTACTTCGCAAGAATTTTTTTTTCCGGTTTCTACTAGTTGATCATCCATCTCGCCGAGGGAACCAACTCTGCGATAATGGGAGCGTGCGTTTATTCAAGTGAATGACAAAAGTCAAATGAGACATGAAAAAAAATCTCTACAATCGTGACCATAGATGGTAAAAATTGTCATTCACGAGTGACTAGCACAAAGCTACAAAGAAAGCCCATACAGGTTTATCAGAAGGAAAGCTTAGCAGATGAGCGAAAATTCGTCCTGGTCCAGGAATGGTGCCCGGCACCAGCTTTCTGGCGCAATCGATCTGAAATCTGTGATATAAACAAAGAGCATGATGACGAAGTGGTCTTTAGTGGACCGGCGCTTTCGAGTCTCCTGGAGATCGTCACCTATGATTAGTCTTCGTTGCCTACTTCAGACGTTTCTAGCCTATCTATCTATCTATCTATCTATCTATCTATCTATCTATCTATCTATCTATCTATCTATCTATCTATCTATCTATCTATCTATCTATCTATCTATCTATCTATCTATCTATCCTCTTATATCAACTCAGTAGCCTAATATGTCTACCAGCTTGTGCCACTTGGTATGTTCTCGTGGTTGTGATGCTGTAATGGCCGTTCCGTCGTCGTTATTCCAGCGTTGTTATCTGGTCTCGTCATGCAATTGTTGTTACGCCTTGTACGCCTAGCCAATGGCCAAAGATGTCTATTAGAGCTTGGACCACTATGTATCTGGTCGTGGTCGTGATGCCATTGGGGTCATGATGCTGTCGTTGCGCCATCTTTGTCATACAGTCGTCTTGCATTTGCTGTCATACCAACGCCGTGATGCCGTCATGGTCATTCCAGCTTCGCCACTTAAGTCATCCCACTCTCATCCTGCCGTCGTGGTCGCGCCAAGGTCGTCATACAATGGTGATAATATAGTTGTCGTCACGCCACCTTGGCCATCCTATTGTCCTCATACCGTTGTCATGTCATAGTTATCACTGCATCGCGTCATAAGTCATCATCATGAATTTTTCGTCATACTGCCGTGGTGATGTCATGCTCTTTGCATTGTCGTGATTGTAAATTACCGTCAGGCCGTAGGCGTCACGCTGTCGTTTTACCATCTTTATCTCTCCAGAAACGCCATCACACTGTTCCCATGTTGCCATCGTCCTACCACCTTCTTCATTCGACCTATCATCATTGTTTCGCCGTCAATCAATGATTATTATGCCGCTGTTTTCATGTCATCATCGTCACTGCGGCATAGTCACAGAGTCAGTGTCATGTATCTGTTGCCGCACCGTCATCGTCACGCCGGCGTGGTCGTGCCATCATCACCATTCCAGCTTCGTTATCCGGTAGTCGTCAAACCATCGTGGTCACGCCATCGTCATCATAGACACGCCGTCATCCCATTGTCTTCATGCCGTCATTTTCATGTCGTCGGCATTGTACCATCATCATCGTTGCAAAATCGTCATCGCATTGTAGTCATGCCATCGTGGTCACACCGCCTTCGTCGTTCCATCGACATCATGTCCTTCTTCGTCTATCCATCGATGTTTCTGCGTCATCGTCATACAGCCGTTGTCATCTTGTCATGCTTATCGGCGAACTTTGCATGCAAATGCTATTGACCATTTTCGCGAAGCAGTTTGCTCTATAGAAACGACATGGTGCTTTCGACGGTGCGCCGCACGTTGCCTAAGAGAAAGCGCACGAATACGAAACCACGAACTATTCTGCCCTGTTTCTGTGCGATCTGCTATTGGAAATGCAACTGAGTTTTGGATAACGCACTGTGCTCCATTCATGCTGCAAAAATGTAGAGCGGTGGAGTGACGATGCCTGCAGTAGTCATCTGCAAAAATTGTGGCTGCTATACTACGGAATACAAAGAATGTGTGCGGCCAAGTTGACGGACAGCTGCTATATAAGGGCTGCCTGTGTTGTCGGCTCTTCACGGCGCACGGCTATCCTCTAGGATAGAAAAAATTCACTCATCTGCCCGCGTTGTAGTGCAAACCTCCAAGCAAAGGACTTCAACCCCGGAACGTTTCCACGAGTGAGTACTACTCGTTCTACGATGACAAAGGGACTCGCGCCGCTTCTTGGCGTATACCTAAATTCCTCGCACTTTATCCACCCCAACTCACATGCAAACTTACGCCCACTTTATCGCCAACGTACCAAGAATAACTGAACAGGTGCACACTTGAATCAATGCGCCAAAGCAAGGGTGAAGGCGATGGCACCGGCAACGCACTAATGTTCGAAGCTGAACGTTTCGTAACAGTCCACGCAGTAAGGGAGCGTCTAGTGATACGTATTAGAATACGTATCACGTATACGTATACGTACGTAGGGTACGTATTTGCTACAAGCTATTACAACGTGCATAACATCTACTTATAATCCTTGTGCCTAGCAAGAACAAATCTATCCTCACTGAGCACGCCCGCGAGCGATCAGACAGAAAATAAACAATCAGATAGCGACCGCCATAGGAACTTTACTGAGTCAGAAACGTAACGAGCCGCTGCTTAAAACTATTTTCTAGATGACGAACAAAGAGCTAAACATACTGATACTGATTCAATTCATAAGTGGAAAGTTAGGATAGCTTGGAATACATTTTAGCCTCGCTCTGGGCGACCCAGCAGGCCTACGAAGCGGCGAAGAGGCAAGACCTCGACGTCCCATCGTGGGAGGCCTAGGCCCAGCCGACAAAACTGCTGGTGCTTATTAAAGTTCACTCTCTCTCTCTCGCTTTTGTTAGAATCACTTTATACGCTACTCACGCCGTTTGGAGAAAGCGTGATGAGCTCCGAAAGCCCTTTTTAATTAATTAATTAATTATATGTTACTGTATGCTTTCATATAAGGCAGTAAGCAGAGCCGATATCCTGTACACGTTCGAAAAGCCAACGTTTGGTTTCGTCTCAAGCGATGGTCTTAGCTAGCCACGTCGATATCGCGGCCTAGACCAATCTAGGTCAATTGCGTGAGGTGAAACCGAAAGTTGGCTTTTCGAACGCGTACAAGATAGTCACCCAGGAGTAACTGACAAAAAAAAGCATAAAGTGTTCATGCATAAAAGAAATGCAGAAACAACAAACGACTTACACAAACCGACAAGAAGAAGCGCACTCACGAAAACACGTGGTACAACGTTTTGTGAAAGAAAAAAAATAACAAGTAAAGCACACGCGGAACGTTTGAAGCACTGGCGATTGCAACTGATTTCAGAAATGATTACAACTGAAGTGCTTGTAGAAATGTATCGGTAGTTGGGCATTCCTCAACACTGGCTGATAGTTGGTTCCATCCACAAATTATCTTCGGAAAGAAAGAATTTGCGAATGTTTTAGTACGGCAGGAATATTCCTTTAATTCTTTTTATGATACGATCGGGTGGTTTGTCTGGATTCTGGCTTTATGTATGTGTGTTTGTGCATACCAATTTAGCGTAGAATAGCAAGTGCATATGTACTTTAACAGGTCACGTTGGCGCCACTTTTGTAAATAATCTAGACCTGCTTATTTTACTAGAGCACTCGCAGAAGCTGGCCAATTATATGAACGGTATACAAACCTAAGCGCTGTCTTTTGGACAGATTCTATCTTGTTTATGTTGCCTCGAGTGTGCGGATCCCAAACAATTGAGTCCTATTCTATTACAAGGCGAACTAAAGTTTTATATGCTATTGATTTAACATCGTATGTGCACTGTGGAAGGGTTCTCCTTAAGTAACCAAGTTTCCGCATGCATGGCCCTCTTCCTAACTTCCGATATGTGCTCATTCCACCTTAGACCCGACGTCATAATCACACCCAGATATTTATAGCTCTTTACCACTGCTAGAGGGCTGCGATCTATGCAGTATGACAAACTTAACGACTGTTGTTTCCGTGATATGGTCATAATCCCAACTGTTTTTAATGTTTATTGTTATTTGCCAATTTGAGCACCACGTTGCAATTTTCTCTAAAGCATCTTTAAGTGCAGCCTGATCACTGGAATTGTGAATGTCGTGATATATTATGCAGTCGTCAGCTTATAGCTTAATTTTGACGGATAGGTTTCGAACTATGTCATTAATAAAGATTAAAAAGAACAGAGGCCAGAGAACAGTTCCTTATGGGATGCCCGACCTAATAGGTGCAGAATCAGAGCACTCTTGATCGATTGTCGCACATTGGCTTTGACCACACAGATAAACTTCGATCCATGCAGAGAGCGGATTATTCTTTAACAGTGCTTTTAGTTTTAGAAGAAGCAGAGGGTGTCAGATGCGATCGAAGGCTGTTTCGAAATCGGATTGGAGCTCGAGGAGTCGATACGTCGGCGTCGTGATCGGGAACCCAAGGTCCCGCTTCACTACCTTTCGGATTAGTGTATTGAGCTTGTCACGCTCCAATTGTGTCCGCTTATGCATAGCTGCGACGTAGGTGAAGTGACATAGGACGAACGCGTGTACGAGACGCAGCAGGTTGTCTTCTTTGAGGCCGTGGTGACGGTTGGCCACTCTGCGTACAGGTCGTATTGTGTTGTCCGTCTTTGTCGTCAGCTTGTGTACCGCTTGGATGTTGGATCCGCCTGCTTCGATAATCATTCCCAGTACTCGGATGGAATCAACCCTGGGGATTGGGCGACCGTCTCTGGTGCGGCGGACAGTGATGTTGCGCTCGGTCGTTGGTTTTCATCCCTTAGGCATTTAGCCTCGTCGTTTTGGGCTGCACAACAACAGCTCCAATTTGGCGGAGGAGCACTTGAGGCCATGCGGTCGAGGTAGGGTTCGGCAGTTTCGACTGCCTCCTGCAGAGCGGATTCGATAAAGCCGTCCGACCCCACGGAGCACCAGATGGTGATGTCGTCCGCATATACCATATGGTTGAGGCCCTGTATCTTCGACAGGCGTTCGGAGAGCCCAATCATCACCAGGTTGAACAGCGTCGGCGAGAGGACGGAGCCTTGGGGCGTGCCACGCTGTCCGAGCTCGACTTCTTCCGACGTGAGGTCTCCGGCACGGAGCACGGCCTTGCGACGGGTTAGGAAGGAGGGAACGAACTGGTAGAACCGGCGCCCGAGCCCTAAGGCCGTGGTCGCCTTTAGTATTGCCGAGTGCTGAATGTTATCGAAAGCCTTCTCCAGGTCAAGGCCGAGTATGGCGCGGGTGCCGCAAGTAGCCCCGGCGTCTATGATTTGGTGTTTCAGGAGAAGCATCGTATCCTGAGTTGACAGCCCGGGTCGAAAGCCGATCATGTGGTGTGTGTAACAGTCCTGGTCCTCGAGATACCGGCCGACTCTGTTGAGTACGACATGCTCGGCCACCTTACCCACGCACGACGTGAGCGAGATGGGGCGAAGGTTATCGACGCCAGGCGCCTCGCCTGGTTTCGGAATGAGGATCGTCTGGGCGAGTTTCCAGGCATCAGGTAACTCGCCCTGCCCCCACACGTCGTTGATGGCGTCCGTGAGGTACACGACCGAGGGGTCGTCTAAGTTCCGCAGGAGCTTGTTGGTTATGCCATCGGGGCCCGGGGCGGAACGGCCGTTTGGTTTGTGAAGATCTCGGCGTATCTCTTCGGAAAATTCAGCGTCAAGGAGGCTGTTGTCGGTACCGGTGTACTCGGGATGTAGTGTCGGCGGGCCTGTGGGTATCGGCAGGTACTTATGCACAAGCGTCTTGACGATGTCATCCGGCGAAGCGGTGCCTTTGGACTGGTGAAGGACTTTGGTGAGCGAGTGGCGCTGGTTCGTGCGGGTGTTGGTGTCGTCGAGCATGTGTTTGAGGAGGCTCCACGTCTTCCCGTTGCGGACCTGTCCGTCGACGGAGTTACACACCTCGTCCCATTGCTGTTTGGATAGGGTGCTTCAGTGTTCCATTATGATCTGGTTCAGTTCTGCAATGCGTTTGCGGAGCCTGCGGTTGAGACGCTGGCTCTTCCATCGTGTCATTAGAGACTGTTTGGCTTCGAGCAAGTGGGCGAGGCAGCTGTCCATCTTTTCGGTTGGCATACCCATGCTAAATGTTTTCGTGGCCTTAACGACGTCGGCCTTGAGCTGAGCCGTCCACATCTCGAGGTTCGGGGCAGTGTCTGGAGGGAGTCGTGAGGCGCCCGTCTTGCGAAAGAGGTCCCAGATGGCCCACGTGTACGACTTGGGCTTCCTGACGATGCTGGGTAAGTGCACGGCCAGTATGAGATGGTCGCTGCCAAGATCCTCCGCAAGATTGGACCAGCGGGCATCGGCTGTGTTCTTCACGAAGCAGAGATCTGGAGTGGTGTCTCTGTGCGTGGATGTGCCGATACGCGTAGGAAACGTCTTGTCTGTCACTAGGGTAAGATCGAGCTCGTTCGCATGCTGCCACAGCGCGGTGCCCTTGGGGTGTCGTATACGTAACCCCAGGTGCGATGCGCAGCGTTGAAGTCGCCAGCTATGACAAGAGGGTTTGAGCCAGCAAGACGTATGGCTCTCTGGAAGAGGCGTCGGAAACGGTGACTCGTTTGCCTGGGGCTGCTGTACACGCTGAGTATGCACACACTTTGTCGGGACGCGTCGCTTGGGAGAATCTCCGTCATGACGTTGTCCACCTCGGACGTTCCGAGGTCATGCGCGAGGCAGGTGAGCTTTTTAGAGACCAGCGTGACGGTACCACGTCCTCCCGCGAGGCCTGGTATACACTGGTAACGGGTGAACGGGGCAGTGTGTGTTAGAGTTTCTTGCAGTAGGATTACGTGGGGCTTGGCGTCGTGGCTGCGTAGGTATTGCTGCATGGAGACTTTCTGCGTAGTGAAACTCCGGCAGTTCCACTGCCAGATGCGGAACGCTTTATCTCGCCTGGCCATCTTGATGCTTGTGGGGGTCGGCCCGGGCGCTTGACAGTTGGAAGAGGGCCGCGTGTGTGGGTGGATTGAGCGTGGGGTGCTGTGGCGAGACCGGCTTAGCAGCGAAATGGCGGGGGCTACGACGTTTTCGAGATAGTGTTCGACTGTCCCCAACCGATTACCGTGGGTCGCGAGGTTTGACTGTACGCGGGCCATATTCTCTCCGAGAAAGCGGAGGCTCTCTTAAATTACCGACAGCGTACTTTTAATCTCTTCTAACTCGGGTTTCAGTTATGGTAGGGCGCGTTTCTTGGGCGCGCTCTGGCCGTCGGCGCTATCAGCTCTAACAGGTTGTGGCGGTGGTGACTGGGCTACTGCCTTCGCAGCGTTTTCGGCGGCGGGCATAATGGCTGCGCGCGCGCTCCTGTCGTTCTGTAGTTCGGCAATCGCGCCCGTAAGTTTGAGGATTGTCTCTTTCATAGCGGCGTTTTCGCGTTTGAGTAACGCTATCTCGGATGTGTTAGTGTCTGTAACATGCTCTGGGAGTGAGCCCGACCCTACCTGTGATGTGATGTCGTTTCTTCCTCCCCGGACGACATCTGTCCAGGTGAGGGTGCCTTGTTTCTTGTTGCTTGTTGGTGGTGCCATGCGAGCATGGTAATCGTTGACAAGAGGGCCCGGAGCGGGTTTCAGAACGGGACCCGGAAGGGGACCCGGACCCGGACTTGGAGCGAGAAATGGAGCGGTCCCGAGAAGCGCCGCGCGGCGCACCACGGGAGCGGACCCGTGGTTGGCTCCGGGATGTCGATGCCCGCCTGGAGCGGCTCCGAGATCGGCCCCTGGATCTGGACTCGGATCGGTTATTGTCAGCGGCCCGGGCACCTCCAGGGAGTTGCGGGTAGGCGTCTTCGGTGGTAGCGATGGCGGACTTGGGCATTGTAGTATTGACACGTGTACTTATCTTTATCGGGCGACCACGTTTAGGTTCCTAACAAATGTTATCGCACAGCGCCGGACGCGCTTGCATGTATCTGAACTTTCTGGAAAGTTATCGATGCTTCTATCCGCTGTCTGTTGTCGCCGAACCTTATGTTATCTGATTTCATCGCTAGACGCGAATGGTGTAGAACTTTGTAGAAGGCATGCGGGTCCCAACGATTAGTCTGGAACATTCGATGACTGCTGTATAAAAGCCGACGCGCTTGACCCGCTGATCAGATTTTCGACGATCGCCGACTGTGTTCGCCGCTATCGTTGTGCTATAAGTGTAGCCTGTTTTGTGGGCACAGGTTCGCCCAATAAAAGATAGTTTTGTTGTTCACAGTATTGCTACCGTGTTATTCAACGTCACCACCACGTGACATCTGGTGGAGGTGCTTTACGTTCATGTACAGGACGCCCCCGACAAGCCGTAATTCAAGCCCGGACCGCAAAGACAACACCAGCGCCGTCCCGGAACATCGAGCAAGCCGCCGGCTACAGCAGCTGCCCCCGGAACACGGAATTCTACCAGAGACGACCAAGAAGAGCGTCAGAGAAATTCGTCCAGAGACGACCAAGAAGACAGCCCCAATGGCAGCCGGAGCAGCCCCAATAGTTCTGCAGCAGCCCAGGGAGCCACCGACGTTCCGCGGTTCCACATTTGAGGACCCGGAAAGCTGGCTGGAGACGTATGAGAGGGTCGCTAAGTTTAACAGTTGGGACAGTGACGACAAGCTGCGGCATGTCTATTTCGCACTGGAAGACGCCGCCAGGACGTGGTTCGAGAATCGGGAAGCCACCTTAACGACGTGGGACCTGTTCCGAAGCGGCTTCTTGCAAACGTTTACAAGCGTCGTGCGAAAAGAGCGAGTTCAAGCTCTACTAGAAACCAGAGTGCAGCTGCCAAACGAGACGATCGCGATCTTCACGGAGGAGATGGCCCGTCTTTTCCGGCACGCCGACCCGGAAATGTCGGAGGAGAAAAAAGTTCGCTTCCTGATGCGGTGCGTCAAGCAAGAACTTTTCGCCGGACTTATTCGTAACCCACCAAAGACTGTGGCTGAGTTTTCTGCAGAGGCATCGATGATCGAGAAAACTCTGGAGATGCGCACCCGGCAATATAACCGCCAGGGGCACACGCCGCAGCATGCCATCCAAGGACTGGGTTCGGACGACCTTCAAGAGACCATCAGGGGGCCATTGTGCGCGAAGAACTGCGCAAGGTCCTGCCTTCGTCGCAGCCTCAAGTAGCTTCCATCGCTGACATCGTGAAAGCTGAGGTTCAGCGATCGCTTGGGGTTCCTGAGGTGCAACCTCAATTACCGCAGCCCCAGCCAGAAGCGATGACCTACGCCGCCGTCGCACGCCGTCAAGGTCCCCCTCCGCGACCACGCCAGGGACCTGCAACGACGCAATTCCGTCGTCCGCCGCCACCGCCGCCAGCACGCCCACCCGTCGCCCAGCGCACCTACGCGAGGAAGACGGACATTTGGCGAGCGCCCGACCACCGCCCGCTCTGCTATCACTGCGGAGAAGCCGGCCATGTGTATCGCCGATGCCCATAACGGGAGATGGGACTGCGAGGTTTCGCCGTCAACGCTCCGCGCCCACAGCAAGGTGAACGCCCTCGCGATATCGCCGACTACCTCGCCGCTACTCAGTGGAGCCCTCGACGACCGTCCCGTTCGCCGTCACCAGGCCGCTACCTGTCGCCGCAGCGCCGACCATACACCGGCCCAGCCCGGGGCCGCTCTGCGAGCCCATATCCGGAAAACTAAAAGCAGCAACCGATGGAGGTGCGGTTGCTGTTCGTCGAACTGTCGAAGATCCTCCGCCGCCGACGAAGACGCCGAAGAAACTACCTCGACGACATAACGACACGCCGCCGTCCCGACGAAGTCTGGAAGGAAGGAATGCGACGACGAATGACGACCTGACGTCACATACCAGCCACAGGTGAACGCGACGCAGTCGTGATCCGACGCCAAGACCGAACTGTAATGCAAGACAAAGAGCCACCGACCTCGACGTGCTTCTCGACGGCCACGCAGTCACCGCCTTAGTCGACACAGGGGCTGATTACTCCGTCATGAGTGGACACATCGCCGCGCAGTTGAAGAAAGTTAAGACTACGTGGGAAGGCCCTCAAATTCGTACCGCCGGAGGACACCTCATAACGCCGACTGGAATGTGCACGGCAAGAATTACCATTCACGACCGGACTTACCCTGTCACCTTCGTTATCCTCCAACAGTGTTCACGAGACGTCATTCTCGGCATGGACTTCCTCAACCAACACGGCGCAGTCATCGACCTGAAGTCGAAGTCAATAACTCTGTCGGAAGACCATGCGATACCGTCGGAGAACCCTCGTAGTCACCACGCCTTGAGTGTGCTCGAAGATCAAGTAAGCATCCCGCCTCGCTCCAGCATCGTTATTTCGGTCAGCACCGAAACACCCGCTGACGTAGAAGGCGTCATCGAAGGCGACCAACGTCTACTACTCGACCGTGAAATTTGCTTCGCAAGAGGGATCGCTCGACTGCACGGAGGGAAAACGGAAGTGATGCTAACCAACTTCAGCCAAGAGTTCAAGCACATCAGCAAGGGCTTGACAATCGCGTAAATCGAGGAAATTGTGGAAACGAGCAATGCCTTAGTCCTCACAGATTCTGCCGCATCTACCCCGCCGACCATAGTCCCCGAACCAGACTTCGACGTAAACCCAAGTCTCCCCATAAGCAGGCAGCAAGAGCTCAGAAGTCTTCTCCGACGATACAAGGACTGCTTTTCGACTTCATCAAAGATTCGACAAACACCAGTTGCAAAGCATCGCATAATAACCGAAGAATGCGCTCAACCACTCCGCCAGAACCCTTACCGAGTTTCGACGCGAGAACGTGAAGCTATTAGGCAACAAGTCGACGAAATGCTCCGCGACGACATCATCCAGCCGTCGAAAAGCCCGTGGGCATCCCCTGTGGTCCTGGTAAAGAAAAAGGACGGAACCCTACGCTTCTGCGTCGATTATCGTCGACTGAACAAGATCACGAAGAAGGATGTGTACCCCCTTCCACGGCTAGACGACGCATTGGATCGGCTCTGCAACGCTAAATACTTCTCGTCGATGGACCTCAAGTCTGGCTACTGGCAAATAGAAGTCGACGAGAGAGATCGCGAAAAGACTGCCTTCATCACGCCAGATGGCCTCTACGAGTTCAAGGTCATGCCATTCGGACTTTGCTCGGCGCCTGCAATGTTTGAGCGCGTCATGGACACGGTGTTAGCCGGACTGAAGTGGCAAACGTGCCTTGTTTACCTGGATGACGTCGTTGTCTTCGCCGGAAATTTCGACGATCACCTTAGGCGGCTTGCGACAGTGTTAGAAGCCATCAAGTCATCAGGGCTCACTCTGAAGCCGGAAAAGTGCCGTTTCGCTTACGGTGAGCTTTTGTTCCTAGGCCACGTGATCAGCAAATCAGGAGTACGCCCCGACCCACAGAAGACAGCTCCCATCGCAAAGTTCCCGCAGCCAACCGACAAAAAGGCAGTGCGCAGATTCCTTGGCATGTGTGCCTACTATAGGCGCTTTGTCAAGGACTTTTCACGCATCGCGGAGCCGCTAACACATCTAACCAAATGTGATGTCGCGTTCAAGTGGGAAACGCCGCAGGCCAACGCGTTTCACGAACTCAAACTACGCATGCAGTCGCCGCCGGTACTTGCACACTTCGACGAGGACGCCGATACCGAAATCCACACTGACGCCAGTAGCCTAGGCCTCGGTGCCGTCCTAGTCCAGAGGAAAGAAGGACTTGAAAGGGTGCTATCGTATGCTAGCCGGTCGCTGTCAAAAGCGGAAAGCAACTATTCTACGACTGAAAAGGAATGCCTCGCCATCATTTGGGCTACAGCTAAATTCCGCCCTTACCTCTATGGCAGGCCATTCAAAGTCGTCAGTGACCATCACGCATTGTGTTGGCTAGCTAACTTAAAGGACCCTTCAGGACGGCTGGCGCGGTGGAGCCTCAGACTACAAGAATATGACGTCACGGTAACATACAAGTCCGGAAGAAAACACTCCGACGCCGACTGCTTATCGCGCGCCCCCATCGATCCCCCGCCGCAAGACGACGAGGACGACGACGCCTTCCTTGGGATAATAAGCGCGGAAGACTTCACTAAACAGCAACGAGCCGACCCGGAGCTAAAAGGCCTCGTCGAGTATTTGGAAGGGAACACCGACGTTGCCCCTAGGGCATTTAAGCGCGCGTTGTCTTCGTTCACGCTACAAAACAACCTGCTCGTGAAGAAGAACTTCTCGCCAGTCCGCGCCAGCTACCTTCTTGTTGTACCGTCAGCGCTGCGTCCAGAAATACTGCACGCCCTACACGACGATCCAACCGCTGGGCACCTCGGATTCTCCCGGACGCTGTCGAGAATACAGGAAAAGCATTACTGGCCGCGTCTGACCGCCGACGTCGCCCGTTACGTCAAGACATGCCGAGACTGTCAACGACGCAAGAAACCACCGACAAGGCCAGCAGGATTGCTACAGCCGATCGAACCTCCTCGCCGACCATTCCAGCAGATTGCGATGGATTTGTTGGGGCCGTTTCCGATATCAACATCCGGGAATAAGTGGATCGTCGTGGCGACGGACTATCTCACCCGTTTTGCTGAAACTAAAGCTCTACCAAAAGGCAGCGCAGCCGAAGTGGCGAAATTTTTCGTGGAGAACATCCTGCTGCGACATGGTGCCCCAGAAGTCCTCATCACCGACAGAGGAACGGCTTTTACAGCAGAGCTCACCGAAGCCATTCTGCAGTACAGCCAGACAAGCCACAGGAGGACAACTGCCTACCATCCGCAGACGAATGGTCTCACGGAGCGCCTGAACAAGACCCTCGCCGACATGCTAGCAATGTACGTCGACGTCGAACACAAGACATGGGACGCCGTCCTGCAGTACGTAACCTTTGCGTACAACACAGTGGTGCAGGAAACAACACAGATCACGCCGTTTAAGCTGGTTTACGGCAGGAACCCGACGACGACGCTTGACGCCATGCTGCCGCACGTAACTGACGAAGAGAATGTTGACGTCGCTAGCTATCTCCAGCGCGCCGAAGAAGCCCGACAACTCGCCCGCCTACGGATCAAAAACCAGCAGCGTACGGACAGCCGACACTACAACCTCCGACGACGCTTCGTCGAGTACCAGCCCGGCGACCGTGTTTGGGTATGGACCCCGATACGCCGACGAGGACTGAGTGAGAAACTATTGCGCCGCTATTTCGGACCTTACAAGGTCGTTCGACGTATTGGCGCACTGGACTATGAGGTCGTGCCAGACGGCATCTCGCATTCACAGCGGCGCCGCGCATGACCTGAAGTGGTCCACGTGGTGCGTCTTAAACCGTTTTACGGACGCTAACGAACTTCCCTTATTTTGTCGTTTTCATAGCTACGAGTGCTTATTTATTACTTTCGTTTGTTTGCAGCATCGGGTCGATGCTTTTTAAGAGGGGGGTAATGACACGTGTACTTATCTTTATCGGGCGACCACGTTTAGGCGCCTAACAAATGTTATCGCACAGCGCGGGACGCGCTTGCATGTATCTGAACTTTCTGGAAAGTTATCGATGCTTCTATCCGCTGTCTGTTGTCGCCGAACCTGTGTTATCTGATTTCATCGCTAGACGCGAATGGTGTAGAACTTTGTAGGAGGCATGCGGGTCCCAACGATTAGTCTGGAACATTCGATGACTGCTGTATAAAAGCCGACGCGCTTGACCCGCTGATCAGATTTTCGACGATCGCCGACTGTGTTCGCCGCTATCGTTGTGCTATAAGTGTAGCCTGTTTTGTGGGCACAGGTTCGCCCAATAAAAGTTAGTTTTGTTGTTCACAGTATTGCTACTGTGTTATTCAACGTCACCACCACGTGACAGTATAGTCGTCGCCGTTCCTCGTCGAGCGTGCTCTCTCCCATCGCCGTCGACGGACCACGTATGGCATGTAGTAGCTTTCCTTGCAGGCTTTGTCGGCGGTGAGATAGGGGCCACCGCATAGCTTACATTTGGGTGCACAGTGGTGCTCCCGAGTGGGGTTTGGGGCACCACAGCCTCGGCGAATAACGTCCGCGGGGTTTGGGCACACGTCCGCACGGTGGCCGAGCCGACCACAGGCGTAACATACGTCGACCTGCCTGCGGTACAGCGTGCAGTGCATGAGGACCGAGCCATAGCGCACGAAATTGGGCACTCGATGGCCGTCGAATTCCACGATTGCTGCGGAGGTAGTGCCTATGCGCTTGGCGGCCAATGCCAGTGGATTTCTGTCATTGACGATTTTTGAGTCAATGTCCATCGGCCCGTCTTCCACGGGGAC
Organism: Dermacentor albipictus; assembly: GCF_038994185.2. Lineage (NCBI taxonomy): Eukaryota > Metazoa > Arthropoda > Arachnida > Ixodida > Ixodidae > Dermacentor > Dermacentor albipictus. The sequence continues at coordinate 1,227,869 of NW_027225592.1, forward strand.
CCCACGGATGACTCCCTTGCAAGTGGACTGTGGTGCCACTTCCTAGGCGCTGATCTCGTGGGTGACGCCTTGGATGCAAATTTGCTTTACTCGTGCGTAGCGGTTAGCACTTTCCCTGGGCGGAGTCCTTGCCACTAAGATATTCTGTTTGTTGTTGGGGCAAAGCATGTCCGAGTGTTGTTGTGCCGGGCTGAGGCCAGCCGAGGCGGAAATGGCATTGGCAACCACCGCAGGGCCAACCTTTGCTATGTTAAGTCCCCCACGAGGCCTTATAATAATACGGATATCTTTTGGCAATGGCGGCATTCTGCTCGCGCGGACGATGGTGTTTTTAACGTTTTCACGGCCGCGAGTCTCAGTTCCTCCATGTTTCAACACGCCATATGGCGGAGTAGGGTTAACGCTCTCACGTTTGGCTGCGGCGCGGCGAGACGTGGCAGTCTGCCAGCCTTGATCCGGGGTGATGTCCTCCACGGCAATGTCCTCCCCAGCCACTTGGTATTCCGTGTCTGAGCACAATAATTGTAGCCCATGCAGCGGCGGCGACGACGTGGAAGAGAGAGCAACACGCCAGAAGCGGCGCTGCGCTCGGCACGTCGGATTAGAAGCTCCCCTCGTTAGGGCTAGCGGGGTGGCGGCTGGGTGACGATGGCAAAAGCGCTGTAGAAGGTAGAGATAAACACTCACAGTGTCCAGGAAAGTGTCCACAAAGCCGTCTTGTAAAAATGTTTCCGTGAAATCGTGAAAACTCGCCACAAAAACATTGGTAGAAACAAGAGCCCAATTGAATTCGTCCGCACACTCCGGCGTCTTCTTCCTTCTCTTTCGAAATATGAATATATAATTTCGATTTGGCTTTGTATGTCAGTTGCTGCTGAGTAGGCATGAATTAGCTCTAATAGTGCCGTCACAGTAAAAAGTCCTTTTCGGAACCCATGTTGCCTGTGGTCGATGCGATGCGATAACTTTATTTGGAATAGCCTGGGCCTCTCAATCCGGCGATTGAGAGGCCCGGGCCTGGGGCCACCTAGATGGCCACTGGGAGCTGCTGCTCCTGTGTGGCTTCCTTGGCTCGCTGGACGGCCCAAAGTTGGTCTTGGAGTTCTGAGCTGAGCAGCACGGCCGACCACCGCGCCCGTAGATTTTCTGGGGAGACTGCCATTTTATTTTGATTTATTTCACATCCCCACAACATGCGTTGAAGGGTGGCTCTAACAGACTTGCATAGCTTGCACATATCGCTCTCGTATATATCGGGGTAGAAAGTTTTTAGTTGCGCGGGACTCGTATAAGTTTCTGTTTGTAGTCGCCTCCAAGTAACGGACTCAGCTCTGTTCAGTTTAGTGTGAGGTGGTGGTAATACTCGCCTCCGATTTTGATAGAATTTGGTAATGTCAATAAATCTTGTTAATATGTCTTTTTCTCTCCAGATTTCCCCCTCCGCGTTCTCCTGACCGATGGAAGTCACTCTTTGCTCAGCTCGGCGAGTAAGACCTCGAGCTTCGCGGTGTGCTACCTCGTTGAGGTTGACTGCGGGAATGTCTGGAGTCGTATGCGCTGGGAACCAGATCAATTGCCTGCCGTTCTTCTCTGCATTGGAGAACTTTGCTTCATTGACTCTGATGATATGCCATGCCTCAGGAGAGATCCTACCTTTTGCATAATTTCTAATGGCGGCTTGAGAATCGCTAATGATGTACTGAGCATTCGTGGAGACCAATGCTAGTGCAATGGCTACCTCCTCTGCGGTCTCGGAATGTTTGGTATTAACTGATACGCTTGTAAGGGGTTTTTGGGTGTGATCTACGATTACTGCTACATAGCTATTTCTGTCTGGGTATTCAGCCGCGTCTACGAAGGTTGCTCTGTCGTCTGACCCAAAGCTTCGGATAATTTTCTCTGCTCTACTGTTGCGTCTGCCGTCGTTGTAACCTGGATGCATGTTCTTGGGTATATTTGGTACTAGGAGTTTGTCACGAATTTCTCTCGTTATCGTCATCTTTGTGATAGATTGTGATAATTCATTCCTAGTTTGCTTAGTATATGCCGTCCCGTTTTGGTTTTGGTTAGTCGCTCTGCTTGAGATGTTTGTTGTGCTTCTATGAGTTCGTCAAGTGTGTTGTGGAGTCCTAACTTTAGCAAGAGATCCGTGCTCGTACTGATGGGAATCCCTAGCGCTAGTTTGTATGCTTTTTTTATCATGTTGTTAATTTTACGCTTTTCAGCTGCAAACCAATTGTAGAAGGCTGCTATGTATGTGATCTGACTGATTACGAATGATTGTATCAGCCGTATGATACTTTCTTCCTTCATACCTTGGTGCTTGTTAGTAATTCGTTTGATTAATCTCATGGTGTTTGTTACCTTTGTGTCTAACTTCATTACGGTTTCCCTATTTGTGCCTTTGCTCTCGATTACCAGACCCAGCACTTTGAGCTGGTTGACTATTGGGATATTCCGCCCGTTCTTGGTGTGTAGCTTGATTTCCTCATGAGCCTTGTTTCTGTCGTATCCTCTGGGAGGCCTGCCTCTAAGTGTGGGGCGGTACAATAGAAGTTCAGATTTCTCTGCAGAGCATGTGAGGCCTGTTCCTATGAGGTGTTCCTCTACTGTGTTAATTGCAGTCTGGAGTCGTTGTTCTATTGATCCGTCGCTGCCATCACAGGTCCAGATAGTAATATCGTCCGCGGAGATTGTGTGATTCAGGGACTCTATGTGATTTAATTTTTCGGGGAGTCCCATCAAGACGAGATTAAACAGCATCGGCGAGATGACAGCGCCTTGCGGCGTGCCGGCCCCCCCTATGTCGATCTCGGGCGACTTGAGCCCTCCGACGGAGATGACTGCTTTCCTATCTGATAGGAAGCTCTTGATGTAGTTATACGTCCGTTGCCCTAGTCCTATTCGTTCGATGTTTTCCAATATGGTTGCGTGGTTGGCATTATCGAAAGCTTTTTTAAGATCAAGGCCCAAGATGGCCCTTGTCGAGCGCGTGTTATAATCGATTATCTGATGCTTAAGTTGGAGCATCGCATCTTGTGTCGAAAGATTTTTGCGAAATCCTATCATTGTATCTCGGTATATGTTATTATCTTCTAAGAAGTTGTCTACTCTGTTTAAAATTACATGTTCCATTAATTTTCCGACGCAGGATGTTAGGGAGATTGGTCTGAGGTTGTCAATGTCAAGCTTCTTACCAGGTTTTGGAATAAGCGTTATCGTCGCTTTCTTCCATTGAGCTGGCACTTCTCCCTTTACCCAACACTCGTTTATGTATTCTGCTAATTTGGCTATCGATTCATCATCCAGGTTCCTGAGAGTCTTGTTGGTTATACCGTCCGGGCCTGGGGCAGATTTGGTATTTAACTTTTGTAGGGCCGCGCGGATTTCTGCCTTCGTGAGTTCCTCGTCTAATTTTGCGTTTGTATTCCCGTTGTAGCTAGGATACATGCAAGGGGGTGCCTGTTTTAAGTATTTCTGCTGTAATTCATTGAGAAATTCCTCTTCTGTACCCTCATATGCGTGTATTAACTTATTAATGGCTTGCATGTGATTTTTCTTGTTATTGTCATTGTCAAGCAGGAATCTGAGCATGTGCCAGGTTTTGCCGGTGCTTAATTGTCCGTCCATGGAATTACATATCTCGTCCCATTGTTGCTTGGTCAATTGCTTAGCATGTTCTTCTATTTTTTTGTTGAGGAGTGCTATGCGCTTTCTTAACTTTCTGTTATGCTTCTGACCACTAAGTCTATTCTGAAGCGACTGCTTAGCTTCCCACATGTGGAGAAGTCTGCTGTCGCATTTATCCAAGTTAGATTCAGGTGGTGCTATTTTTGTGGCAGCTTTGACGTCATCACTGAGCTCCTTAGTCCATTGTTCTATGTCTGCGATTGATCGTTGTTGTGTCTTCTCTCGCGTTCTACGAAACAGTTCCCAGTCTACTAATTTGATCTGTCGTTCCTTGGGTCTATTCGGCCCTTCTCTGACGTGTAACTCCAATATGTGGTGGTCACTACCCAAATCTTCCAGTGTGTTGTGCCACGTCGCCTTTTCAATATTCTTGGTAAAGGTTAGGTCTGGTGTTGTGTCCCTGTTTAGCGCCGTGCCTACTCTGGTTGGAGTGGCGGGGTCTGTGAGGAGCGTGAGGCCTAATTCTTGCGAGTCGTTCCATAAGTCCCTTCCTTTTGCTCTGGTATATAAGTATCCCCACGTGGTGTCTGGGGCATTAAAGTCTCCTCCAATAACTACCGGATTTTCTCCAGCAAGTCTGAGTGTTTTCTGGAACAGGCTCTTGAATTTGTGTTTATGTAGCATGGGGTTACTATAAATGTTGAGAATAAATAAGCTACGTCCTGTCTTTTTTTGTGGAATGAGTTCCAATAGAATATTGTCAATGTGCGTTATGCCTGTGTTGTGCTGCATGCAAGTTATGTTTCTTTTTACCAGCGTAGTTAATGCCCTGGTGTCCCCTTCGGCATAGCCAAAAGATCTGTATCCTGCTAGCTTTGCAATCCCGTGTGTTTCCTGCAGAATTATGACGTCCGGTGTATCCTTGTCTTTCAAATACTGCTGCAAAACTGACTTTTTGTTTTCGTAACTTCTACAATTCCACTGCCATATCCTGAACCCTTCTTTAGCGCGCTTCATTTCGGGTGCGACCATGGGAGGGAGACGGGAGGTTGGAGAGAAGCTGATCTGATATAATTATGTGGTTGCGAAGTGGGTAAGGATTGTGGTGCTTCTGACGCAACGGAGGGGAGTCCATTACCTGCTGACTGGTTTGCCTCTAGGATATCTAATCTACTCATAATTGCTGCTATTGCCTTAGCCATTTGATTCATCATTTCGTCCCATTTTTCATTTGACTTTTGTATTTCTGCTAGGCTCTTTTGAATATCGGCTAATGCTTTATCTACCACTGCGTTATCTTCTTTATCACTGATGGCTTGGGCCTTTCGTTTGAGTGGAGGGGGCTCATCCCCTTCATCCATCTTATTGTCCGGGATTTCAAATGGCTCTTTCGTGCTCGCGTGTGGAGTGGGAGTTACCTGATTTATTTGTTTTTTTCCTTCCTTGAGAATTTTGATTTCATCGCTCATACGTGCTAGCAAAATCCTCAGCTGCGCGTCCTCGTGTTTTAGTTGCTTGATCTCGTTATTAATGGCAGTCTCCCCACCAGCCCCCGGGCGCACGCCATCGACCACGTCTGCCCAGCTCACCGTGTTAGTCTGGTTTGCTGAAGAGGATGGCTTAGTTCTGAACCTGGATCTGGATCGTGTCCCCGGTGTCCTGAAGCCGGACCGGGATAAGGACCTGGTGGTGGATGGTGACCTTGTTCTCGACCTGGAGCGTCGTTCCCTGGCGTTTAGGAGGCCAGGCGTTCCGCGAGTCTCTGCCCTGTCTTCTCTTGAGATAGCGTCCTCATGTTCTTCTGGTCGTTCTCGTTGCAGTCTGTGCCATTGTCTCTGTTTAACGATGAAGGGCTTTTTGAATTTGGCTTTGCACGTCTTGTCTGCGGTCGGATGGTCCTCGCCGCATAACTGACATTTAGGTTGGCACCTGTGGTCTTTATCTGGGTTTGGTGTTCCACATCCGGCACAAATCTTGTTGTCAGGGTTGGGACATACATCTCCTCTGTGTCCAAGTCTGTTACATTGGTGACAGATATCCACTTGTTTCCTGTACAGGGAGCAAGGGAGTAGCGCTGCCCTGTATCGGACGTACGTGGGCACTTTGTGTCCTTCCAAGAGCACAATCACTGTGGTAGTGTTACTGAGTCTCTTTACTGCTATCGCCGTTGGGTTTTTACTCGTAACCACCGCTGCTGTGATGTCTCTTGGGCCCTCGTCGAGTGGGATTCCTCTGATGACTCCTTTGGCCGTCATGTCAGGCGCTGTCTCGTAAGCATTGCTCTCGTAAAACTTGTCTTGAATCTTGATACGTGCTACTTCCTAATATTTGTTTGCACGCTCTTGATCCGAGGTACTGACGATGAGGATATTTTGATAGTTGTTGGGGCAGACAATGTCCTCCTCCCTTTCGTCTCGAGGAATACCTGCCGCATCTTGTACCGCAGCTGTGAGGGGAACTATACCGTGCTCGGATAATTTGAGTCCTCCACGCGGTCTGATCACAATCTTGTAATCCCCTCTTGGCAAATGTGGCATTCTGCTTGCCTTGCGTATTTGCTCTAGCCTGCTTTTCCATGGGTTGTTGTTGCGCTTGCCGAGCCGCGTCGGCGACAAGGTGCTCTCGCGGTGTTGGGAGGTTCGCCGGTCTGATCTTCTGTGTCTGACCTCCTTCCATCCCTTGCTTGTATCCATTTCTTCCTGGGATATGCTGCGCCCCTCTACGGTGACTTCCATCATTGAGAAAATGATCGGCAATAGTTGAGGAAGCCGGCCCCGGCGCGTGGCCTCGCGGCTCTCCCGCCACGAGGTCCGGCCAAAATACTGTCGTAGAGGCTTGAAAAATGGGAATCCCACCTGGTTTTCGGTATCCACTTGTTCCTGGGAACGAGGTGAGTCCGTTGGCGTGCAATAGCGGGTGGCTTTTTGGCGACTTGCGCTAGAAGAACATTCGTGGAATATGGAGCCGACGTGATGTGCATCCGCTCCCTCCGGCTTCTTCTTCTTCTTCGCCTGTGGTCGATTATGTTATTATTTTCAATAAATGTAGAAATATTATTGAAAATAATATGCTCAAGAATCTTAGAACACGTACACAATGATATTGGCCTATAAGACGAAAGTAATGATGAGTCATCTACTTTAGGTATGGCTACAAGTGTGCTGCATTTCCAATCAAAGGAAACGTCTGCTATGGATAACGAAAGGTTGAACATAATATATAAATATTTACTGCACCATTCGGCATACCGGACGAGGAAGGCATTATGAATGCCGTCAGCACCTGCAGATTTTCTGGTGTTAATGTCGAGCAGAAGCGACAGAAGGCCCTGTTCAGATACAACAACATTGTTAATTGACTGACAATGGGCCATTGTGTTGAAATGTGGCATTCTCCCATCATCATTTGTGAATACCAAACAAAAAAAATGTTTCAGACGTTATCGTTTCGTCATTTATACATAACATCTATACTGCTTTCTTTATAGAAAGTAACTGCCGATAAAACTTTCTGACGCCATGAGCAAGAATAGCTTCATAGTAACGTTGTAATTGCAGTCCTTGTTTCTCTTAATGCAGTCCTTTATCTGCGTACGTAAGAATGAAAGCTTAGTTTTGTTAGCCGCCGAAGGGGACAACCGGATTCACTTTCTTAACTTTCTTTCTTTGGCGTTCTAGCTGAATAATTTCTTTAGTCATCCAAGGGCTAGTATTTCGTATTTGTTTCTTCATAGTTTGCACTAAAGTCACTAGATCGGCTTCTGCAAAGTAGCGACAAGTTCCTCCCCTGCTACCACGCTTTTCCTTGCTGCTCGCGTCGGCCGCCCATGTTCTTCCTAACGTGCATTTGGGCGGCGGCGGCTGTACCTGTTCCTAAAGCAGCCCATGTGCGTGTTAACCGTTAGGAGTTTTGCGGCATGCTCATATAACCCCAGCTATAAGTAAGCTTTAGTCAAGTCTAAAATTGTCAACACGGTTCCTCAAACCACGGACGCAAAAATGTCCTCTGGAAGTGGCAAGGGATAGTGATTCACCTCGATGGCCTGGTTCACACTGACTCTATATTCGCCACACGTGCTTATTTCTTCCACATTTTTCTTTGGCGCGATAACTAGCGGCGTTGCCCAAGTGCGGTGCCTCACCCGGTAAATGACCCCAGCTTTTTTTTAGTTTCACCAATTCTTTATCTACTTGCTCTTGCAAGACATAAGGTACCAGCCTCGCCTTACAGAAAATTGAATTTGCGTTCGCTTTCGTGCGAATGCCACCTTTGTACCCCTTGATAGCACCATAGCCTACTTGAAACACATCCGCGAGCTGCTATTTTAATAACTCTACGGCTTCTTGAGTTTTCATTGGCATGACTGCTTGTACATTAGGTGCAACCTCGTGCAATTCCTGCAAGGCAACAGGCAAGTTCACTTTTATCCTTGCGAGCCAATCATGACCGAGAAGCACCGGCATACACGCACCTTTTTCATATTTGGCAATGACAAGTGGTAGGAGGTGGCTTTGCTTCCCGGACCTCACGTTGACTTGCGCAAGGCCCTTTACGTTGACTGCGGTGCCGTTGTACACACCCAGCTTTACGTCCTCACTGTTGTACAATAGGCCAGGAAAGTCCTCTGCAAAGTCCTTTTCAGACATAATTGTAACGGCAGCCCCGTGTACAATTCCAATGGCACTTCCCGACCATTATTGATCACCTTTGCTACTATGGGAGACGGACAACCTGCTTTTTTCGTTTGGCAAATAGCAAATCCTGTTCTGATGCCGGCTCATCAACAGCGTGAACGACTGGCGTTTTGCAGATATTTGCGACTTGAACACGTTTAGAACACTTAAAACAAGCACTTTTAAGAACGTACAGCTTGTAGGAGCATGTTGTCTACACACCTCTAACAAACTGCGGCCGTGTTTTGCGCATAGTTTTTTTCAGGTCTCTTGCATGTAGCGGTAAGCTCGCAGCCAGATGACCGTTGCCTGGCGGTATGCTGCTTGTCTGGCTCAACTGAGGGTCCTTGCCAGTGCAAGTCAGCGCTGCTGGCACTAGCATTCTCGACCAGCATGTCCTCGGTATCCTTCTGTGCAGCTTCCATGGCAGTGGGTACCTTTCAGACCCGGTCTCATGCGACCTCGTCGTTGGGCACGCGACAAGGCGACGTCGGATCATGCTGCTCCGTAATCCTGCAATTAGATGGTCCCGTAGAGCTTCTTGCAGGAAATTTCCAAAAGATCATGTCTCGTCGAGCCTCTTCAATTCCACGAGAAACTGTGCGATGATTTCACTTGACTCCTGGTTCCGTCGGTATAAGTGGTATCGCTCGGTGACCATGGACCACTTTGGAGAGTAGTGCTGTTGTAGCACTTTTGTGACAACTTCGTACTTCACTTCGGTGGGCGTTTTCGGCAGCAATAGGTTGAGCAGTGTAACATAGGCCTTCTCTCCTAGGATGGTCAAGACGACTTCACGCGTCTCCCAGCGTTTATTACATTTGTTTGCGCAAATAGTTTGAACCTTTCTAGGTAGACGTCGATGTTGCCTGTGTCCGGGCAGAACTGCGGCAGCTTCCCTAACGTGGTGGCCATAGCTTCTGCGTCGCTTCTGTGGCTTCATCAACCCTCGTCGCCAATGTTATAACGAAGACACATATGTCGAAAGGCCGTTTAGTCTATCTAACGGCAGTACAACGTCGCAGCGTTTTTAAAGGCAATAGCGCTAACAAACGATGCGCGCGCATAGTCTGCGCACTGAACAGCAAAGGAACAGAGAATCATGATAGGCAGGTTTCGTGCGATTACAACACCTCTCTGCGACAAAGTGGAATGGTAGAGCCCCTACGACGCCTACTAGTTGAGGTACCAAGCCAAAACCTGCAGAAAGAGGCGAAACGGATAGGTTCACAACCTCTCCCTGAGCGACTGCATTGCGATGGCATTACAGCTAGAGGCAGTGCGTCCAGGATAGGCTCACGTAAAAAGCCACCTTGAAATGCCTGCGAGGACACGTTTTGTTTGAAGGGGTACTGTTGTGGACACCGTCGAATTCCTCTATTTATTTAAATTCTGTAATGGCGGCACTTTGAGCCAGTCAGAGAAAATTTAAAAGCCCCCAGGGCCAATCAGAGCTGTCAAGATGGGGAATTCGACATTATGGCTGAATAGGACACTCTCCAAAAGAGCACCGCTGGGGCCATAATCGGCTCGGTTTACTATAACACTGTGTCGTGAATTGGCCTGCATTATGCTCAGCAAGAAACTAATTACTGGACATGGCGGCACTTTGAGCCAGTCAGAGAAAATTTAAAAGCCCCCAGGGCCAATCAGAGCTGTCAAGATGGGGAATTCGACATTATGGCTGAATAGGACACTCTCCAAAAGAGCACCGCTGGGGCCATAATCGGCTCGGTTTACTATAACACTGTGTCGTGAATTGGCCTGCATTATGCTCAGCAAGAAACTAATTACTGGACAGACATGAAACCACGGTGGGGAGATATACATGCAAAATTCACTTAACTTTCAAAAAAAGCAATTCCTCGATGTCAAAAGACCCTACTAGCAAATTTAAATGGATGGGTCATGTCTCTTCAAGAGACAAGGTGATGCTGAAGCTGCTGGTGCAAAAAAAAATAATTATCTGGTCTACAAAACACTGTTCATTTCTTTTCTCTTCTTTTCTCTCTTCTGTAATGTATTTACGCGTCTTCCAGATGCCTTAACCCTAAAACGACAAAGCATGTAGGGTAATTGGATCGTTAAACAGCGGACGCTTCTAAAGAACCTTACGAGGTTCCTTCGACTTTCAGCGCGCCCAGTAGCTGGAAAGAAAAGGCGTATTTTGTGATAATTCATTCCATTTTGTTTCGTCGCCACTAGGCAAGATATCGAGGCTGGTTACCAGCCTGCGAGCAAACCGAACCGAGCATAACGCCTAACGGAATCGAAAAATTAGAAGTGGAGTCATTGCGAACACTCTGACATACATAAAGACGGGTCCGGATCGTCGACACTCCCCAAACTTCAAACATCGCTGACCAAAGTGACGCACCCTGTTAAGAAACTTGCAAACCAAACACACGGCATCAAAGAACAAGGCACGCTGCGTATCGTACAGGCGCTCATCACGAACCGGATCGCGTATGGCACCCCGTATGTGGCTCTAAAGGATCCAGAAATTTCAAAACTAAACATCATCATCATAAAAGCTACTAAGATTGCACCGAGTATTCCCGAAAAAGCAGCTATGGCACGATCGCTCAAGCTTGGCCTCTTCAATACGTCGGAATAACTGTCAGAAGCGCACAGAACAAGCCAGATTAAAAGACTCTAATTGACTCCCTCCGCAGAAGCGTCCTACTTTGGCTTGGTTATATGATGCGGAGTCAACTGCTAGATTGGATGACAAACCGAGACTCCCAATGCACACACGAGACTGAATCCCAGTGCCACCAGTACCCCGCAGCATGCATCGAAACTTTCATAAGAGAAGAAGACAGTCAAGAGCACGAGCACTCCACAAGATATTATCTGCAGACCCTAACAAAAGATACACGAATGCGGCAAAGTATCCACGGGTTCCTGCTTTCGCAATAACCGGAGCAAATACCAAAGGCGAAGGAAAGCAGCTGCCATGATGCTCGCAAGAGATCCGGCCCCGTCCGAAGAGGTGGAAATAGTATTGGCCACCTCAACATGCACAGAAAATGCCGTAATACTGAGCGACTCGCAATCCGCGTGTCGTAATTCCAAAAAGGCATGATATCCACGCAAACTCTGCAAATCCTGCAGTATAAAGACGCATTCTCCGAGACAAACGTCATCTGGAGCCGCGGCCACGAGTCACTGGAGGGAAACGAAGCGGCACACACCATGACCCGAGGTCATTCAAGTCGGGCATTCCTGCCATAGGGCTTCCGAAAGGCGACGAGGTCCAAGGATATTTCTAAGAAATATACTGATATCCTCCAACATTGTAAATTGGAAAGAAGGGCATGCTCCTTACCGTATGGGGTTTTCTAACCCTGTAGAACCCAACAATCGAGGAAATGAAGACGGAGAAAGAATAACCAAAGACAGAAGCCCAGAAGAGGACCGTCAAGAATCTACGATGTCATAGTCCCGGCCCTGGACTTAGAGGACCAGCGCAAGCTGGTCAACTAAAGCTCGTGAAGAAAGAAGCAGTCTTTCTTACTGGTTCAGAATATTAAGCGTTCATTTTCTCTCTCTCGTCACCACTTGCTGGTACCAGACCGCGCGGCATTTAAACGCGCGCGCGCACGCGCGTGTATGTTGTGATGGCAATCGACGGTGTCCCCCCGATCATTTTTAAGTTTGGGAGACCCTATCGTGCTGCTTATTCTGTACATGTTAATTGGTACCACATTAGTGCAATAAATCTGAAATCTGAATCGTCTTTGCCGCCCCAGGCTGGTTGCCCCTACATGGCAGCAGCAGCAAGCTTCACCAACCTCATCCGGCTCGGCATATCGATGGTACAAATTCGCACTCCTAAAGAGCTTCAGTAGGACGTTCTTGAGGGCTTGTTGCTTCACACTGGAAAGGAGGTTAAAACTGCGCGAAAATATGAGGACAGCGAAAGAAACACAGAATACCACACGCTCGTGGTGTGTTGTGTGTTTCTTTCGCTGTCCTCATCTTTTCGCGCAGTTTTAACCTTCCTTCAAGTACACAGCTTCAAAAACCAAAACAAACGAACCCGATTCGCTGTATCAAACAGCCTAAATGGAGCGAGTATGCAAGTTAAGCTTGTCATCAGAGTCTCCCAGCGGACGTCACACTAGAGACTGCCCCACTCATACTTCTTTCGGGCAGCTAGCATGCCCCTTTTTTCCCACCTGCTTGTATAGTGAGTGTGTATGAGCGTGTATGAGCGTGTATGTGAGTGTATGTGAGTGTGTACAGCGAGCGTGAACCTGCGTGTAGAGTGAGCGTCCTCGAACGTATAGCGAGTTCACGGCGTGAGCAATGGTTTCGCAAATCAGGCACGTACCCAGGGGGGGGCCCGGGGGGGCCCGGGCCCCCCCCCCCGAAATCAAGTGGCATACCCCCCCCCTCCCCGCCCACGCCACCACTCCTCACACATTCCTAAAGCACCGCCAGATTAATGTTGAGACTTGGCAGCTGTTCATCGGTCAGCCTTATGCTGCCTTTTTCACTCCTTTTAGATGGCGGTAGCTATCGGCATCTCTTGTAATGTGAAGGACAGTTTTCTCATAGATTCCGCACGCGCGCGATTAACTCGAGATGCGCTCAGTTGTCACCATCTATTCAACCGTCACGCGCATAGCTGTTGCTTTTGTTAGATCAACCTTCTTTGTTTAGGCTGATCCTGGGACCAGGAGAGGGATGCGGCTGTTACTCAGCTGGTATGTACTCTCATGGAACGAGTTGCGGCCGGAGAAAACACCAATTGCGTTTAACTTTTCCCTTTGCTTCATTATTTCCTTGAGTTACGGCTCGCCGCGACTGGCCGATGCCCGTAACCACATACACGTGATATGGGTTAGATAAGGTGGGAAATAAAATGATGTGAAAGAGCGTCCATCAAGAAACCCTGCCATAACCCTTAAACCCATAAGCAAGATGACTGTCGCCAGTTACCTCGTCTGTTTTTCCTTAATTGTATCGCACTTTTCGTGCAAAATTGGAAACCGGAAACAAAAATCGCAAGGAGTTGAGAAATTAAGCGATCTACTAAGGGAGAGAGCCAACGCGCAACAACCAAACTGCAAGCAAAAGCGAATAATAAAAATGTTAACCGTAGTTTATGAGAATATTTATGGAGCAACATCCTTTTATTTAAAAAAGGAAGTAGAGAAAACGCCGTCGGAAGTGGAGAAAAATTACTTGCTTTGAATGACGCTTCTACAGTTATCGGTCGAACCGCCTCACGCAGCCACTTCTCTGCTGTGCTTATGTGGGTGTTTTTCTAACCTTTCTCGGTGAGCGCAGTACGTCTAGAATCGCAGAGTCCTGCGCTCTACGCGTTTGTATGGGACTGGCGGCCGCAGAGCGTTACGCAATTCGCGGAACTGTCAACTGATCCACAAGGCGAAAATAACTGATATTCGAAACTGTAACATGTGAAAGACTGAAGAAGCCGTAAAAAAATGAATGCGGCCTGACATCAGTAAAAACGAAACCTGGCATAGGACAAACCATGATGTATGCACTAAAAGATAAGAGGGATAATATCATAAGGAATCTCGAAGATACAGTAAAAGCAGCGGAAAAATTCTAAGCTGACCTGTATACAGTACCCAGAGGAGTCCCGATACCTCACTTAGAAACAGTAATGAACAGGATACGGAAACTCTCCTATAACTAGCGATGAAGTCAGAAGGGCCCTGCAAGAAATGGAACGATGAAGAGCGGGAGGAGAAGGTGGAATAACAGTCCATTTAATCAAACATGGAGGAGACATATTGCTTAGAAAACTGGCGGCTCTTTATACGAAGTGTATATCGACTGCAAGGGTCCCAGAAAACTAGAAGAATGCAGACATTATACTAATCCACAAAAAAGGAGACGTTAAAGAATTGAAAAATTATAGGACCATTAGCTTGCTTCCAGTATTATATAAGATATTTACCAAAATAATGTCCAATAGAATAAGGGCAACACTGGATTTTGTCAACCAAGGGAACAGGCTGGCTTCAGGAAGAGATACCTTACAATGGATCACATCCATGTCATCAATTAGGTTATCGCGAAATCTGCAGAGTACAATAAGCCTCTCTATGTGGCTTATATAGATTACGAAAATTCATATGATTCAGTAGAGATACCAGCAGTCTAGAGGCACTACGTAATCAAGGACTACAGAACGCTTACGTAAAAAGCTTGAAAAATATTGCTACATGTGTTTGGTATTTGTTTGTTTGAACGAGGTGCGTGGGCGCCTCGTTCCGAAGTCCGAAGAACGAGCCCAGGGAAGTGCAGGTACCCCCCAGGGCTCAGTTATATCTCCGCTCCTTTTCAACTTAGTCATGCTGGGTCTCCCCTGCAAACTACGCGAAATCGAAGGAATCCACCACGCTATATATGCAGACGATATAACGATATGGGCAGACCGCGGCAGTGATGGGCAAATTGAACACGCACTACAAACGGCCATTAACAAAGTGGAAGAGTACCTCCAAGGAACGGGCCTCAAATGCTCCCCGAGCAAGTCCGAACTACTCCTTTACCGGCCCACGCGCAGAGGCATGCCACCAAAGAGCTACACAGGACCCCGGGAGTACGAGGAAATCCGCCTGTACACCCAAGACGGAAACGCAATCCCCAAAGTGAACAAGATCAAAATCCTCGGAATGATCATTGAGGCCAACGGAGCTAACGGCGAAACCGTGAGGAAGATCGCAGGCAAAGTCATCAGCGCCACGAGACTCATAAAGAGAATAACCAATAGACACGCGGGCATGAAGGAAGACAACGTCATTCGGCTGATCCACTCATTCGTTGTCAGCCACATCGCCTATGTAGCCGCCTACCACAACTGGTACGTCGCGGAAAAGAACAAGATTAACACGCTCATAAGGAAAACGTACAAGATAGCCCTGGGCCTACCGGAATCGACGAGCACCGAGCTCCTGGCTCAGCTGGGCATCTACAACACCCTGGAAGAAATAGCCGAACACAACGCGTCTCGCAGCTCGAACGCCTGTGGAAAACCACGACGGGAAGGTACATTATGAACACGCTCGGCATAACGTACCACAACCAGCACGGCCAGAAAATGCAAATCCCAAACAAAATCAGAGAGACCATTACGGTGGCAACCATCCCAAGAAACATGCACCCCGATTACAACCGAGGTAGACGAAAGGCAAGAGCCGAGGCTCTGCTCCGTTCATTCGGCAGGGACAGAAACGCGCGCTTTGTTGACGCAGCCGAATATGCGAACGGCCAAACATACGCCGCCGTAGTCATAGACGCAGAATCAAAAATCAGAACCACATGTAGTGTATACACCAAACACTCAGAAATAGCGGAGGAAGTAGCGATTGCGCTAGCCCTCACAGAACAGGAATGCGAAGTCGTACTAAGTGACTCACAAACGGCAGTAAAGAATTATGCCAAAGGTCGAATTTCCAAGGAAGCCATGTCCATTCTGGCCAAAGCGGGCAGATCCAAAACCGCGAGCTCGAGGATCATATGGTTCCCCGCGCACGTCACCACGGAAGGTGACGCGCTCCCGAACCTAAACGAGACGGCGCACCGGACGGCGCGAGACATGACCCGCCGCGCCGAACAGGGCAACGCCTCTCGTACGATAGCGAACGCTTCTCGAGCAGAACGGGACAGGCTCACAAGATACAACGACATCACCAGTGCATATTTGAACTCCAGAAGGATATACCCCCCGCCGAGTCCCAAATTGAACAGGAGGCAGGCCGTCGCCTGGCGACAACTCCAGACAAACACGTTCCCTAATCCATTCCGTCTCAAACGCATCTTCCCAGATAAGCATCAGGACGACACGTGCAAATTGTGCCAGGAAGGACCAGCAACACTCAAACACATGCTGTGGGAGTGCAATGTAGTTATAGGAGGGATGGCAGTTACTCCGGAGACCCTGTCGTCGAGGTGGGCCGCCGCTCTGCGCAGCTCAGACCTCGGAATACAGACGTGGGCAGTCCAGCAAGCCCGTGAGGCGGCGTTGAGGCAGGGCCTTGACGTTCCTCCATGGGAGACCTGAGCCCGGGTCGCGTTAAACCTTGCCGGACGTACAAGAAAGTTGTATCCATCCATCCATCCATGCGTGGGCGCCATCACTCCAGAAAAGAGGAGGAAGAACGAACTGGGCTCGCGCTGTGAATCTGACCGGTCAGCGCTCCAACCGTTGTTGTAAATATAATCTGTAAATAGTTTCTCGTCTTACTGGCTCGTCCTTCGCGTAAGAATATATACAGAGGTTCTACAGCTACCTTAATTCTACACAAGAAAAGCAGGGAGATACCTATAGGGAAATGGGTCAGACCGGGAGACACAATTTCTCCAAAACTATTCACTGCGTGCTTAGAAGAAGTCAAGCTATTAAACTGGGAAGGCTTAGGAGTAAAGATCGACGGCAAATATCTCAGCAACCTTCGGTTTGCCGATGACATTGTTCTATTCAACAACAATGCAGACGAGTTACAAGAAATGATTGGAGACCTTAACAGAGAGAGTGTAAGAGTGGGGTTGAATATTAATATGCAGAAGATGACGATAATGATAAATAGCCGGGCCAAGGAACAAGAGATCAGGATCGCCAGTCGGCCACTAGAGACTGTGAAGGAGTACGTTTACCTAGGTCAATTAATCACAGGGAACCCTGATCATGAGCAGGAAATTCACAGAAGAATAAAAATAGGTTGGATCGCATACGGCAGACATTGCCAGCTCCTGACTGGAAGCTTACCATTATTATTGAAAAGTAAGGTGTGCAATCAGTGCATTTTGCCAGTGCGGACATATGGGGCAGAGACTTGAGAATGAGTTAAGGACCGCGCAAAGAGAGATCGAACGAAGATTGCTAGGCATGACGTTAAGAGAGAGAAAGAGAGCGGTTTGGATCAGAGAGCGAACGGGCATAGACGATATTCTAATTGACATCAAGAGGAAAAAATGCAGCTGGGCAGGTCATGTAATGCGCCGGTTAGATAACCGCTGGACCATTAGGGTTACAGAATGGGCACCAAGAGAAGGAAAACGCAATCGAGGACGACAAAGCACTAAGTGGAGCGATGAAATTAGGAAATTCGCGGGCGCTAGTTGGAATCGGTTGGCGCAGGGCAGGGGTAAATGGAGATCGCAGGGAGAGGCCTTCGTCCTGCAGTGGACATAAAACAGGATGATGATGATGATGAATGTCATGATGATGATGATGATGATGATGATGATGATGGAGGTGGTGCGCCCCCCCCCCGAAAAAAAATCCTGGGTACGTGCCTGTCGCAAATATATGTTTTTTTTTTTCGTGTCAAAAGCAAGCATAGAACTGGCAAAGGTCGTTTTTATCACGTAGACAAGATTTTGGAACCTGTTCCAATTTTATCGCATGGTTTACTTTCCGATCGGTGCGGCCGCAAGCACACAGAACTCCTTACCTCTATCACCCTGACAACAGGATGTGGGCGTCACGACAGAGATAGCTCGAGAGTGAGGGAAATGAAGAGAGACACGTAGAGAGCTTAACCAAGAAAGTGCCCGCTTGGCTATCCTACATTTCGGGAGGGGAAAAGGGGGACAAATACATAAGAAGGAAAGAGAAGAAAATAAAGGGTAACTCATAACCCATTCGCAAAGTCGACTGTCACAAGCGCTCGTACAGTCCAGTAGCCTTCAAGAAGTGCAGAAGGGCTGCTGTGGCCGTTTGCATACAGGAATGCATAGGCCATGCTCCGAAGATATTTTCCTCCAAGTGTGCACTTTTATCGAATAGGCTGAGTCTAGCTTGTAGAGCACATCGTTGAGTGTCAAATGATGGGCAGTGGCACAGAAGGTGCTCAAGAGTCCCATTGCAGCCACACAAATTGGCCGCTGCCCTGTTGGCAATTCCTATTAGGAATGAATAAGCATTTGTAAAATCGACGCCCAACCACATGCGGCACAATAAGGCTGCTTCATGAATGGAGAGTCTAGGCGGCAGGTCAATTCCCAAGTTGGGGTCGAGAGAGTGTAGGCGTGAGTTGGTGAAACCCAGTGAATTTCATCATGGGAGAGTGATACATGATAAGCACCCACGACGATAATGGAAGAGGGAATATCTCGTGGAATTTGAAATCCCACAAGTAACGCCGGAAGAAGTAGAGAAAGCCTTGGGAGCTATGCAAAGGGGGAAGGCAGCTGGGGAGGTTCAGGTAACAACAGATTTGTTGAAGGATGGTGGGCATATTGTTCTAGAAGAACTGTCCGCCCTGTATACGCAATGCCTCATGACCTCGAGCGTACCAGAATCTTGGAAGAACGCCAACATAATCTCAATCCATAGGAAAGGGGACTGCTTTATCACACCTTCAGTGCCTTTCTTGATGACCGACGCGAGAAATCTACGACAGACATCTGTTATCCTTGCCTTGAACTAATCTGACTTCCGTCTCGATCATGTAAGCACGATCTTTCACATAACCCCAACGAAAGAAATAGAGTGGAAAGAGGTTAGGTGACCTAGCCGGGCAATTTACAGGCCCGTACCTTGCAATCTATTGCGCATGAAAAGTCGCGTCCAGCCCTACCTTGCTGATAGCGCACAAGTGGAAGACGTAACAACGGGACTGCACTGAGAAACTCATCCACCACTCCTTCAAAGATTTCGTTAACGTAACGCTGTACAGTCAGTGTGTGATCGAAGAAGATGGGAATGATTATAGCACCGACGTAAAATCCGAACCACACATTGAACAACCACCGGTACTACTGGTTACAAGTGCGCTTTACCCAGTGTGGATTGGAGTCACTCCAATAGTGTGCATTATGCAAATATACATAAGCGTTTCTTCGAAAAATTGGGTTCATCTGTGCGCATGATGTTGATCAAAAAAAGTCTCGCGACTCATCGGCTTTTGTGAGGCTCCAATTGGAGAAATCTAGACAATTCCACACGTCCCTAACTTCTAAGTATTGGTGCTGGTCGAGGTAGTACGGGGGGAAAGGCCAAGTCATTTAGAATCCTCCAAACTGATGGCTTGAAAATTGGTACCTGGGCGGCCACGTCCTGCACACTGGCATGACGGTTTGAGGCCATAAATGCTAGAACATCCGTACGTAGGCTAGGACTCAAAGATGGAGCCCTCTGCCGCTGTTTCCTGAAGGTGCCGGTTTGTCTCAGGTTTCCATAATTTGTGATGATAGTCGATGCGTTTGATCTATCGCAACACTTCCATGACTGGTATATATATATATTGCGGCCTTCCCCTTCTTGCCATTTACAGATCCCAAGGCAAGGATCATGTTTACCTTCTCCTCATTAGAGAAAGGCATGGCGAATGGGACAAAACAAAGCGCAACTTTAAACCTTTGTACGGACGTTGTGAAATCGCTTTTCTGGTGATAGGCTTTGTGGGAAAAAAAAGACACTCGTGCGTTATATCCACGACAAGACAACAGCTATGGGAGCTTGTTTCCAACTAATACCAAACGAGACGTGTTACTTCGGCCAGGGCGCGGCCGGTGAGGCACTAGCTCGAACACGATGTTTTTCTTTATTTCCTTGATGTTGTTCTGGATAACAAAGAGGGAGCCAGGGTCGAGAGCGCTGCTTTATGATCTGGGTGGGAACTCAGTCACGTGGTATTCTCCATATTCGCGGGGTTTATTTATCAGTCGGAAAAAAAATTTCCACGTAAATATTACCTCGCTGAAAACACCGCAGTTCGATGTCCATTGGCTGTGTCTCCAAATGCCTCATTGACACTTTGATAAATAGGATACAACACCACGAGATAGATAATTATTTACAATTACTAAATCTAAGTAACGAAAAAATTAGTGGCAGCTATTCCACTGTACTGTAAACAATATGCACTAGGTTTTCTTCGAGTAATGCACTGCTCTATTTTTAAATATTGGTGCATGTTAGTTAATTGGCACACCCTGTATATATTTAGGGCCTTTGCATGCAACTATGTTTCCATCCCTTATAAATGTTGTAAATTATTAGAAATATTTTTCATGAGTAGTTAGCATTGGTTACTGGAAGGAGAAGCAATACTGAAACACACAACATTCACGTGCATTTCCCAAACCATTGATAAAAGACTCTGCGGAAGGGGTCACTGAAGTCTATAGGTCTCTTTCATGGTCAAAAAAGCCCACAAAGCAATTTGAAGTGTGGTGAATATACAGCAACATATTCATTCTCTAGGCGTATGCTATCCTTACCACAAGAAATAATTTTTAATTGGCTACCGCCATCACTGTCAACAATATAATAAACTTTCTCCTGTGTATACATTTATATATATTCTGTATGTGCATGGTGTTTAGAGTGGAAATTTAAAACAATGTTTAGGTGAGAAAATACGGATGAAGCAGCCGCCGCTACTGCTTCTAATGCACGTGACCACCTGTTTTCACGATTTGCAGAAATAAAGCGAAAGTATGAATTAAAAGCCGTGCACGTCCGCGCCAACAATGATGCAGTGAGCTATTAGTCACACTAAAATTTCAAGTGATTAGGTCGAGGAAAGTAAAAAGAAACCTCCAATGATGTGGGCAACAATGCTTTCGTAATGGCACTTTAGGTGTGTGTGGGGGGGGGGAGGGGGGGCTTCGGCATCGCCCCGGGGGGGGGGGATTCGAACCTTTGCTCAGCCTCCCCCCTCCTGCCCCCCGTAGTCGGCGCCTATGGTTTAGGCTAACACGAGAGAGGCGAGTTGATGTTAAACGATACATTGTGTGCACCACTGCTGTCTGTCTGCGTAGTACACAACACACAGGGAGAGATGTTTGCTTGAGGCGTTATTGTGCGTCATATTTTATAACCTCTGAGAGAGTTGAGCGTTGTCATTGCCTCACATGGCACATCGCATTGTGGCAAAAGTATTAAACTTGGATTATGGGGCTGTGCGTGCCAAAAGCAGACTTGGATTATGAGGCACGCCGTAGGGGCGGACTCCGGATTAATTTTGACAACGTGATGTTCTTTAACGTGTCCCAAATCTAAGCGCACGTGCGGGTTCTATTTTTCCCCCGTCGAAATGCGGCTGCCGCGATTGGGATCAAATTCACGACCTCTAACAATGCCATAGCCGCAAAGCTAACACGGCGGGCACAGAACTGTTGATTTGACGGTTGACCGCTTCCGTAGTGTCTCCTGGACCCTGCGGTGCGCTTTAATTAATGCGGCTCTGCTTCTGCACGGCCTGCGTAAGTTGCCCGATTGACATATTTGCATGGCACTTATTTTCAGAAATTCAGCACTGAACCGTACCTTAAACATAAGCTTATCTTGTTTCTCCGCAACTGCTGTCGTATAGTAGTGGGGTTTCCTTGCCTTCTCACGTCACCTCCCCCCCCTCTCTTGTATGGGAACTACTCCTACTCCTCACTCTTCTTCTTCTCCTCTCTACAGTTCAATCTGCGCCCCCTCTGGCCTCACGCTTTAGTAGAAAGGGAAGGGCTGGAGTGTCTGCAACGCTTCTGAGGGGAGTCACGGATAATTACAGTTGTCCAGCTGCTAACGTTACGACGGCAAGGGAGCTCCATATGACATTGTGCACATTTGACGCGGTGGGGTGAAAACGAGTTTCTCCTGTCACCTTTCCTCTCTGACTCGCGCCTGTCATCTGTATACACGCTCTGAACCACCCTCCGAGGCAGTGTGCACTGCAGCAGCAGCCACAGCAGCCCACAGCAACAGCAGTAGCACCAGCAGCAGTGGGAAAGTCGAAGGAAGAGGCAAAGAAAGCTGCGCTTCAGAATGCCAATGAAACTGGAAGCGCAACGAGAGTGGAATTTCATGTCTTGATACTATTCGCTCATTGATCTGAGGACGTCGCCACAGCTCACAGTGATCCAAAACTTTGCCAAACTCGGGTCTGCCTCCATAGCGCCACATTCTCAGAGCATACTTTCTGTTGTTTCCATGATAGCCTCACATGTTGCACCTTTGCTGAACATAACTGCGTGATCAGCGTGTTCGAACATGGGTCACTAAAAAACGCAATACTCTATGTCTTAGCCAATGGAAGAAATAAAAGCGATTCCAGCACACTACCCTGAGTAACGCATATTTCGGTGCTTCTAACGTTGGCAGATAAATTATTTAGCTACACAAATTGCTTGCAAAGTAAGAAGTAAGACCTCCGCGAATTTTGTGCATGCCATTTAATGCCATCATTCAACTTTTTAAGGGTCTTATGATGTGGGTACTATCAAAGGCTTTCGATCAGTCTACGTGTATAGCCAACGTTAGTAATTCGTTATCAGTAGTATTGATGATTACTTCCTTGTTTCAGAAAAGCCTGGTCCCCATAATTTTCTTTGTGTGTGAAACCCTGTGGACCATGGGTAAAAATGAAAAACCTCTTGAAGCGATTTGCTGAAAACCTTGCGAAATAACTAGACAGTGTTGCTTTGGGCCTACTATTTCCCAGGATGTTCATACTATCGCTAAGATTTCAGTAAGTAACCCTAGGCACCTACATTATCTCCAGAAGAACACCAGAAGTCAGTGAAATATTGTTAATGAATGATAACGCCGCGACTAATAATTCAATGCGAATATTATTTCGATTTACTCTGAAGTCATCTACATCACAAGTCTTGCAGGTGTTAATGTTACAAAAAGCAAACGGCGCTTCCATCTCCTTCGTTTAGTGTTTGAAAAAAACTGCTCACGTGCCCAAGCATCGGCGACAATGGAGCGTAAAATTAGGAGCCAGGATTACTACATTGACGCAGTAATTGTACAGAGTTGTACAGAGCTCTATTCCTAGGCTATTCACACTAAAGCCTTCTAGTGTTGTCCAGTACGTGCAAGTCAAATATTCGCTCATTGGAGAGCTTACAGGGCCAAACATTGCGCACGTGTTTAGGACTTCCTCGCTGTTCACCAATAGCTGCAACAATCGTGCTCGCAAAAGATCATTCCATCCAAACATAGGTTGCTGTGGATCATCTCAGGACGCATATCCGGTATCTTCCCCGCGTCCTTTATCATCACTTGGCTGTCTCGCCATCGCAGAGACCACGTGCAACGTTTTCTTAAGTTATTATCACCCATATAGATTGTTTTCCTTTAGGATACATACCAGCAGCAAGGCCTTCATTACCTTTGTGGTGTCCCCAACAGCCACAGGTGCGCCCAAGTATTCCGGGTATGAAGTAGAAGGCCAATCACCCAACAATAGCTCTGAAGCAAATGACGCTGCTATTATTCAATGAGACATACGGGGAACGAATACACATCTATACTGATGGTTCGGTCTCTCCTACCAGCTCTTCAGGTGCCGTTGTCATTCCGACTACAAAAACCACAATCAAATTTAAACTGTCTCACATGACATCAACGGCGGCAGAGCTTGCTGCTTAGCGTGCTGCTGTAAAATATCTCCTGCGAGAGACACCTCAGATATGGGTCATTTTTTGCGACGCTAAGGCAGCACTTCAGAGTCTGCATTTTGCCATGTATCATAGGACTCATGAGCCGCTGACATGAAATAAGAGATCACCATCAAGCTATCGCTAAAGGGCATGAAATTATATTCCAGTGGCTACCTGGACATACCGGTATTGCTGGTAGTGACCTCGCCAGCGATGCCGCCCGGCCTGCCCATCTGGGTGCCCGACCAGTCCCAATCCCCTTATCAAGAACCGACGCTGCAAGACAGCTTCATATTGCGAACCGTGTGTAGACTCGGTGTGAACCTTGCATTGTGCGCGAAACTGTGTTCTCTCTCTCTCCTCTATCTCTCTCTTCATTCCCATACCCACTTCCCGCAGTGCAGGGTAACAAACCGGACGTGCGTCTGGTTAACCTCCCTGCGCCTCTGTCTTCTATTCCTCTCTCTCTCTTTCTCTCTCTCTCTCTCTCACAGTAATCATTATAGGTGCTAGCGAGAGAAGCACTTCTCAACGTCTCGCTGTCTAATGACTTCACTTAGCGCACTTCTCCGACTGATGGCATGTAACTCCAACTTTACGCTCTTCCAAGCTTTCACACTGTTCACACAATTTGGCGACCCACAAACGCCGAAGCACGAAAGCTTGTCTGGCAGGATTTTTTAATGTTCGAAACAAACTATGTGCAATGCAGAAATGCATCTTTTCCACGATATGATTTAGATTGTTTCGTCATGCCTTAAGTATGCCATGCTGCGGCTTGATTCACAAACTTTCTCCTTCGTTAGTTTTTTGCCAGTAACCGCTCATGCTAAAATTATGTGCTGCATGAGGATTTGTTCGAATTTTCGCTTGCGCACAATTCTAGCGCAATAGATTTTTGTGAATATGGGCTCTTATTTGAGAAACCTGTGAAACATCCGAATTTTCGCGTTAATTATACATACGAAACGCAACATAATCTACGGCTTTTTTTTGCTAGGCATACGCACTTTGAAAGAATAAGTACCGTTATAAATAGTTAGAAATATCTTAAAAATGATAAGTAGATGGGTCATTGTAAAATTGGCTTCAGTGAATGGAGTGCTAGAATAACTCTAGCCGCTGTGGTGCCACAGCACAGCGGTGAAAGTTCTTGGTGTTAGCAAATCCTATCATCCCTATTATCTGGTTTGTAGAGAAACCTCTTAGTCATAAATTACCTAGCAAACCATCTAAAATATCCCACAACTGAATGGTGAACGAAAAATGGAAAGAGAAATCCAAAACTATCATGGTTGTTCAATTTTGGCGTTTCTGCAGTTAACACTGGCTTCATTTCAATGCTTGCTTCATTGGGGAAAAAATCCAATTGCGAGTAAGCGCTTGTACTGTCGTATGCTCTTCCTCCTTGCGTGTTGCACTGCCCTCGATTCATAAGTAGCCCTGGGTGAAATTGAAGAACACATGGTTTAGCATGCGCAGAACATCCGTTGACCAGGATGAAGAGCTAGAGAACGTGTAATGGCCGATACCGACTTCACCATCATTTGCAGCACAGAGGTAGGTCCGCACGCGCCCCAGTGACGCAGATAACAAAGCGGCAAACGGGCAGCTTATGATGATGACGAAAACTCGCAGTCGTACCATATATCAAAAATCAATCTAATTGTCGACTTTTGTCCATAATCGAGCATATCCACCTCCTATAGAAAATCGCGTCACCACACAACCGGGGCAGCAATATTCAATATTGGATGCACAATACTTGTTTTTGCCTCAACAGCTCGGCACTTTGCAGCCGTACCTTTTAAGCTACTAGATAACCAGGTTATCTCAACGCCTATCTGTGCGCATACTTGACCAACGTGGCTGTGATAATTGAGGTTTGCCGAAAGAGTGATGCCGATGAATTTGAACTCGTTGGCATAGCCTAATCCTTACAGGTGTTTGCCCTTCTTAAACTATAGAAGCTGCTAATTATTAGTAAGCGCCATTTTTGACGCTGTTTATGTACGTGCTATTTGCGACCCATTAACAAACTCAAACACGTTATTCAACGTATTTTCGACACGCCGTTAACGTTACAGTAAACGATGCGACAATCGGCGCACAAACCGAGCTTAACAAGACTGCTTGCGACAGTTTCAATTATATCAATAATAAAGCCAGACACCAAGATATGTACCCGCCGCGGTAGCTTAGTGGCCATGGCCTTCCGTGGATAAGCTCGAGGTCGTGCGCTCAGTCCCAGCCGTGGCAGCTGCGTTTCTCTTGCGTGGTTAGATTCAGGTAATACGTCAAGCAATTCCAGCTGCTCAAAATTAATCCGGAGTTCCCCACTAAGGCAAAACTCAAAATGAGATCGTACGTTTGGCAAGAAAAACGCCAGAATTTAATTAAATACTTTCTTCCCCAGAAAGATATGTCTATGGACTCAACCATGCGGCACAACAGAGGTTACGCCGACAAAATGAGTCCGTGTAATAAGTCACTAACTGAGAACGCATGCACAAATAGTCATCACCCTAGTCTAGTACTGTTCCGAAATTTTGAGAAACAGGCTACAACGTGAGCCGTCGTCTATTACGACGAAACGAGAAGCTGGCCTCACGGTTCCAGCCCTGTGCGGCACAGCGTTCCTTCTTGTACCACTCCACGTGCATCACCACGAAGATGACGGCCATTAAGCACATAAGACGCATCGGACTGTGATCACTGATCAATTATATACAAGTTTACTCCGTCACGGCCTCTCATCGTTGGTACACACCACACCCTATAAGCTACGGTTTTCTCCCATTCTTAGCTTATTTATTTATTTATTTGTTTGTTTGTTTGTTTGTTTGTTTGTTTGTTTGTTTGTTTGTTTGTTTGTTTGTTTGTTTGTTTGTTTGTTTGTTTGTTTGTTTGTTTGTTTGTTTGTTTGTTTGTTTGTTTGTTTGTTTGTTTGTTTTGTTACCCATAGCTTTCTTGCTTTCGGATTTCCCCCCAAATTTTAACATATTTGACGTCAATCCCGTTTACTTATTTTCCATCGTGTTACTACTTTCACTATACGGTGGAGAATCTTGTTACTCTTGCCTCAACTTACCGCCTTTTTTTCTTCTTCCTGTGCGACATACTACAAAGAGCTCTCGGAGGAGGGTCA
The DNA here is from genome assembly GCF_038994185.2 of Dermacentor albipictus. NCBI lineage: Eukaryota > Metazoa > Arthropoda > Arachnida > Ixodida > Ixodidae > Dermacentor > Dermacentor albipictus. The sequence continues at coordinate 1,254,701 of NW_027225592.1, forward strand.
CAGCGACCACTGTCGGCCCACATTTCGCCATCGGCGACGCAGTTACACGTGTTGAATTCGATTCCGACTCGTTAGTCCAGAAACAGTCTAGAAGAGGCACACCGCTCTAAAAACTTGCAACTAGCAGCTTAAGCTGACAAAACTGCTCAGGTGGTCTACACTGCTGACGTCACAAATAATCGTAGTTAGGTACATTTGGCATCACAGGGCTGAACTAAGGTCTTAAGACGTGCGCCGCTTCTGTACGCCACTATCGCTCTACGAGACGTCAAACTACTCTTCTGAGCAGCGTCCTGTATATAAAATATTAATGATTTATAAAATCTTTGCAATTAACCAAGATAATTCTCTTGAGTTGGTGCAATAAACCGGCGTTACTTATATGGTTTGATTAATACCTTTCGTACCATTTTATCTTTTAAGCTCCAAGCTATTATTTTATTTTAAAATTTTTTTTCCAGTAAACAATCCATCTTCTTTGGCATCTTTCTTAAGTTACCCTATAGCGTTCGCAGCCTTCCTGCGGTTGACACAAGTGTTTCGGAGCGGCACCCTCTATTAACTAGCTCCGTTCCACAATGACCCGCAATCAAACAAGAGTCAACAACATATCAAGGCATCTACTCTACAGAAAATTCCATTCGCTATATCGTTATTACGTCCTTCAAAATGCGTACACGGCTCAGACCCAGGAAACATGATCGCAGAATTGCGTTAGAGATAACAGTTAGCCGCTTGTTTTGCGACTCATACGCCGATGAAATATGTTGTAGTGGGATGCGGAAGTTCTCGCAAGCAGTCGAAGGGTGACAACCATAGCAGCGTGATATCGAGCACATCCCCCGAGAAATGTGAGCAATGAAACTTCCCGAAGGTGCACGACGGGAAAGTGACGCGGATACACCGGAGGTGTGCCTTTTAGTATGTCGCTCACTTTGACAGTTCGCACGTGAAACGCTGATTACTTCACCGGCGTTGCTTTTAATTGGGTGATTAGATATCTCTTCGTGTTTTACAGCTGAGCCAAACGAAATTGAACCGAGCACTTTCAAACGACTGTTGCTAAGCTCTTCCTCTAGGATAAAGCGGCTTAAATAGAGTAGAGCGTCACATACAATCGACAGGCTTCTATTTCAATGCTTTTTTAAAAAAAGAAGTTATTTGTTGCTTCAATTCGCGTTCATTCAAGCACGGAACCCGCCATCCAAACAAAATTCTTAGAATTCCATGAGCAATCTAATGGAAACCTAAAGGAAATTCAAATAAATCTTCACATGGCCACGCATTCAGTAAAAAGATGGGGCAGCTTCGCTGGTTGGAAGTACCGAGCATCGAACTCGGGTCGCTGTGCACAGTCGTAGCCGAAGTTCTATTCACATAATGAGCACTAAGCTATCGCGGTGCTCACAATTTTATTTCGAATAGCATTTCTTGGTACTGTCAGAGTATGTTTATTTTCCGGCTATCAAAGATTCCACTAAACATACGTGCTGATTCCGAAGGTAGCGATGCTTAACGTGGGCTGCAGCTCGTTCACGGCGCTATTCGATAAAAAAAAATTCACAGTTTTGCCCCAAAGGCGAAGCCTTCATTGCCGTAGCAGACTAGTTGACAGCTATACGAAGTAAGGATAGTAGTTTTGTCGCCCGTAAAAAGTTGTAAACACACGCATACTAACTAAATTAAGAAGCACGGTGCCACGCACGCACAAGCTAATATGAGCACATCTCACTCGACCACGAAAACTCGTTGTTAAAATGCTGCAGTGAGGAAACATCGCAGCAGCAGTGAGCGATCAGACCTTCGTGCTGCCCTCGTATTAACGCGAGCTAAGTCGCGAAAACACAGCGCAGCGCGGACTATATGACCGTCGCAGATGGCTTTCAAGATACAGCAGCACGGCCGGGCCCGTGCGGCCGCCCGGAATGGAACTTGCCCCCCTTCCCTCCCCTCCCCCTTAAGCGTTGCGCGCAACGGTAGGCGGTGCGCCTCCTCCCTGCTGTCCTCCGTTGCGTGCACCGCTAAGGAGGAAAGCTGGGAGCTGTGATGGCCGGCTCACCCTCTCAAACTTTCGCTCGCACATACAGCATGCGGCGAGTGGCGATTTTATAGCCCTTGGACTTTACACCGAACCTCACAGCTACGCCAACTGCGAAAGCAGAAATGCGCCTGGAGTCCCCATATAATTCCTGTCGCAATAGAAGCAATTCCCATAAAGTTCTCTGGTAGTGGGTGGGGAAGATACCCAAGTCACACCGGTTTCTCAACGACAGCAGCCTGACGCTTTAGCGTTATACGCAGCGAATTCCCGCGCTCATGGAGGGAATAAATGTCAGTGTTGGCACCACAATGGAAGAATATGAGAGGTGTAGGAACGGGCCTCCTAGCGAGAGAGAAGACGCGCTAATGGGGCGCAATTTTTCTGGGACAGATGGCGGGGGAGAGCGGGACCGTCCGTCGGGGACCGCGGTCTTCACACGCCCAAGTATAATAAGTAATAAAACGCGTTCCAAAGCTTATTTTCGTGTATTTTCTTCCCTTTCGAGTTCCGTTTATGGACTGGTTATGATGAGACAATTGTTAGGTGCGTACAAATGTGCAAGGAAAAAAGTGTACGGTATTCAGGCCGCAGCTACACTCGGCGGTTTGTAGTACGTTAAATGTTTTTCGCAGGCATAGTCAGTCGGCTAATAATAACCAGATAACATAACATAACCAGATATGTTTCTTGCTCGACGTGTACCTCGTATTACAACACGGGACAAAGCATTCTTCCGCCGTTACGCACTAAAAAGCGCGACGACGCTGCTGGGAAACAGCACGCAAAACGACGCTGTGCTCTAATTTTCTTGTTCGCTCAATGTGAATAACGGGCCTCGTGCAGGCCTTGAAGTACTCGCGCTATCTACCGGCTGAGTACCAGAAACTACAGCGAGGTCCGGAGACGCCATAGGGGTATCCACCAGGGTGGGAGGGCGGGGCAGGAGTGAACTTGACTCCCACTGTCAGAAGGGGGGGGGGGGGGGGCGCAAAGCAAGCCATCTGCCCCCGTCCCCATTTGTTGGATTTGCCAGTGCGCAAATCCAACAAAGCAATAGCTGAGGACACGTTTCCTTTATGAAAAAAGTCGCAGTTTCGCCCGAAAGGCGAAGCATCGATTGTGATAGCAAATTAGAGGACATCTAGCTATACAAAGTAAACATAGTAGTTTTATCGATCGTACAAACTTGTTAACGTAGGCATATAACTAAATGAACAAGCATGGTGTCCCGCGCGCACAAACAAAAAACATATTTCACTCAATGATCGCAGAAACTCACTGTCGAAACGGTGGGGTGAGGAAGCGTGGCATCAGCGGCGAGTGATTTGACCATCGTGCTGCGCGTCGCATCAACGCGAACTAAGCCGCGAAAACACAGCGTCACAGATGGCTTTCAAGATAAGTGGTCCTGCCGGTCGCGTGCGGCCGCGCGCCTCGCCAGGAGTAAATGCGCCTCCCTCCCTGCCCCCGCAACCTTGCGTGCGATGGAAGACGGCGCGCTTCCTCCCCACTTCCCTCCTTTTCGCGCGCGAGATTGAGCCGCGATCATCGGCTCACCGTCGCACGCTTTCACTCGCGCATACAGCATAGGGCGCGCGGCGACGGTTTTATCGCCCTTGGACTTTATACGGAACCTCGCGGCGACGGCAAAGTGCGCTTGGAGTGCCCACATAATTGCAATATTAGCACCCACCTGATTATGATTTCTTTACCAGATATCGCCTGCTTACTTGCCTTTCGAGTCTCGCCGCCACGCGCTGTAGCAGATGACACGCGACCAGCCGCACTAAGCAGTTCAGGGCACGGCCGGTGCGAGCCTCCTGCGGGACGCGCCTTGCCCGCCTTCGTTGTAGATTGTCGCAGTGCAGTCAAAAAGAAGTTTCACCCTATACTGCTTGCGTCATTCCGTGTTTGTTGGGGCCGTCTAATCTAACAATATTTAAAAACACAAAATCAGCTTTGCTTTTTCTAATAGAGCGGTCCGTAATCAGCGTTTCCATTTTAGCGATCTTGTTCCTAATTAAGCGACTCGCCTGTCTAGCGACAATGTTTTCTATTTAGCCACCGGTGAGTTAGTGGGAAAGTAAGGAAAGTTGCTTAAAGAATGGTCTCCTAGAAAAGGTATTTGTATTGGCCTAAAGTCGCTTTACCACGCACCGGCCTTGATGAATTCATGGTCGCCTTCACATTGCTAGTCTTCACGTTGTAATTTTCTCCACAGCACAGTGGTCATTACAGATTTCACATCGTGCTCACAAAATTGATGTTTTTTTAATGTTTTATTTTCTACAAAACTGATTTGATTATGTTTAAACGCTGCCCGCTCTAGCATATCACTAAATGCACTCCATTGATGAACGTCCGCATGTGTAGAAGTAAATTTACCAAAACCGATGGAGTATATTTTAGGATCGGCCATAGAAATCATCAGTGCAGAAAGACATCGACAGCATAGAAATTGACCCGCGGCAGTGTTACGAACTTTGCACCGCTGCCCCACGATTACGACTTTGTGGTCCCGTAGCGCTCGTCACCCGTTTCGTGACAGAGCGTTGGTAGCGAAGACTCCGAGCCAGGCGTCGATGAGAATAACGAAAGGGATTTTATACATTATATACAGGTCATTGTACAGGACAAGATCGGATCGGCACTGGGGCCGAGAGCTCACACAAACGCGACTGTTCCCGCACGACGGCGTCCGGCGAAAACGCGTGACACATCTCACCCCAGTCGGGAGCGACACTCTCTCCCGGTGGGTCGGCGGATCCTGTTTTCGAGGCGGCGTGTCGCGTCTTTTATAATCCCCGAGGAACCACTGTCACTCAAACGGCCCAATACAAAGTCAGCACACGACGGTCGTCCGAGGGGTCCAACCAGCGACCGCGCTGGCCACCCGGTTCAAAGTTCGCGCGCGTGGTGACCTCCATGCAAGAGGAGGTGCGGCGCCGGGCTGTCTGGTACTCGCGGACACGTCCAAACCTGCTGCTCGCCGAGGCTTCTCCCGCAGGATCCCGCTGCCTGACGGCTCAGCATCTTGACTTGTGAAGGGAGAATTAGGGCGCTCGCAGGATAGATTCTGCATCTTGCAGATTCGGAATCCGGGCTTGTGGTGATGGCACAACAGCATCCCCGCCCTCAGATAAGGCGCCGGGAAGACGAGCTGCCTCCACGTGGCTCGGATGCCAGGCGCGCACGTTCGTCAGGCTCGTCCAAGTTCACGTCCAGTGTCGGGACGCCAGGTAACTTCACGTGCCCAGGTCCGACTCGCCAGGACAGGAGCTCTGCTCACCGTGTCGTCGCCAAGGCACCTTGACCAGCTCCGCTCGGGTCGTTCCTAAGACCTTGCTTCTCGCCACTGGTCCCGCTTGGTCGTTCTGCAGCTTGCGAAACCGACCGGCAAAAGGCAACACCCAACACGAACAAGTGCCCTCTGTCTCCGTCAAACACTAGACAAGGCCATAATTCAAATCAACCTAACTAAATTGCTATCCCTCTTTTTGCTCCCGCTGCAACAAGAGCCAGGTGTACGATCTAGTACACAAGGCTCAAACAACCAGTTTTCAAATTAACAACACAACAAAATAGACAAGAAACAATTATTAATCAGCAATAATAATTACAAATGGAATGGTCCCCTTGAAGTCGCTTGGACCGAAAACATACCACTGAGGAAGCAAATGAGGTCATTCATTTTTCCCGGCGATATTTTCGCGGAATCCGAAGCTGCTTATATTTGCGACCCTGCTTATCCGTGTAGCGGCGGTACAATAAGCCAGATTCCTTGCCAAAGGAAACCCTCTTTTTTTTCACTCCCCGTTTGACGCTCTTCCTCAGATCGGCTAATGAACAGTCTTCCTGTTGCTCGCGAATCAGACTTTCTCTTTCAACTGCAGCCTGCTCCTGCCGGCTGGCGGAAACCGGAGCGAGTGTGGAGCCCGCGTCGCCTAATTGCGGCGTCGAGTCTATATCGCGGCTAGCACTGCACCCGTCACTCCCACTCACTTCCAGGACCCGCTCGTCTAGGCCAGCGTCCGAGCTCTGCCTCTCCCGTGACTGCTCGCCACTCAAGTTACCTTGATCAGTCCGTGTGCCGCACCGCCTTTCGCTCACCGACGCTAAGTCAAGTTCCCTCGACAGCGGGCGCGCTTTGGATCGCGTGGGGGCCATGTACGCCACGTCGGCAAAGAATGATTTGCCCTGATCCCTCAGCAGCTGCTCCGAGCTATTTGAGAAGAGGTAGGAAAATTGCTCCGGGAGGGCGGCTGACACAGCGGCTTCGGTGTTAAGTTTCCCAAATTCTCCTTCAATGATAACCGTTGCGATCGGTAAACAGACACTCTCCTTCTCGGCCACTTGCCGTATCCTAACGCACTCTCCCGTAAAATCACTCGAGGAGACGAAAGACGGGTGAACAACGTCCATAGTTGCTGCAGAGTCCCGCAGTGCTCGGCACTTCTTGCCGTTTACCTTAATTTCCTGCACATAGGGCTCCAATAGACGTACGTTCTTGTGAGTTTCCTGTATCGTTGCAAAAGCAATTCTCTCTGGGCAGCTTGCAGCGATGTGCCCTTGCTTTTTGCAATTGTAGCAGGTTAACGGTTTCCGTTTTTCAAAAGAACGCGTCATTTCGTTTCGCTGTTTCGGACCATCGTCATCATTCTGAGATGTATTCTGCCCTTCCCTTACAGTTTCTTTGGTAAGGGATTCGTCGTCCCGAAACTCGCGACGCGTGATTTGCTTCCGTTCGTCGGGCTTCCCGGAAAACCAATCTCTCCTATCAGCTTTTTCTACGCGCACTGCCTTGCTGTGCAAGCTGCGGCGTGTGTAATACTCTTCCGCTAACTCTGCTGCCTTGTTTAGCTTAACATCCTTTAGCCTATCTTGCAGCCAGAGCCGGACATCCTCATCAATGCAACGGTAGAACTGCTCCAACGCGATGCATTCGACAATTTTGTCGCGGTCGTCGTAAACCTCTTCGCCCTTCAGCCATTCCACCAGGTCGGCTTTTAGACGAAACGCGAAGTCAACATTCGACTCCTTACCCTTTTTTGCATACCGGAACCTCTGCCGGAAAGCTTCGGGCGACAATTTGTACTTCCGCAGTAGCGCTTCCTTCACATCACTGTAGCTCTCAAACGCCTCTTTCGATAAGCAAGTTATTACGTCTGATGCCTCCCCAGGAAGCAAGGCTAACAGATTCTGTGCCCAAAGGGATCGCTCAATGCTATTCCGTTCACACACGTGCTCAAATTTCACGAGGTATTTGGCCATATCCTCTCCGACGACAAAGGGTGGTAGTTGATCGCGTATTCTGGGAACATTAGAAGTGAGACTAGGCGCTGGCGAGTTATTTCGGGTCTCCAACTCTTTCATTTTAAGCTCGTGCTCACGAATCTCTCTCCTTTCCTCCACGCAACGTTCCTTCTCCCTCTTTTCCTCCTCGCGACGTTCCTTTTCTTTCCTTTCCTCCTCGCAACGTTCCTTCTCCCTCTTTTCCTCTTCGCGACGTTCCTGTTCTCTCCTTTCCCGCTCGCAACGTTCCTTCTCCTCCCTTTCCCGACGTTCATTGATATCCGCCCAGGCCTCTGCGGCTTCCTCAGCCGTTACGTCCCCAGTCCTCATGACCTCAAGGATCGCATTCTTTCTTTTGGTTGAGCCCAACTCAATGCCCAACTCCTCACAAATTTCGAGAAGTTCCTTCACCTTGTACTTCTCCATCGTTCACACTGTCCTCCTGCTGTTTACCGTTTTTGAATATACCTGCCGTACGCTACTATAACACTACTAGTAAGACATATGCAAGTATATCACACACTGCCCTGTTTACCCCCTCAGCATCCCCTGGTTTTCAAAACACTCTTACTAGGCTTGAAACACACAAGGTTATCACAATGCAACACCAAATCCTTCCCTAAGCTACTATAACCTGTGTCAGAGAAAGTCTGGTGTTTGAGGTAAACTTCAGGCACTCACCGCGCCGAGGTAGCTGATGCCGGTCAATCCCACCGCTGCCACCAGTGTTACGAACTTTGCACCGCTGCCCCACGATTACGACTTTGTGGTCCCGTAGCGCTCGTCACCCGTTTCGTGACAGAGCGTTGGTAGCGAAGACTCCGAGCCAGGCGTCGATGAGAATAACGAAAGGGATTTTATACATTATATACAGGTCATTGTACAGGACAAGATCGGATCGGCACTGGGGCCGAGAGCTCACACAAACGCGACTGTTCCCGCACGACGGCGTCCGGCGAAAACGCGTGACACATCTCACCCCAGTCGGGAGCGACACTCTCTCCCGGTGGGTCGGCGGATCCTGTTTTCGAGGCGGCGTGTCGCGTCTTTTATAATCCCCGAGGAACCATTGTCACTCAAACGGCCCAATACAAAGTCAGCACACGACGGTCGTCCGAGGGGTCCAACCAGCGACCGCGCTGGCCACCCGGTTCAAAGTTCGCGCGCGTGGTGACCTCCATGCAAGAGGAGGTGCGGCGCCGGGCTGTCTGGTACTCGCGGACACGTCCAAACCTGCTGCTCGCCGAGGCTTCTCCCGCAGGATCCCGCTGCCTGAGGGCTCAGCATCTTGACTTGTGAAGGGAGAATTAGGGCGCTCGCAGGATAGATTCTGCATCTTGCAGATTCGGAATCCGGGCTTGTGGTGATGGCACAACAGGCAGTAACTTAGCGGCTATGGTGTTGCGCTGCTAAGCACGAGGCCGTGGGCCCGAATCCCGGCCGTGGCGGATGCATTTCGATAGGGACTAAATGAAAAAAAAAGCCCGTGTCCCGTGTGTTGGGGGCACGTTAAAGATCTCGTAGTGGTCAACATTAATCCGGAATCCCCCCTATACGGCGTGCCTCATACTCAAATCGCGGTTTGCGACGTAAAACCCCAGAATTTGATTCAACTGTATAGAAAGGAGTTGATATCGACGCGGCTCAGCTCATTCACGTGAATTGGAGCAACTCATGTTATTGAGACCAATCAATATTCACGTCGGATTTCAGGTAGAATAACGACAGAAGCGTAGTATTTTACCTGTAAAAACCTCGAGTAATTCTCATCGCCATGTTAGAACATGCGTCGAGGGATTGAAGTATTTATTTCTCCTGTCGCGAACTTTGAGAACAAGAAAAAAATGAGGGACAGTGTAGACTGAGCACCGTTTCGTGCAAGGAAAATTTCCTTATTTTCTTTATTTTTTTATTCTTGCTGCATTTGCAACCTTACTACCTGAAAATAAATGCAGCATTTCAGCTGTCATTATGCGTGATGTAAATAAATTAGTAACATACCAACACCGGTAGAGAAAAGGCTATTCTAGATATACTCAGCTAATTTAAACTTTTCATGATTTCGCAGTAACAGATAATTGCAAGCAAACTCATGCTATCTTTATAGATTTAAGCAAAGTGTTTCAGAATAATTCCCACAAAATGTTGCTTTACAAATTAGATTGAAGCAACATTTTGCGGGACGGTAAAGCTAGGGAGACTATGGAGCATGTTTTATTAGAATGTGAAGACGTCTACTCAGCGGTCGATATAGGCTCCTTGAAGCCCTTGGGTTCAGCGAGAGCAGTTTAAAGGTAAACATGTCCGCAATGGGCATTATAATATAAGAGGCGATTGGAGGATTGGTGGTAGAAACGTAGGAAAACGACAAAAAACGACAAAAGTCCTCAAAAATATACAATTGATAACGTGCTTGTCAGCCTACGTGAGAAACCGGCAGCAATACGGTAGTTAGTCCACTCTTTAGAACGACTTTCAGTAGACTCTGGGGCATCCAAAGGGCATCCGTGCTTGGGCTGCTTTTATTTCCCCTATTCATTATTAGCAGAGTGACAAATATTTCAGTTTAAACTAAATTGTACGCTGATGATTCTGTTATTTAGGCGATCAAAAGTGCGGACTAATACAAGCTGAATTAGGACTTCCTGAAAATTATTGGATGGTCTCGATTCCGGCGAATGAAAATCAATTTTGAAAAGAGTGTTTCCAATGAATTATACTCTAAAGCAAAAACCTTCCAAATTTAGCTCTTCTGGAAATCATCTACTTCTTACAGAAACAACTCACTTAAAGCACTTTGGGCATTTTATCAACAACATCCTTCCCATTCGCCGAAGCGCATTGACCACGTTGCAGCTAACCAAAACCGGAATCTGTTTTGTATCCAGAGAGCTTTCATATTATCAAATCATGCTGTTTGGTTGGTGGCCTCTAAAACTTTTCTCGCCACTAGTATGCCATGCTTCGATAAACTGGGACCGTTTTACTAAAACTGATATTGACAAAACAACGAAACTACAAGAAGAGGCTAACAACATATAACTGTTTTGGACGATCTTACACTCTACGAAAAGAAGGCGTGACCCTCACTCCATTAAGAGAGAAACGACGATGTACCATATGTTCGTCTTTAAATGGAGCAACTTTCCTCCTTCATTCATTGGCGGAACAGTTTCTCCCTTCCAAAACCAGCATGACCGACTCCAGGCAAGCGAAACGAAGCGATGGATGCGACTAGGCCTACAAGCTGTGCTAGTTCGCAGCTGGAAAACAACGTACAGTCGCCCAAATCTTTAACTGGTGTGCGGGAGCGGCGACTTTTCCGGGCGTCAGCGCCGTATGACGCGGCGAGGATGGAAACAGCCTAGTAGACGATGGGCCCAGCTGAGCGCGCTTTGTCCGCATGCGCTTAGCCTCAGACTGTTTCCAGCCTCGCCCCGTCAAACGGCGCTGACGCACGGAAAAGTCACCGCTCCCGCACACCAGTTAAAGATTTGGGCGACTGTACGCGTCATAAGCATAGTGTACGTTACTGATATTTGCAAAAAAAAATTTTGCTGAGCTTTGTTTGGCGCATAGAAGGCACCAGGTGCAAGTACAACACGATATTGTAGCGATGCCTTCCACTCGTCTGCCACACTTATCACCTGCCGTTCACGGCCGGCTGATCATGTTAATCGTGATCATGTTATGTTATCATTGTGATCATGTTAACGCGGGCGGAGCGCCACTCTAGCCACTGCAGAAGCGCGAAAAAGATTGGCTTCGCTAGAACATCGTGCCGTTGTACTTGCGTAAAGGTGGGGATATCCATATAACAATCCATCGCGCGCGCGCGCACACACACGCACACATACACACACACACACTTATGTAAACGAGCTTAGCGCCACCTGCAGAAGCTTCATATTACTAACCCGTATAGTTACTGAGCGGCCCGTTAGATGGGGCTAAAAGCTGACGAAATTGACGAGTATGAAGAACGGTTGAAGAATATGGAAGAAAGTGAGTGGGCTGGGAAAGTGTTCAGGTATCTGTACGGGAAAAACATTGATTCACAGTGGAGAAAAAGAACTAGGAAGCTTACCAGCAAGTATGCGGCCTGTAGGGTGGACAACGCAGCAACAAAGAACGTCAAGCGGAAAGTCAGAGAGGCTGAATTAATCTCATGGGTGGCGGCAATGGAAAAGAAACCTGCCATGAGTAACTACTTAAGAGGAAAAAACGAAACCAGCAATGAAACCATTTATGATAACTCAAATGGGGGAGCTCATTACTTTTCGAAGCGAGATCGGGAGGCCTTAGAACACGCACCTATAAATGGAGATATAAGAAGGCAGAAGAAGCATGTGCTTGCTGCGGTAAAGCTAGGGAAACTACGGAGCATGTTTTATTAGAATGTGAAGACGTCTACCCAGCGGTTGATTTAGGCACCGCTGGCCTCCTTGAAGCCTTTGGGTTCAGCGGGAGCAGTGGTAAAGCAAACATGTCCGCAATAGAGATTAGTAAGAGGTGACTGGAGGATTGGTGGAAGAAAAGTAGGGAAACGACAAAAGACGGAGACGTACAAAAGCACAGTTCGCCATAGGGGATCAGAAAATTTGGGCGTGGTAGTTCATAGCGTTTTTTTTTTTCTTTTTTAATTGTTTAACCTAGGTAGAATATTAGGCAGTATAGTAGCAAGAGCTTGGTGGCACAACCCACCGCCCCGTTCCAAAGGGGACGCTCATAATATCCATCCATATCCATCCATCGATTGTGCTGACCCATGCTGACGCATGTGCTTGCTGCGGTAAAGCTAGGGAGACTATGGAGCATGTTTTATTAGAATGTGAAGACGTCTACTCAGCGGTCGATATAGGCTCCTTGAAGCCCTTGGGTTCAGCGAGAGCAGTTTAAAAGTAAACATGTCCGCAATGGGCATTATAATATAAGAGGCGATTGGAGGATTGGTGGTAGAAACGTAGGAAAACGACAAAAAACGGAGACGTACAAAAGCAGAGCTCGCAATAGGGGATCAGAAAATTTGGTTGTGAGATTTCATAGTGTTTTCTTTTTCTATTTTTATTGTTTAACCTAGGTAGGACATTAGGCAGTATATTAGCAAAAGCTTGGTGGCGCAACCTACCGCCCCATTCTAAAGGGGACGCTCATAACATCCATCCATCCATAATTGCACAGAAAATAATAGAGTCAGTGGAATGCATAAGTGCTGATATTGACACTTATGCTTGTTTATCTTCAGCGTGCGACCACGTTTTACCACCCAACAAATGTTATCGCACAGTGCAGGACGCGCCAAGCATGTATCCGAAGTTTCTAGAACGTTATCGATGGTTTCATCCGCTGTCTGTGACCAAACCTTGTGTAATCTGATTGCATGTATGCGCGACGCATACATTTTATTATTAGAATTGAAGAAATCTGTCCAGCGGTCGATTTGCGCACCACTGGCCTCCTTGAAGCCCTTGGGTTCAGCGAGAGCAGGGAAAATTAAACATGTAATTGCCGCCATACACATTAGTAAGAGGTCATTGGACGATTGGTGGAGGAAAAGTGGGGAAACGACAAAAAACGGAGACGTACAAAAGCAAAGTTCGCAATAGGGGGCCAGAAAAGTTGGTTGCGGGAGTTCATATTGGCTTTCTTTTTCTTGTTTTTTTTAACCTAGGTAGGACATTAAGCAGTATAATAACAAGAGCTTGGTGGTGGAACGCACCGCCTCGTTCATAAAGGGACGATCATAGCATCCATCGATCTAAAGAACGCCGCAGTTTTATTTTCCACTTTTATTACGGCAAGGTCACGACGTGGTCTTGACTGAGCAAGACACAACACCTTCACGCGCACACTATGCACAACAACTAGCAGCACTTTCCCACATACTACAGACACACAAAAAAATTTAATTATGGAGTTTTACGTGCCAAAACCACTTTCTGATTATGAGGCACGCCGTAGTGGAGGGCTCAGGAAATTTTGACCACCTGGGGTACTTTAACGTGCACCTAAATCTAAGTACACGGGTGTTTTCGTATTTCGCCTCCATCGAAATGCGGCCGCCGTGGCCTGGATTTGATCCCGCGACCTCGTGCTCAGCACATCACACAACACACCCACCACAACACACAAACGCACAGCACATACGCAATCACTGATCGGGCTGCCTACATACATCCATATGCATTGGAACTTTCTTATATAGCCATGATGTTTCGAACTGCATTGTAGTGCCAGTGAGTGACTCTCTGTTATACCAAATAGCAATAACTTTCGACAGAGTAGTTGTTTGCGTATAATCACCTGATAGGCACGCCAAATCCACACAGACCTGTTAACATAAAACCGCATTATATTATTGACAGCTTTTGACTAGCGTCTTTCAATTATCAACATGGTGGTGACGGCGATCTACGCCTTTCACTTCGAAGCTGCATAGCGGATGGCGCTTGAAGAACCGCTGACGTTTACAAAATGCACTCTGTCGAGATCGCTTCAACGTTTCCCGCTTTATTTCATACAGAAATGGCAAACAATCTGCTATTCGCGGCGCTCGTACGCCGCTGCAAAGCGGGTACGTGCGAGCCGGCGCGCGGTGTGCCGGTGGCTGCTGGCGGCCGGACTTGAGGCCGGGCGTATAGCGCAGCGGTGAATCTGATCGGGTGCTGAAGCCGCTGCTTTCGAGCAAGCATTTGAAATCATGTTTCGCCTTCCTGTCCCCAGACTACAAGTATTTGGCTACGTCGAGTACGTCGTTCGCTGCTACACGCTGAGCAACTGCGTGTGATTTGTAAGGATATAGGTGTTGGATGGAGCGGAGTACACATAATAGCATAGCATCCAAAGAGGCTATAATACAAGGTACTCGCCGCGATGTCAGGGTGCTACTTCATACGAGAACTAAACATCACTCACTGCGATTGGCATGACTGGCCCGGCTCCCCATTGACGATATCATCAGTCTGGTGCCGTGTTATATCCATCGCCGGGAGAGAGTCGCTGTAACGAAGATTGTTACGATACAGTCAACTAGGCTACAACTACTATAACCATACCGTAAATACAGTGGTGGAAGCGTAACCATCTCGACAAGTGACCGGGAAGGATAGCTCCGACTTTGGATTATGCCGTCTCTCTCCGAGCGGGGTCTGCAAAGCTGTGTCTGCGCCATGCTAGCCGTGCTTTTTGCTAGAGAGAGGATGGTTTCGCTCCGTACCAATGTTCGAGTTCGACCGCGCCCCGCAGCTTTCTAGAATCCCGGCGCCCGGAACAGTGCACCATGGTGCCGTCACCATTCTGTGTCCCGTTATCTTTGTCTCCCGTATACGTCTGGGCATATCCGTTTGTCCCGTACCCTTGTGCCTTTCATCCTGTGATTCATGTCTGTGTTTCATACCTTCCAACTTTTTTATGATTTTATAGCAAGATGATCGATTTCTATACCTCTTTACGATTGTAGTATAATTTAACGTATAACTTTTATTTGCGTCTTGTTTAGGGCTGTACTGATCTCAAGAGAATGCAATATACGGGGTGTCCTTTTTATTGTTAACAGAATTTTTTTTTAAAAACCAGCTGTGACATGTAGTCCAATTATACTTTTTGAGCTAGCACAATCTCAGAGGCAGACATTATTCCTATAATAAAATGAATATGAATATCTCACGTATGACCAAATTTTGCCTAAGTTTTAAAGCCACTACTTTACGCCGATTATTCGAATTTACAAATTGGAGCTTGTTACTTGTAAGGTCGTATCTACTTGGAACGAATTCTGAGGATGACAACAATTTCGAGATGTAAGTTCCCCAACTTTACGACGAAATGCATTGGTATTCCAGTAACTTTTGAGCTTCAATGCATAAAAAGGCGTTTTGTTAAAAAGTAGGTGAAGAACACTGCATTTTTACACCAAATTCGACTGCGCTTATCCCAAAACTGGTGATAGTTTCAAAATTAACTCGAAGTGGATGTTCCTTGTGAAACCACGTACGAGCGTCAATTCTCGTATTGCAGTATGTACGCAAAACTAATTTGTTGAAAAGTTAGTTAGCGAATTTCATTATTTAGTCAATTGTGTACACTAATTTCTACTGTATCAAATGTATACTTCTTCGAGTATTCCAGCTCAATAAGTAGAGTTGTACTAAATACCCTGGGGGGCTTTTAAGAATTCTGGTAACCTTAAAATAAAACATGCGGTGTAGTCGAGCGACTTTTGAGAGCCCTACTTTTATTGCGATACCAATTATATGTACACTTCAAGCACATATTTGCCATCGCCGTCGGCGTAATGTTCCGTAAAAGTCCAATAGCGACAGCACCGTCGCCGCGCGTCGTATGCTGTATGTGTGAGCGAAAGCACGCGAGGGAAGCCGACGACCGCGGATCAATATGGAGCGTGCGAACGAGAGCAAACGTGAGGTTTTCCGTCGAGCTAAAGGTCGTGGGGGGGATGAAAGGGAAGGAGGGGCGGCAGCGTTGTGCTCGGGCAGCAACTGCGCATTTCGCGACCGGACGCAAGGGAAACTGACCATCGCGGCTCAATCTCGCACGCGTTAAGGTGGAAAGCAGGTAGGCAGCCCGGGAGGGAGGGGGGGCTTTGACTCCGCCAATAGGTGCGTACGTTGTACGACCGTGCGCGGTCACGCACGCCGTATCTTGAAAGTGATCTATAGACGGCTCATAGCTTTGTGCGCGATGTATTCTATCTGCTCCTGCATTGAAGCGAAAGACCGCGCGTAAGTTCCTTCGCTCGCTGCTGCTGCCACGCTTGCTCGGACCAGCGTTTTGACAGCGAGTGTCCGCGCTCATCGAGTGGGATGTCTTTATGTTTGCTCGTGCGCGCTGACGCCATACTTGTTAATTCTGTTAGTAAGCGAATGTTTCCAATTTTATACGGCCGATAAAACTACTATCCTTACTTCGTGTAGCTGTGCACTAATTTGCTATCGCAATAGATGCTTCGCCGTGCGCGCGAAACGGTGACACTTTAGGACCCACTCGATTATTCTGACATATCCGCAGCAGCGCCACCACTAAAATGCAGGTGATATTTTGGCCACCATTAAATGGATATTTCAAGAAGAAAACATGAGCATTACTCCTTATTTTTTATGCAAATTATATTTAGATTCAAATATAGATACACGTCCCTACAGTACAAAGTCTTGTAATTTACTTTTAATAAACTGCGTGTATCTTTAAAAATTAAACGCATTTTCGTATTTTTTCACAATATTTTAATGGGATTCGGTAGTAATATTTTTTTTACATTTTAATGTCGGCAGGTCTGGTATTTGTCGCGTTTTTTGCAATTTTCGCTCTTAATATTATTTTACAACCTACCCTGCAAAGACCCTCCAGTATTGATTGCAGTATAAGGAAACGAATACATACATAAATAAATATCCTCTGCACTATGTAAGTAAATTCACTGTTAATCAGCCGCCTGCACGGACGTTAGACAAACTTGAAACGTCTAGGTAAATGATTCACTTCACGTTAGCTTACATTAGGTTGTTCTAAAATGCCTACGTCATTGAAAATTCACCTTAGAGTTCTAGGAAATTTTAATGACCTTTTCATCTCCCTTAAGTGGAACGCCTGAAAAAAGTTTAGCTACAATGGATTGTAATGGTTCTTTATGTGTCATTGATTATCGAGTGTGTGAATGCCAAAGATAACTGTCGCTGATGCGTTTTTTAGCCTCCTTTAATGCAATGATAATCCTCAAATCTCCTCCAGCAAAGCATGAAGAAATCCATGTCGATAACATGAGGAATTTTTTTAAGCGCTTTGGCTTGGCCCCCGACCGGAACGTCGAATAGAAATTTAGGTTTTTCGACGTGGACTTCTTCACATAACCGTGCAGTCACTAATAACTTTTATTTTTGAACTATCTAACATATATACGGGGTGTCCCAACCATGGCGCACCGAGATTTTAAGAAATACTCAAATGCCACGAAGCTGGACAGAACCAAGGTAAGGTCGCTGCGGGCCCCGTTCAACGGGCCGAACTATACAGGGGCAAAACTTCGGCGATTCTGTCGCCGCCGGCGTCGCGTATCCGACTTCGCCAGCCGCTGCGCCTGGCACGCTGAACACGCCAGTCCCCGAATTGTCCCCCAGGGATTTTCAATGGCGACACGCTGCCGCGTAGAAAGACAGCTCGTCGATGGTGGAGGGAGGAAACGCAATCGCGTCGAGGCGGCGCGCGCTCGATGGACGGGCCAACGAGAGTTCCGACGCGCGTGAAGCCAGCCACGCGAAGAGGGCCGAAACTCGCGAGGCCCGCCTCACCCAAATATGCAGTGGTTCGTATCGCGCACACAAGGAGCCGCAGGGCGTGGAGCAACGTCCGGAGGCCCTAGCGCAAGAAAGTGGCCCAACACAGATTCGTGGCTGCCGAGGCCTCTGAAAGCGAGCCTCTCGCATGCGTTGCAGTGCGATGGACGTCATCGCATTTGCGCGTGATATACACGACAAAATTACAATACGAATTAAATGAATAATAAACGTAACAAGGAGACAGAATACAGATATATAATCTACATTTAGTGATCAAGTCAATCGAACAACCGCGTAACGTCGACTTTGTCGTCTTCAGCGTCGACACCTTGGTTGACAGTTTCCTTTTTTTTTAGTTTTCTTTTCATTTTTTCGTGTGTGTTCGTTATCTCCGGCCTCGTTTCTTGCGCTGCTTCCACACTGCCTGTTTTAAAAATGTAATTTTTCTTGTTTGATACTTTTTCTTTGCACACTATTTTTTACAGTGCCGCAGTTGTTTTGGCCTGAAAACATCCATGGCTCAGCTGTAACCGCACTGCCAGGGTAGCTATAATGTGAAACTATTCCATTTTAATTTTATTCCAATCTTCTGAAGTCATACCTAGCCGCCGAGGCAACTGCGGATGAGAAACCGCAACATTTTTTCAACACCCTGATCAAAGGCTCTCCTCCACAGGACTTCCAATTTGTTTGCCTTCAAAGCGGACAGCATTGCCTATGCCTATCGTGGCACGTCTTCTTTGTATCACCAGCTCACGCGAGTGGACGAGCCCGCTGGGTGGAGCGCCACGTGTCGAAAGGCTCGCCAACGTTATACTTTAAAGAGGGCGGCGGAATAGCCGCAACGAATGAACCCGATAAGTAGGTTTACAGCTCAATTCCACAAAGCCAAACATCAGCGACCATCTTCCACTGTGTGCTAATAATTACTTAGAGAAGCACTTGGTTAATCACTCTTTCGGTACGCTGTGAGCGGTTAGCTGTGGTTCTTTTCGACAATCAGTATCAATAACATAGGAAAATATAAATTTACATGATTGATTGGTCAAAGAAAACGTTTGCTCTTAATCCTTAAAAACATAGCATAACAATTTCATGCGTGTATTATCAAAACATTGTTCAACCCTTTAAGGTGGTAAAACTTTCTTTGCTTCAAAATACTGATTTTCTGATTTTTTGTGCTATTTTTATAACACATCTCTATAGCTATTAAATAATATAGCACTTGGGTATGCGCCACGTCTTAAATGCTTACTTTCCTCACGTTAGTTGTCGCATTGGCCGGAAAGTGGGCAAGCCCCATCGTTGAATCTCGCTTTCGCCCCCCACCCCCAAGTCATGAAGCTTTCATCAAATGAAAACAACTTCTGTTCGACACAAGTTTCGCTTTCACTGTCGCCACTTTCTTTTTCTATGTAGTGGACCTTACACTCATTAGGGAGATCTCTGCAGCTGTCATGCGCTCGTTTTTTTGTTTTGATATGTTGGAGCACGCTCTTCGGAGAGTAATTCGCCCATGCCGCCGACATATTTCTTGCCGTCTTCAGTGTTGCAGATGCAGAAAACGGAAGTCTGACAAGTGGTTTATGGCAAGCGTGCTAAAGTACGTGGGATTCATTCCTTGATATTTGTGTTTCTATGCGCAAGCCATAGAAGAACTCACGGTGGGTTAAAAAAAAAAAGCCGCAGTTTCATCCGAAACGCGAAGCATCGATTACTTTAGCAAATTAGGGGATAGCTATACGAAGTTAAGCTGATAGCTTTGTCAGCTGTATGAACTTGTAAACGTTCGCTTACTAACTAAATTAACAAGCATGGCGTCAAGCGCGCACAAGGACACATGAACCCATCTCTCTCTCGACGACCCAGGAAACTCGCTGTGAAGACGCTGGCGTGAGGAGACGCGGCCGCAGCAGCGAGCGAAGTGACATTCGCACTGTCTATCGCTTCAACGCAAAGTGAGCGCCAAGAACACAGAGCACGCACAATGCTACCAGCCGCCGACGCACCTAGGCAGCCATTTCTTAGATATGCCTTTTTTTATGCCAATGCCTTTTCGCGTGACGCCAGTGATTTTGGAAATTGTGGTTGCGTAAGCATGACGTTTCTTGGATCGTCCAATCAGAAGCTCCCTTCATTGGCTGGCTGTTTCTTTCGTGTTCTCTTTTTCCGGGGCTGTATAGGAAATTTGTTTTGTAAAGCGACACTTAATAAAAGCGGACTTCCATGCTGCGTAAAGCAAATTCATTTTGTTATCTTACAACGCAAAAGCTGCCTAAGCAGCCTAAGCCATAGCCCCATAATAGTCGAATGCGCATCCAATCCATGCCGTTGAGTGGACGCAAAATGGGAGCCTTTGTTTACCCGAACAGCTGACAGCACCTCGCGTGTCCGTAAGGCAGCGCCACTAATTGCGGCCCACAGTGGTATACTTGCGTCTGAGGAGAATCTGCGCTGCTTGTCGGAGCCGTGAGATACAGGAGTGAAGTGAGTATATATTGCTCGTGTAGTGCTTGCATTGTCGTGCGGTTTTCGCTGCATATCTGACGTCTGATAATTAGAAAAAGCCAACTTTAGAAAAGGACAACAAGAATTCTCCGTAAAACCCGAGGACAAACTCTGCAGCCTAGTGGATCGAGAACTGTCAAGGTGCTCAGCGCCTTTCGATAGTGCACCGCCATGGCAAAGCAATAGCTTCGTCAAAATGATCGCAGCAATGGTAATACTTCCTGTGGGCAGCCCCTGCTGACTACGCTCCGAGAAAGAAGCTGCTACAACGTTAAATGTGAGTAGTGACTTCACCTTTTTTTACATTAGTGGTACAAAAAGGCAGACATAATTAAGTCGTAGTGAGCACGTTATGCAGGCGCTTAGCTTAGACAAAATGTTTACCTCTAAATTTCTTACTGTGCTGCGGGCCGGCTGAAATTCCCAAGTTGACAAAGAGAAAATGGCAGCAAAAGGGCCACGGGTGTCAAAAGAGCCGGCGACAATTCTCGTGCAGTTCATCGAGCAGCACCCATACCTGGCGAGAGCTTCTACAGAGTTCTCGCCACCTATGACTGCTGCTCGAAAGAACGAGCTCTGGGAGGAGGTGGCGGCAGTCCTGAGCGGACAGGGTCCGGCGGTGAAGTCCACCTGCCGTTGGAGGAGCCATTGGGCGAAAATGGCCCATAAAGCTAAAAAAAAAAAGCCGCCAGGGCCGCGAGCGAGAAGAGGTGAGCTTTCTAATGATGCTGACAGTAACGTCATTTCACGTAGTTGTTGCTGTTGCCGTGTTTGCAGGGCTACTGGAGACGGGAAAGTGGGTGGCGTGGACGGCCGCGTCCTCGACATTCTTGCGAGGACAGATGGTGTCCTTGTTTCCCCCCCCTTTCTTCGCCGAGAGCGAGGTGCGTAAATTGGGTTTAAAAAGTGCTTTTTGTGTGACTTGCTGTGGCCTCACCAATTTTTAGCATTACATTGTAACACAATATTGCAAAATGTTTTCAGCAATTTTTTTCGTTTTTTGTGCAAGTGACAATATAGGTTATGTGCTCTAAGCAGCAACTTGTGTAAAAGATGCGCATTGCACTCACTCCTCGCAATGTCTGTACACTACTCTGACTGCAGGACACAAGTTAGGAGGAAGCTGCAGGGTCCAGCGGTTCCCGCAGGGCATGCACGCGCGACAACTGCTTTCGTGGCGTCGGGCCGCTGAGCCAAGTGGCCTTACACGTAAGGCAGTGACCTAGCTTTTCTAGTAGCATTGTTTGCAGTTTCTGTGTGATCTTGTTATGAAATACTCCACTGTGCATGTTATCACTTTTATGTCCAGAATGCATAACAGCCCTTATTCATGGAGCAGATATGCAAGCCTACAAATGACATGATGTTGTAATAGAGATTGCCTGCGCTTCTTATAGGTTACTGTTACCAGCAACTTTCTGCGCCATCTTTTGCTCTAACTACCTGCTTTCTGTATCATTATTGTAGCTATGCAGATACAATGCCATTTCAAAGTGACATCAAGCTGTGTGGGTCGGATACTAGTGAATGAGCAGTCTTTGCTTTTGTCTTGCATGAAGAGCCACCGGCTACCCCCCAGGTGCCGCAGCCTACCCCTCGAGAGCCACGGGCACCCCGTAGACAGCCCAGGCAGCAGGAGCTCGATGATGCTGTGGTGATGGCTACTGCCAAATACTTTCGGCTGGGCCAGTTGGCGGAAGCCAGAGCTCAAGAGGAGGCCCGCTTCCGCCAACAAATGCTGGAGCAAAACCGGCTGGTATATGTAAGGCCACAGATGTATATTTTTCTGCGTACGAAATTGATGAGCATATGGCCTCTTTAAAAATTATATTAATCAGTGAACAAGCATAATGTATACTGTAGCGTTGTGGTGATATCATGTACACATTCGCGTGATATAACATGTGTAAATATCTACGTAATTATGTGGCAAAAAGAAAAAAGTGGCGTTAAGTTCAAGGAAGCAGGTCTAGCCATGTAACACATCTTAATGGAATGGGATGGCAGAAGTATGATGGGCCAGTAATGATATTTCCAGTACTTGAATATACAATGACAAGACAATAGCCTGCAAGTGCGGATGAATGCAACACACGAAGGCCTTGTTACTGAACTTCTGTAATTAAACTAATTACACATCTTTGCTAACAGCACCACGAGGCCCACATGCAGAGCCTGCGGCAGCACCACGAGGCCCACATGGAGAGCCTGCGGCACCTTAGGGAGGAGGTGGCGAGTATGCGGGAAGTGCAGCAGCAGGGCCTTGAAGTGGCGCGTCGGTCGCACGAGACCAATGAGCGCCTGCTTCAGCTGCTGCTGGCTGCACTGGAGCATGGTGGCGGCCAAGCCACTCCCCCCTCTCACGCCCCACATAATTAAAGGAAGCAAAGATAGCATAGGCAAGGAATTTGGAACTTATTAACTTAAAATTTTCTTATGTATTAATGATGATATGAAGTGCGAATATTGCTAGTTTGGAAGAAATAATTGCTGAAGTCACCCTTTAATGCAACCACAAGTAGCATGGCCATTGCAGCATGAATTTTTTCTTGAAGTTATACTTCAGCAGCAAGAGCGTCCACACCATCAGGCTTACCTGCACAAGTGCCAGTAGGCCTGGTGTGTGCGGGCATTCTGACTGTGGCACTGCAATTTTGAGGTGCCTAGTTATTGTCATGACAATCTAAGCACGACGCCACACTGCAAGTGTTCTACAATTTAATCCTTCTCATCGAATGGTGAAAGTTTCAGGCCTTAATATAATGTCGAAAGCAACTTGTCAATATACACAGCAAAAAACAAAAAAAGTTATGAAAATTCCTTGCCTGTGCTCTCTCATTTGTACTGTGTTTTTTTTTTGTTGCGTATGCATATTTGTTTGCGTCGCTACATACAGAGCTGGAATGTCGCTTTTCTTGTACATCTGTCTCATTATCAAATGTTTTGCTGTCATTCAGTGGTATTTCAGGTTGTGATACATAGTATGCTAAGTCCTTGCAGTGCCATTTGTGTGCAATATTTATGTAGTTTCTCTTACTGAGTATCAAAATATGATGTTATGGCTATTTGAATTTCTGAACGCCGCAACAGCATGTTCCTTGCCCATGTAGTGATGTACCTATACATTTCGCTGTGATAAATATTCTTCTGTTGGTGTGTGATTTAAGCACCTCCACATTTTTTTCTGGTGCAGTTTAAGCCAGTTGCTATTACTGTGTACTTGTGCAGCGTACAACAGTTTTCCTAAACGATGCATGCCGTTACCTGTGATATTTTATGATGAAGTTACCTGTGAATCCTTTATATACAAGAACAATGTGATGCAATATTTATTCCAACGTGTCTGTGATATGTTGCATAATGTCTCTACTACTGCAGTACTCATGATTCTCTCACTTCTTCAATGTAGAGACTGTCACATGGGATGTATACATAAACAAGTGTTACTGTGAAAAAAAGCGTATGTGGAAGGCTGAAATAATACATAAAGGGGCAGTTTTCCTCTAGTGCTTTTATTTACACATCGCAACTACATTTCTAGTGCTAGCTTGCACTGTACAAATATTACTCTATAACATCACTGAGTTCTGCTATTTACAAGTGAGGTCACTTTGCTGAAATCTATCAACTGCTCATGCGTGCACGCACTTCACAGGAGCCACAGCGTTTGACATATCGGATGACCAGTTGGACGGCATTTTCGTCGCTAGAAAAGAACTTTGCGGTTGTTACGAGACAAAATGGTGGAGGACCTAGAAGCTGCGCGTACAACAGCACGTTCCATGGAGCGGAAGGTGTGACGTGCGCTGCACATTTTGGCTTTTGTGAGCTTCTCTGCGCGATTAGAAAGCGAGGAGACAGGTGCTTATGACCATCAATGCGTAAAGGGACAAGAGAACTCTCACCGATACGAGTAAGAATAGAAATTACAGAACTGCAGGCTACATGCATGGCACGCAGGGCATCTAGGTGACGACAGAAGCAACAAGCAAATCATGGCAGACACTTTGAAAATGCACGTATTTTTAGCTTGCTTTCAATCTATATGTCACCACTAAAGATACTGTTGCACCTGCTATAAATGCAGGCTTTACATAACCCTTCACTCCACAACTTTTACATTTCTCAACCAATCATGAATGCTTTGCATTACGTAGACATCAACTACAGCTTAGCATGGGAAATGTGTCTGCAATTTCACAGCATGAAATGCACAATGCAATTATTTGGCATGTGTTACACTACAACTGTGTGCATGCACCTAGCGATGCTGACGCTGCTGTTGATGTCGCAGCTGCCGCCGCACACTCCTCAGGTAACGCATGTGCTGCGCACGGGTTGTGCCAAACATGCCTATCACAGTTTCACGAACAGCCCGCCCCCTCAAATAATGCATTCTAGACCCCATGTTACGGGGCAGACCGTGCGGAATGGGGTCGCCGTTACCGTCGAGCTCACTACTACTACCGCTGCTGCTTTCGTCATCGCTCTCGTCGCCTGATTCTATGTCGCCTTCAGAAAGGCGAAGATCGTGCAACACCGCACATGCCGCGACAATGTTGGCTGCACGTTCCGGCTCGTAGAGGAGGGTGCGATATCGCTGAAGACAGCGGAAACGGCTCTTTAAGAGCCCAATGCACCTCTCCACTGCGGAACGCATGACGGCATGTGCTGTGTTGTACTGCGCGTCGGCTGTCTGCACTGGAGGATGGCCAGGAACTGGGGTCAGGAGCCACGGCTCCAAGGGGTAGCCACTGTCACCTGCACGAAGATGGAAATAGTACACTGAGTACTCCTCTGACGAGAGGCAAGTTCTCAACTGAGGAAAGCTACAGCATCATTCAACAAAAGTAGACTTCAGAGGTTGTGAGTCCCAAGTAAAAGCATGAGTTGAGCATGTCCATACCCGGCACAAGCTTAACCAATTTACAAGTGCACTACTCGGTGCCTGTCACAAGCAGAAGTAGTCAACACTTATTGGTGCCATGAATGACAGTTGTAGTAGTAGTAGCACTAATGTGTGCATTTCTGCTGCATCTGGCAGGCACTCGGTGCAGTAGCAGCACTAATATGTGTTGCTTTCGTCTGCTCCTCACACGCACATAATTTGCTTGTAACTTAACACTTCGAACATTGCCAATGGGGGCAGTCAATGTCTTCATTTTCTTTTTTTACTGCCGACTTACTCATGCTCTTGTAGTTTTGTTAAAAGTTTGGGCTGGAGCGGACACGGCGTTCTGCGCTACTGAAGCGTGACTGCGCCAAGAAAAATGTTTTGTCTCACCGAGGAGGTATTCCCCGGGATTCGGGATGCGGCCCGCTTGAAACCGCCGGCGTAACCATGTCGTCTGCCAGACGAAAGTGTCGTGGTTCGACCCCGGTCACAGAGGATTCAAGGCCAAGATCTTCATATCCGCGTCGCAGATCTGAGGTAAAACGTAAAAAGACGAAGTGCCCGTTGAAAAGAGCAGCATAACTTTCAAAAAGGGTTGGCACCAGAAAACGTCAGGTTTACTTACAAACATGCAGTTGAGGGCGTAGTATCCCTTGCGGCACATGAATGCAGCCTTGCGCTTCCCCTTAGGTGCGATAATGGCTATGAGGCTGCCGTCGATGCATCCGATGACGCCGGGGATAGCGCCGCGCCGAAGGGAACCCTCCTTCACGGCTGCCTTTTCCTCGGCCGTCTTTGGAAAATGGACCCACTTGTTGCGGGCCCCTGTGTTCACGACAGCATCTGCCACCCGTCGCACGCACTCGCTGACCATCGACTGCGACACACGGATTGTCTCCTCGCTCCCCAGGGACGCTTGGAAGCTCCCGGTGGCAAAGAAGCGCAGCGCACACAACACTTTCCGCTCCACCGGCCGTCCCGTCGCTCGCTCCGCTTCTAATTCCCCGGCCAGTTCCTCGCACAACAACCGCATCGTTCCCTTCGAGAGGCGAAAACGCCGTCGAAAATGGTCATCCGGCATGTAAAACCTATCGTCTGGCTCTCCGTATTCACGTCGGCGACGGCGATGAGAGGGGCAGCCATTTTTTATTCCTTTAGAAAGGACCCTGCCTCTGGCCGTGCCAAAAATCTATGCCTTATGCTCCGCATAATGAGTCCGTCAACGTCACTATGGCGTTTCTGGTGTTTGCGGGTTCCTGACGTCGCGCGATTGGCAAACATAATGGGCGCGGACGGTGATTTTTGACCAATGGCTGCGCGGTAATGGCGGCAAAAGGCATAAAAAAGTCATAGAATTCCTACAAAATCGCACCTAGGCTAGACTCTGCCCCCAACGCATATTCCTCTCAAGATACAGCCGCGCGAGCGCGAGCAGCCGCCACATGCGCAGTCGCAGCCGGAGTAGAACGCCGACCCCCTGTGTCCCCTCCCTCCGGTGCCTCGCAACGTTGGGTGTCACGCGTATGACGGAAGAGGTCGCGTTTCCTCCCCATTTTCGTCTCTTTCGCGCGGGCGAGATTGAGCCGTGTTCGTAGGCTTCCCTTGTACGCCTTCATTCGCACATACAACGTAGGGTGCGCGGCCGCCGTTTTATCACCCTTGGACTTTATACGGCACCTCCACGCGATGGCGACGCTGTCGGCGGTAATGCGCATGGAGTGGCAATATAATTGCGATCGCAATCAAAGTGACTTCGAACTGAATACCAAAGCAAAACTGCGAAGGAACGACCGCACAAACAGATAGGAAGGCTACAGTAATCGTGGCACGAAAATCACTACATTCATAGGATGCTTTTCATAAATCAAGCAGTTTGATATTTTTGCTATTCTCTAAGCGCGATTCAGGACACTTTAGTTGCTCTTTCTAAAAACTTGCTTGCTGCATGCGAGTGACATTTTCTGGTCGTATGAGCTCTTGTCTCGCACAACTAGAATGAAAAGCGAGAACCTAACGGCAGATTATAGTAAACAAACAAAGAACATGCCATAAAGGCAGTCGCACCATGACAAAAACGAAAGAATGTTTCCAGCTTTAATCTTTTTAGCTCTCTGCAAAGTTCTAGTTCCAAATGTGTACCATGCAACTGTTCTCCTTCATGAAAAGTTCAAAAGCTCTGCGAGTACTAATTTTGAAAGAACAGGTGCATTTCTGAAACACCAAGAAAAAAAAAACTAGATTCAGTCTTTTAAAAATTTTTGGCTTTTATAGACAGCCAACTATAACTAATACCCTCTGCATAATTTAAAAGCCCAGCCATGCGTATAACTCCTCGGTTCACCATCATTCCGTATCATCTTTACGAAGAAGTAGTTTAATAATTGGAAAATATAGAGAGGTCGGCCGGAAAATGGAGCATCTTGTCTGTTACTCAGCGTAAGGCAAGGGGAACAAAAAGGTTCACAATGGGGGATGATAATGGGACGAACGAGGTGAAGGACGCATTGTATTCATCTTTAAATGTCTTACCGCAGCGTAAGAAGTTGTGCTGTTATCGCCTGCCTGTGTGCGGCGTGCGACGTCATGACAGATAGCTGGGCGACAACTGCGTGCGCCAAGCTACTTTTACCACGTGACGTCCCCCCCCCCCCTGCTCGAGTATATATTATCGGCCAGCACAATAAACAAGGGGCTTTTTACATTCCTCACCTTGAGCGCGGCTCGTCGACTGTTCATTCCGACACAAATACGCGTCGCGCTCGTATGCAGTATCACTTGGTGTCACCACATAGTGTCAAAAGTGGGCGGTGGTGAACTATCTCGCTGAGGCCTTGGACGGCAGCATTTCCACAAAATGGCAAACAAGCTCGCAACGGTAATCCCGGGGCTCCAGAAGCCACCGCCGCTGGACTTTGACAAAACGTCAGAGTGGCCGGCGTGGATCGACCACTTGGATGACTACCGCTTCGCCACAGCTCTGAACGAATGTTCGGGAAAGGCCCAGGTACACACGCTACTTTACACAATGGGACGCCAAGCTCGCGAAGTCTTTGCTACATTTGAGCTGACCGACGATGAAGCAAAAAGTTATGATGCCGTCAAGCAGAAGTTCGACAGTCATTTCGTCAAAGAGCGGAACATTGTTTATGAAACTGCCTGCTTTCACAGACGGCGGAATTTCCGGATAGTGAAACTGAATCGATTTTTTGTAAAGTAAGGCTACTCAATGGGAAAGCAATTGTTCTTGGGTCATTTTATAGGCCTCCTGGTCCTTCTGTAGAACCACTAGTTCATTTAGCCAATTTTCTTGAAACTATTAAGAATGAATGCCTTGTTCTAGGGGGGGGGGAGGGGACTTTAACCTTCCGGATATTGATTGGTCAGCTGGGGAACCAAGGGATACTGCTCGAGGGAGCCTATACTCAACTTTCTTTGATATTTTAGATCAGAACACTTTTTATCAGTATGTGCACGAGCCATCACGCACTGACGGAACAGGTCACGTACTCGACCTCTTGCTCTGTAACGTGCCTGATGTTGTATACAATGTACGGGTGTTGCCAGGTTTGAGCGATCACAACGTCGTTCTAGCAGATTTATCAGTTCAGTATGTGAAGGTTGCAAAAACACCTAGTCGAAAGATTTATGCCTACAGCAGGGCCAACTACGAGGTGATTAGCGCTCCTTTCGAGTCGTTCTTTCCAACTTTTGATGCACTCGCAGATAATCTAGATATCGAACAACTATGGAATACTTTCAAATTGAAATTTTTCGAACTACGTGAAGCTTTGGTTCCATCACGAGTTATATCAAGTAGGCGACCTCGAGACAAACCCTGGTTTAACACAGAGTTACGTGCCCTTGTTCGACGACAGCGACGAAACTATCAAAGATATAAGGCGTCTAATTCGCCAGAGCATTTGGCCTTTCTGAAAGCAACAAAAACTGAATTTAGGCAAAAGTCCGACATCGCTAAGGACTTCTATTTCTTTAATCTAGGAGAAAGACTTGTCAGGGATACCAAAGCATTTTGGAGGTATGTGAAGCGTAATGGCAAAGACAACAGATCAATACCTGCTTTGAAAAATGAGGAAACTTTTATTCATGATAATGAGTCTAAAGTTGAAATTTTCAGCCGTTATTTTTCATCTGTCTTTTTGCCGTCTAGCTCACATACTGTCTGTTTTGAATTACCTGCTGAAATAGACCCCATGCCAGAAGTTACCTTTTGTGTCGATGGTATCCGCAAATTATTAAAAGATGTGAACCAGGCTAAGGCATGCGGCCCTGATGACATTCCTGCCGCTATCATACAGAACTGTGCGGACGCGTTATGCTTTTATTTCGTCCGGATGTTTCAGAAGTCCCTCAATGAAACTGATATGCCAGATGATTGGAAGTTAGCGCGAGTCATGCCCATACATAAGAGTGGGGTGCGTAACTCCGTTCAGAACTACAGGCCCGTTTCCTTAACTAGTATAACCTGCAAAATTATGGAGCATGTAATATACAGTTGTGTTATGGCCCACTTAACTAAGCATAATCTCCTAAGTCCCTGCCAACATGGTTTCAGGCGTGGTTTATCGTGCAATACACAGTTGCTAGAGTTTATTCATGATTTAGCCTCGGCAGTTGATAAGCAACAAGTTGTGGACTGCGTTTTCTTGAATTTCAGTAAAGCGTTTGATGTAGTCGCACACAGTCTCCTACTCTCCAAATTAAAAGCTTATAACTTGGATGGTAAAATAATAGCGTGGATTACCGAATATTTGTCATTGCGAAAACAGGCTGTGGTTCTGAACGGTATATCTTCGCAATATGCATCAGTTACGTCGGGAGTTCCCCAAGGCTCAGTGTTGGGGCCACTATTGTTTTTGTTGTATATTAATGATATTTCAGCTGGTATACAGTCTTCATTCAGGATGTTTGCCGATGATTGTGTTGTTTATAGGGTCGTAGATTCCATTTCCGATTCACAAATCCTGCAAGTTGACCTAAACACTATCGCAGACTGGTGTGTGCGTTGGGATATGTCATTAAATATAAATAAGACTGTTCACGTCACGTTTACAAGAAAACGAGCTAATCATCCCTATAGGTATAGAATTCATGATTCAACTCTAAAAGTAAGCAAGGAATTTAAATATCTAGGTGTGTTTTTTACTTCTGATTTACGATGGAACAAGCATGTTAACTATATTGGAAATAAGGCAGCATCAGTTTTGGGATTCTTGCGGCGCAATTTTAGTCATTTACCGAGTAACTTGAAGACGCAGTTGTACTTTAGTCATGTACGTTCAATACTTGAATATGGATGTGTTTGTTGGGACCCACACACATCTGAGCTTATAAAGAAATTAGAAAAAATCCAGAATAGGGCAGTAGATTTGTTCTTGGTAATTATAGCCGGCAGCTTAGCATGACAGAAAGCAAACTTAAACTTAAATGGCAAGAGCTGAAGGATCGTAGAAGGCATATTAGATTAAATTTTTTCCACGATATTTATTATTCTGAAACAGGCATAAACCGCGAAAAATATATCCAGGCACCACACTATATATCTAGGCGACTTGACCACTGTTTGAAGGTCAGGGAATTTTCTTGTAAGGGTGACGTCTTCCGTTATTCTTTTTTTGTTAGAACTGTTCGAGATTGGAACAGTTTGCCATCGATCATTGTATATATTACAGAAAATGATGCTTTTTACCACGCGTTGAAATAATTTGTTGATGCATTGATTCAAGTTTGTAACCTCCCTGCTGTAATGCCCTACGGGGCGATGCAGGTAACTAATAAACAAACAAACAAATAAATAAATAAATAAATAAATAAATTGCGGTTACCGGTGGCAACTGCCACAGTAATTCTCATTATAGGACGTGCATCGGTGTCGCTGTACCGTATCATGTAGCGAGCAAAAATAAAACTCTCTAGTGCAGCCAATGACCAGCCAGTTATGTACGGAACTATATGCAGCTGCGCAAGCCTGTGTACGCCTCGTACCTTCTGCAGTGCTGCAAGGCACTAGTGCGATGGGGTACCTATTTCTGTGCAGACACTCTGGAGAGGATATCTAGGCTCGCGCCACGCTTCCACGCGTACGATCTGCCATGCACCATCTGCGCATGCGTAAGGCGCGTGGGCGCGAGCTTTCCGGGCAAGCGTTCGTGTAGTTTGGTCTTAAGAGGTGCGCTCTAAAAAGCGGAACCTCCCTCAAAGGCAATTGTCTAGGATATGCGTAGCATAATATGGCTTTCGGCGTGAAGGGGAATGCATTATGCATGGTAATGATGTGCGCGGGGGTTATGCTGCTGATGTAGTATGCGTATATATATATACGCATACCACATCAGCGTAACCCCCACGCACATAATCCATATATATATATATATATATATATATATATATATATATATATATATATATATATATATATATATATTGTATATATATATATTAGCCATGTAACGAGAAGCCAACAAACACTGACACCAAGTACAACATAGGGGAAATTGCATGTGCTTAATAAATGAAATCAAGTAATGATAAATTAATGGAAATTAAAGTGGATGAAAAAACAACTTGCCGCAGGTGGGAACCGAACCCACAACCTTCGCATGTCGCGTGCGATGCTCTACCAATTGAGCTACCGCGGCGGCGTTTCCCCATCCACTTTCTTGGGTATTTATGTGTACTAGTAGAACCCTGGGAGTGTTAGCCAGCGCCCCCACTCACAGACCTTGGCGGCGGACGTGGAACGTCTTTCTTGCCGCAGGCGTCACGAGAACGTGATCTTTTTCGGGTGAAGGCAACTGGTCAATAAACCCACGTATGCTACCTGAAGGCATCAATGTTGCCGGATTTCCCCTATGTTGTACTTGGCGTCAGTGTTTGTTGGCTTCTCGTTACATGGCTAATAATTATCGGGTCCCTCGGTTAACCCCCTTTCCTCTCGTTTATATATATATATATATATATATATATATATATATATATATATATATATATATATATATATATATATATGCGCGTGTGTGTGTGCGGGAGGAGTAGGTGCAGAAAGATGCGCATATTTCCGCGTTGGCAGTAACATAATTTTCCACACCACGCCGACCGCCATACAATGCTGCGATTATCTTCGACACAGTTCCCGTTCAGGGACACTCCGCTTAATTAGCGCGTAGCCCAGTGCGGCATACCCAACGCGTTGATGTTGATCATAGGCAGCCAAGGGGGGATGGCTGCGCGTGCATTCCTAAATAATGCACGAGTGGCGCACCCTCTGGTTTAAGGTTTCCTTCTAGTCACCTTTCAGCCTGACTGGTCATGCTTTTACCAGGGTTTCCCATACTGCTTGCCATCCCTCTTTTGGTATTAGCCCTGAGAACGACCTAGAGGGGCGCTGCTAACGCCGCTCGCGTGACGTCAGGGCACGGAGTTCAGGACACGGAGCGTGACGTCAGGGCCTCCTGCAGTTCGGGTGGCGTCCACACGCCTTCTGCAGCGTTTCCGTTTGTTCGCTCTCGTTCCCAAATGTTTGTATACTGATGACAGGCCTCTCAAATATATATTTTCGATGTCGCCGTTCGGGAAAATGTAATCAAGGAGCTGATTTCCTAGACGTTAATATATTTCTCGAAGGCAACGCTATAGTGCCACCCGAGGGAGCTCAGACTAACCCATTACCGGATTTTCATGCGCGGATCTACACTTTCGAGTGGTAGCTCACGTGAATAATAAAAGCATAGACGCAAAAGCAAACCACATAAGAATCTAGTTAAGATTCCATACCCACCATGGTGCAATATGCGTCTCACAATTAAACGCTGACTATATATGACTTCTACAACATTTATCTTGATTTTAACCCGCTAAAACATGTTTGCTCACGACGAATAGTTCACGGTATAATATAGAATTTTTCTATTTCTTCACAGAAACCCTCGGCAGTAACACGAGGACTCAACTACCACTGCACTTTAGATTCGGCCAGCACCACTTGCATTTTTAACTGGTTCTCAAAATTAGGCCGTTCTTCGCTGGTTTAATTAAAGTTGCGGTAACTTGAAGTAAAGCTGATTGAGGCTTACACCTGTTTGCAGCACACGGAAAGAAATGTACGAATATGTATTCCCTTTCCGTGCTACACGTTCAACTCACTTGAGCAGTTTACTGGTGCTTCTTGCTTGAGAAACAGAAATGATGGATCTGCTTGCAGAACTGACACAGGCTGCTCCGGTCAAATATTTGAGTGAAATATGCCTTTTGGACCGGTTCGCTGCAGCCAGCAAGAAGCCGAAGGCCCATTCATTGGTAGTGTTGCACCTATTTAAGATGTCATTGTTCCCCAGTGGAGGTCAAGTGTTCATGTGAAACTTGTGGTGTCTCATTTAGGAGGCGGGTACACGAGGTTCTCTTTGATGCACTGACGAAGCAAATATTTTTCAGTCTGTGCAATTAAACAACGCAGGATCGAGACATGTTGAGGCAGAATGTGTTTGCATTTTCCATTTCAACGCAGCCTACGCTGCGTTGTAGTGCCTCGAGTATGCTATAGGGATTGTAATTGGAGCTGTAAGAGCTACTTCATGGTTTCAATTCGAAGTCGTAGTGAACAGCTGGGTTTCGCGAACAATGCAATGCGCGCCTTGCTATAACGATAGTCGGTTGCTTCTCAATCTTAAACATGAAATTTTCTTTCATGTGATTGCTGTTATGGTATTCGAGAAATATACATACATGCCTATATATATATATATATATATATATATATATATATATATATATATATATATATATTATATATTGGTGTTCATGGCTCTCGCGGCGTTTTTCGGGCTGTCGCGGTGGTTGTGTGGAGCCATTGCGTTGTGCTGCCGGGGGCTCCGTGTCCCTCTCCTCCTTGCCTGGACGGGTGGCAGCGGGTCATAAAACACTGTCGCTCTGCTGTCATCCCGCCCACGCCAAGGTCAACAGGCTTTCGCCATTGGCCGACATTTTGGCGGGATTCGGGCCCTGCTTGCGTGCACTCCGGGTAAGCGCGCGCAGGACGGGGCCCGACGGAGACTACATCGGGGCGTCGGAAGGTGCGTACGTGTTCCTCTCTGCCGGCGGCGGCCCCCTTTGTCCGCCGCCGGCCGATGGTTACTTCGGCTCGTCGGGGTCCCGGCCTCGGCGGGCGCGCGCACTTTTCCGTCGTCTCGATGTCCTGAGGCAGCGTCTTCCGATCGTGCCCCCGTCTGTTCGTCTGTCGTTTCTTTCTATTTCCCCTTTTCTCTGCTGTGGGGGGCGCGATGGCGGGCACTGACCGAAGGATAGGCAGCCTCTTACTGCTGGTGTTCTTTGTTGTCTCTCTGTAGCGGTGCGCCGTTAGCGGCCACCGGCGACCATGTGGCCATGTTTTGTGTAATTAGCTTCAGATTCGGACGTAACGTTAAAACTGGTGTTTGTATTGAGTCCCAACTCAATAAATGTTCTTTGTTGGTCCTGGAGAGCTCCGCCCAGGGTCTCCCTTGCTGCGCGCGCGGTTTCGCCTTCCCCTAAGCTGGGGCCGGCGGAGCGCGTACGCGCGCAACTGCGCGTCGGCACACGGAGCGGGCGCAGACGCGGTGCCCTGCGCGCGTGGCGGCTCGGAGTGCTCGAACCCGCGGTGGTCGTCCGGGAGACCTCAACATATATATATATATATATATATATATATATATATATATATATATATATATATATATATATATATATATATATATATATATATCTATACGATGCGCCATCGTGTTGACAGCCAATTCGTTTCTGGGTGCCTATTTCAGAGAACGGTGAAAGTAGTACCAAACCTTTGCACACAAAATGCGCGCCTATCTCTTCCATTTAGTCCTTAATACAGTTGCCACATTTGATTTAAACAACTCACCAGAGTGATAAGAACTATTATGAAAGCTTCGCTGGGCAGTGTCCTTCTAACACGGATTTATAAAGTTGACATCAAATATCAAGGTATTTCTTCCATGTAAAATGCTGTCTCTCATACTTAAGTAATAAGGAAATGTTAAGTATTTAGAGGAGCATCATAAATAACCTCGCGTGTTGAACTTGCAGACATTCTTTTTAAGCAAAATTTATGAACAGACAGGGTGCATATATGCATTACAAGACCAGTAGACCCCTTCAGCGCTACATAGTTTGCGATATGCAAGTCGCAAATTTTCATGACTCACGCGGTTTTAAAGAAGAAAGTGCGGTCAACGCATGGCAACAGAAAGTGAGAGAGGCACATAGGAGAGATGCCTTGACCTGCACCACTAGTGTATCGCAGGTACACGCATGGCAACAGAAATAATCCGAAATAACCTTCTGTAAGTACGGCTCAAGGCCTCAATACCTCAAGCACGCACCAAGAAAAGGAGCGAGCGCGGCAGCCGAGCGAGCCAGAGCGAGCGGCGTCCTGGCCGTGACGTCACTCGCGAGAGGGCGCCACTCCAAATTCTCGCCGCTAATAGGCTCAGGCATTCTCGCCTAGGTTTAATGCCTGCTTCCTACGTATGGCGCAGTGTTGTGAACTTTATTCTAAAAGAGGAACAAAAGCTCGTTCCTCGTCCTTTCCCAATCTTGAAACGAGTTCCCGTTACAAGTTCCTTTAATGCGAAAGGACCGCATTCCAGTTACACTTCGAACATTGGAACTTGTCATTGCATTAAAGTTACAATTGAATATCTTTTATTAAAATATAGTGTCGGATAATGTTGACGCAAAATAAAGTGAGCAATTTAAAACTCACATCGAACTGCATATATTACACGAATTTCAATATCGCCGGCAGCAGATTATCTGGAGGTAAAAAGAATCCAAAGAAACACTCCTAGACAAATTTTTTTCAGAGAGCACCGGACATACTCCGGACATGTCTAACTGCAACTTTCGTGCTCGTCTATTTTAACTCCAACAGATATGCCACTTTCCACTTCGGTCTTCAAATCCACAGTCTGTATACTGTGCTTCAGACGTGCAGATGGAAAGTTACTCATATGCACCAATATAATTAAATTTCTTGCCCAAGAAACCGCATCGAAAGGAACAATACATAGGTGCTTAATGAATGCCGATTCAATATTGCAAGACGAGTGGAACAAGAAATATTCAGAATAGATATTCGCCACTTGTTTGAACTCAGCAAGAGTTGCATCTTGATGTTGGTGTCCGACAGACGAACCCGCTATTTCGTCAGTGCTTCGTTGGCAATGTCGAAGAGCCATTACACCGAAGCGCTTGAGGGTACTGCCGTGCTGTACTTGGGGAAAAGTTGGTTCAGTCCCTCGAAATTCTTCATCTGCGACAGCGGGTAGTTAACTGGTGCCAGCAGCTACCGCGACAGCTCATCCTGTGCCTCGGCATGCGAGGCTTTGGTGCGCGAACAAGAAGAAATCTTCGGGCGCGGTGTCAACATCTGCGCTGGCTGGTTTGGTCACCGCAGCCAGCTCGGTCTTTAAGGTTGATGGTCGCCTGGTCTCGCATAGAACTGCCTGGGATCCATGATAGCTTAAACCTTGGGATTAAGCAACTGGCGACAACGAGCTCGCGCTTTCATTTGATATGTCCAAACCTGCAACCCTGAAACATGTTATTAGAAAAGCAAAATATTAAAACTAAGATGCTGAAATCGCTTGCCTCTTTTCGATCTCGGCGAGAACCGCACTTGCCAGAGGGCCACAATATTTCAGTTCCTTCGATGGCGTGGACCCTTAACAGAAGGAACGCCGTTCCCTCTGCCGCTCGTTCGTAAACGTAACACGTTACCGTTACAGTTCCAACGACCCTTAACTGAACGGTGGCGTTCATTCCCAAAGGAACTAGTTCCTTGGAACGAAGTTCCGTACTACACTGGTATCACGTGCGAACGGCGAAATCGGACGGGCCCGTAGAATGTTTGACGCCGGCGCAACGGCTGTTATCGCGGACAATGAGTCGTTTGTCCCTGTACTCCAGTTGGCAGCTACCAACCGCGCACACGATGTGCTTAAACTGCGCATTCTCGCCCTCTATTCAGGAAAGGGATTTTCTGGCTTCACATGAAATTTTTTTCTACCGTCTCGCAATCGCTAAAAATCTCGCCCCTTTTCGCTCCAGGGCGGCAGTATGCGTTTCACGGACACGGGCGGGAACAGCCAGGCCAACTTGCGCTTGTCGGCGGACGGAGTAAGTGCCTACTTCTCGAAGGTTTTCTCATATGAATCAACCCACACCCATTTCCTTAATAGCTAGACAAACTGCGTTTTTGTTATAGCTCCCACTCATGTTATTATTATTTTTTTGGTACGTAACAGTTTCAATGGTGGCCAAATACGCTACAGTTGCCCGTTGATTCAACCGCCTTATTCAATTTGACAATGACGGTGCACCTCGGTCCTTTTTTATTTTAAGTTGAAAGAAAAAAAATTACATGTTTTTGCCAATAGTGCATTGGGTGGTAAGAACAGCAGCAAGTTTTTTTTTCCCTATTTCCTAGGTGTTTTTGCTATTCTCGGCACTTTACGCAGCACAAATTGCTCAACGCGAGAAACGCGACACAGAAAAAGAGAACGAATTACTCTCGCCGAATGTATGCATTATGTATACGGAATTGTAAGGGCTATTCAGAGCCTTCCCGTACGTTCCCAATGAAACTCGATGTGCAATAACTTGGCGGCACGCTGGCAAACTGTTCATTGGGACCTAAGTTAGTGTTACCTGGGCGCTTTGAAGCCCAGGTAACAGGTATGCAGAAACACTAGTGTACTTATCTTCAGGTGCACGTTAAAAAAACTCAAGGTGGACAACATTATTCTTCACTCCCCCACCACGGCGTGCTCCATAAGCAAAGCGTTGTTTTGGCACGTAACACCTCAGAAGATAAGAGTAAATATTTTTTAAATATTTTTAGTTAAGTATGCACCTGTCATTGTAGCTTGTGAAATGGCGCAGCGAGACTTGTATACAATAGTTCAGCCTACTCACGGAAAGCCCACGAAACACGAAAAAGTGCCGGTGTAGGCTAGTCGCACGGCTTCTTTTCGTATTTTGCGGGCTTTCTCTCGGGCTCGGGAAAAAACAAATATGGATCGGGAATTTCTGAGGATGCTCTACGAGTCTCCCATTCACACTTTTACTCTGACTACAGTGCTTGAGAAGCCGAACAAATAATGTTAACTATTTATAATTATTTAGTTAGGCGAAATTCTAAAGATCGTCCGATTTGCTCCAAGCGACGGGAAAGAAGATTAGCTTAGCTACATGCCAGTTTCTTATTTTTAAATTTTTTCACATGGTACGTGGGCCACCTGGCCATATTAGCACATATTATATAATGCAATGCGAACTTGCAATGCTGCGTCTTACCGTTTCGACACGAATGCAGCCGTTTTTGTTTTTTCTATATTCGAGCACGAACATTATGGTTTTTTTCACAAGCTCACGAGCATCCATATAGAAGAAAGAATTCTGAGCAGCCGGCTGAGTTGTGAATATATGGCTTATGCCGCTTAGTGGGTAGGACCCATGACAGAGGCTAATCATCATTATATAGGAGTAGAGTAGAACAACGATCGCACTGGCAGGTTGCTTGGAAGCACGCAATATTTTCCACAACTCCAGCGCTTACTAATAAGCGAAACCGGTTCTGGTGATAATAGTAGCAAACTACATGCGAGTTGGTACTGGGTGATGTTTCAAACGGCGCTCAAAATATTAGGACAAAGCAAAGAATGGAGATACCCGTCATGGTGGTGTACTCACTTTGGTGTTGCGCCCGAGAGTGCGCGATCAAATCACGGCCGCTTTTCGGTGGGAGCATTGGGTTCACGTTAAAGAACCCCAGGTGCTCAAAATAAATCCGCGGTTCCCCGCTACGGCGTGCCTCATAACCACGTCGTGTTTTTGGCAGGTAAAACCCTATCGAATTTACTTCGAAGGAGGGGGACGGGACGCATGCGTCGACTACAACCGAGCATTTATGAGCAAAAGCGAAGGTACAAAAGCAATATATAAAGACCGTGCGCATGCGCTACCCGGACATCATCCTTCCCTCTCTCTACCTTAACTGTTAGAGAAGATATGTCGAAAACAACCAAAACCGGCTGAATTTTTGTGCCACGGCTGACGCACACGTTATGATTTCCGGCAGTAGGTCGTAGTATCGGTTGATATATATATATATATATATATATATATATATATATATATATATATATATATATATATATATATATATATATATATATATACATGGATTATCGTGTTCTTCAGACTGCTTCCCTGCATGGCGACCCACTGCGAAATCACTATTGCAGTAGTTTTCAAAAGTGTTCATAAAATAACCGTAATTTTGCGAAACGGTAGTGTGTACGTACGTAACAGGTGTATGTGCTTGTTTATGCACGTGCCGCACAGGAGAACTGTATCTACTATTTGCGAAAATGGCACGCCAGTAATAGATGAGGTGTCCAGTGTGTAGAAATATTTAATGGGCCGAACAGCGCCATCACTGGCACGCGTACGATAAATTTGGAATCAAGGGTGCCGAACAAAGCCCCTTGCTAACTCTGTCTTTTTATGTACACGAGCTTTGTTTGCTTGCTTTTCTGGCTTCGGAAATGGCAACGCGGAGAAATAAAACAAAGCAATAGTTGCCCACTTCAATCACATGCAGTGTTAGCTTGTGTCTCTTTTTCCAACCTATCACCTAACTTCGGCTACTGGATCTCTCTCCCACCGAGGTCTGCAAACTGGTTTCAGCTTTAGCCAGCTACCTTGCGCTACTTCTGCGCGCTCGCTAGCGCAATTCATAAGGCTCAAATGGCATTAAGTTGGGGCGTAGCTGAAACACTCGTCAAAGCCGACGGACACGGCGAGGGGAAACCATGAATATCTATATTAACACAGCCAGGATGAGCCACCGCCAACTAGCCCAATTCCAAAGTCCAATTCCAAAAGCATATAAGCAAAGAAAGCAACAAGCGCCGAGGCGGGAAGGAGCATCAGGAAGCGTTTTCTTGATATTTTTGTCTCTCTCTCCACATCAACCCACATCTCTTCTCCGCATCGCGGCCACCGTCGCGGTGATCCTCCCTCCTCCCTCCTCAACGCTCTCCGTGTTCTCTAACGTATGTAGAGGAGGAAATTGGAGAGGACGATTGTTGTTTCCACTCGATTGGCTGTTAGTTGTCATTCCATAAGATCACGCGTCCCTGCAACCAATGGGGATTCACGTGGTGACCGGTGGGGCACTTGAACACGACCGAGCCGTTGAACAAAGGCGGCGTGCCCGGGCCTCGATGTGCGCAAGGTCGTTAGCGGCGTTGTTATGCGTTGCGTCCTGTCGCTTTTCGCGGCGCCAAAAAGAAAGGGAAATACGGCTGTTTGGGTCCTTTGTGCCATCATCCAGGGTGTGTTGACGTCTGAGTGAACCGTCTGAAACACACCACGAAGCAGCCGATAGTCCGCCTGCGTAATTATTATGTTTGAGACGATGTGCCCTTTATCGTGCTGAAGTGCCAGTGTCGGCCATGGTGAACGGTCTTCCGAGGTCCGTGCCTTCGTGTGTTTGTGTGGGCCGCACACGACGGGCCTGAAGCTGCTGCTCCTCTTTTAACGAGAAAGGCGTGCACTGCTTCGAATTTACTTCGGCTTTATGCAGCAGAGTGAATTAACAAGCACGAGTGCGTATTTAGAGTTGTGCTACGAGCAACGTTCTGTGATTTCGAGATGCGCGCTGTCCTGTGGATTATCCTAACACGGAAGAGGCTAATGTGTGAGTACTGCCATTCGAACGCACATAAAAGCTTGTTTGAATTTTCTTCGCAGTTAGACTGTGCTGTCGTGACCAAAGATGTAACGGCATGACTGAGTTTCT
Organism: Dermacentor albipictus; assembly: GCF_038994185.2. Lineage (NCBI taxonomy): Eukaryota > Metazoa > Arthropoda > Arachnida > Ixodida > Ixodidae > Dermacentor > Dermacentor albipictus. Next base: position 1,295,608 of record NW_027225592.1, read on the forward strand.
ACCGTCTAGTACAACCAATGTCGTGTACAACCTTTGCAATTACATTAGGGTGTCACTTCGTAGATTCGACGATCAAGGTCTCGGCACGATGTTTCTCCCATTTTCTCTCTCGCTCTTTCGTGTTTTGTCTCGCCGTGTATATGACTAACGTACGACGCCCTGAAAGGACAGTGTGGTGCATTTAATAAGGGCTGTCTATTTTGTGAAAGGTATGTCGGATGTGCTTTTGTGGCTAGGATATTTAGGTTTTTGTCCTGCTTGCCCCGTATTCACGTCGATGTTTATTCTGCTTGGCAGCTTACTAAAAATGTCTGTACTTTTCTTTTTGTGTGTGTGCTTACATGACGCGAATACTTGCCACATTGGTAGGTACCTGAAAGTTATTTCGTCACTTGCGTTTTTTTTTTTTTTCGCGCATTGAGTTTTACTTCCCAAACATCGTATTATGAGGGAAGCCAGAGGTCTGTGTTGAAAGGGAGTCGAATCAGTGTTATTTCTTTTCTCTCTTGTTTTTCCTTTTTTCGTATTCATGCAGGTATGGTCTATTAGAGCAGCCTTTCCCCTCTTGGGAACCGCGCTCTGTAGTGGTAATGAGGGACGAACCGCTAAATTGTTTTTGTTATGACGTCTCAGCAACTAGCCCTGCTTGCAGCCTTCACAAACATCGTAGTGTTTGAAGTTATGCGCGTGAGGATATATATCGTTGGAGTCTTTCTAAAGCTATAGGATTTGCCTTATAATTATTGAAGCTCTGCCAACCCCATTAGCTTTCACGGCAGTTCAGAATAGGGCTGCGAATGTTTTAATTTCCTTTGATTGCATTTCTCTGCGTTCTTTGTATTGCCCTACCAACTCGCCCCTGCGCAGGATCTTTATGGAATCTTCAAGCAGCATTAATTGTCGTATCTGTTGCCGTGTTCGTTGCTGTCGCCATGTGCTTTAAATGGCAAAAAGTGTGAACGCTATTTTGCTCCTATTCTGACATAATTTTCAGGAGAGTTTGCAGTGATCAAAAGGCGATGTGCTTAGAGTAATGCGCAATAAATTTGACTAATATCGTAAATGAATACATTGCAATTTACGGATCAAAAGTGATGCTCGATGCCAGTGCATTTGTGAGCGCAGGACGCGGCAGTACAAGCTGATGCCAACTTTGTTTTCGAGAAAGTTGTGTTCAAGTTGCTCATTTTTGTCGACCGAATCGAATTGTTTCGGTACGGATCTGTTGCCAGTGTGCAAGATAGGCTTAGGAGAGACGGGCGGGCATACAAAAAATCAGGGATTAGTTCATTAGCGTGTTAGCCACTGTCGTTTGTCGTGGCTTGCACGGAACGCGTTCTCCTTAATGTAGAATAATTTTTCGTTCAAAGGCAGCTTTTGTATTCAGTGTTCTTTGTCACCCATCGAATAGCTTTGAACACTCTGTACACGTTGCTCTGTAATAAAACCACATTCAATTGTATATGTTGAATGTACGGGTTGCTGGGTGTGCGACAAGAGAAGCTATTACGGGGCACTGAAACGCATTTACTCGAACGTCCTCAATGAGTCGCATGGCATTGGGAAATATACTTTTTACTGCATCTCTGAGGTTTTTAAGTAATAGCTATGAAAGCTTATTGCAATATAAATTAGCGAAAGTTTTCTTACATTTTCGCGATAAGTGGAAAAATCAGGGTGCCGTTGAAGGCCGAGAGACGAAGAGGCGGCACGAAGATACAGGCACGAAGATAGAGGCACGAAGATGCAGGCACGGCAAGTCTCTAGGTGTCCGCACACGTGAAGTGTGTTCAAAACAACACTGTTCCGAGGGAAGAACACTAGGAAATAGCGGTTAAAGAAACGCATTCCAACTACCGGCTTCCCTTCGTCGGAACCAGGTGGGATCACGTGATCCAACTTTGCACGTCAAAGGCATTGGTCAAACCGGTCAAACCGATTGGAGCGCCCGCATCTCCAGTGGTGCGCCTCGCACCCAATAACGATGGTCGCTGAGCCTGGAGTCAATGTAGCCAGCGGAGGCCTAAGGATGCAACACAGGGCCTCCGGGATCGGCAGTTGCGGTTGTCGCAGATGTTTTTCCTGCCGCGTTCGCGCGTTATTTTATGTGCACGGTAACGTTGGGTTTGCGCCTTTTGTGTGCGTGTGTGTGTGTGTGTGCGTGTGTGTGTGTGTGCGTGTGTGTGTGTGTGTGTGTGTGCGTGTGTGTGTGCGCGCGCCTGCATGCGTGCGTGCGTGTGCATCGTGATTCCTTGAAAAAGGTTAGAACCACTCCTGGCTTCTTCAGATCGGGCACATTGGGCACATCGGCTGTCTTCTTGCCTCTCGGCGCCCTTTTGCGGAGCGATATGTCCAAAGGATGGTGGCAGCGCATTCTTTTTCTTCATCGAAACCTCCTGGCCGCTTTTCTGGCTGTTGCAGCGTGAAAGCAATGCAGTGCGACCTCGCACACTGCAGGTCTCATCCTTCTGGACGTCTCATCCTAGTGTGTTTTAAAATTATTTCAGAACAAAAATATATGCGTGCTATACCGAACGGAACGAGTGTTTTATTCTCTTCTGAAACCGAAATACTGAGCAGACGATCAGGAACACTGCATGATCTGTGATTGGAAACTTGCAAGCTTAGGCAGCAGTGATGATGAATCCTAACAGTTTGTATTGTTTTTTTCTAATTATAATAATTTCAATTCTCTTTTGACAACATTTTAGTTTTAGATGCAGAAAGTGTCGCATACCATATTTAAATTCCGTGCACTGGGCGCAGTGGTCGATCGCAGCTCCTATCTGGTGGTGTCATCGAGGGACTGACTGCGGTTCTCACATTGTTTTGCTATACGGACAACACACTGCTTCATTCTAGTACACAACAGTGAAACGTAAAACTGATTTTATTCCAAATGCGCCAGTAGTCATCTGTGATAGGTGAGAATGGTTCGAGTCCAGCCCATGTGGGCGGGCGCCACGCCCATATTGGCCGAGCCCGAGACTTTTGGACCTATCCCGGAGTGCTAATAATCTATTTGGAATAAAAACAGATTGGAATAGTTTTAGGTTATACCGGCCCATGTCTACCAAAGGATTCCGGGGTCTACTCTGTACAACTAGAGTTATTCTATGGCAGTACTCTTTTCAGAGAAGCGAGAGGCGGTCTGCATGCATGGAAGCTGTTGGACATGTGTATTGAACATGTGATAAGCTTGTGGTCTTGTGTGTTTCGTAATTGTGTATAGGCTGCTGTATGCACGTTTCGCGCTGTCTTGTGGTCAATTGTTACATGCATTGAGTGCGTCAACGTTTGTTTTGTCCGCGTTTGGGCTGATTTGACTGAATTTTACGTGTTCCAATGAACTTGAAGGTTTTCCACCGCAGTACGTGTGCTTTTTGGATATGTTTCTCGCGGTCTTTCATTCAGAGACCAGCAATGGTAACTTGATGGTGGTATTTGCTCTTGGGCTAATAGGCCTATACATAAAATGAAACGGTGTTGTGAGCAAGACAGACGGGTAGTTCTATATCATGCACATTTTCGTGAAGTTGCTGTTTTCGTTTCTCTTTTGTCGCAATACGTTATCGTGTGTTGGCCATTGCTACACCTGGAGGAGTACTCTGTAAGAGTCCACCTATTGGACTGTCCATTTCGGCCGCTGCTCATGTACTGATTGGATGGATCTTTGTGAGCGAGGCGGAAACGAGCAGACCTCCAGCCAATCAGCGGTGGTTGAAATGAACGGTCCACTAGGTGGACTCTTAAAGAATACCGTAAACCCTGAAGATCTACTGTGGTGCTGTTCTTGGTGTACCTATGACACCTGAAAAAAGCTCGATCAGGGCATTTCTTGCAGAAATGGCATACGTTAAGTTTTACTACATAGGTTGCGAAGTTTCCCATAAAAGCATAACCGAGGCAAATTGGCACTTGAATTAGCGTCGTATAGCCTCCGTCCTGCGCAAGGCCACAGGGCGCGCAGCGTTTCTTTATGCTGCACATATCGTACAATGAATGTCTCTTTTCAACAACGTTATCTTCGAGAATCATATATATGAACGGTGTATTTCGTAGAGTCATGTATCCCGGAAGCTGCTCCTATCTCCTCACGTATCACGAAAGCTCCTTATCAAGCCCTAAATACCGCCCGAGCTCAGCTAATGAGAGAACAAAAGGCGAGGTCGCAGCTCTGGCCACTGATGAAGACAGGAATCGGATTGCAATAGGTTTGTTAGATAATCCCAACTGTGGGTTCGCTCTTTGGTTTCTTGAGGACGAACATCTCCTAAAGAGTGGCAGCTCCGTAAATGCGTTGCCTTTGGCCGTTGCACCTGGAAAGCCTGTCTGAGCGCGGTGGCAGAACAGCTGCCCGCGAGGCAAACCTAAACATGAACCGTCTTTGTTAATATCATCATCATCGCGTCGAGTCGTGTTCGTGGTATGGTCAAAAGGCGAAGAGTAAGACCCGGGTTTTCACCGCAGCCGTGGCCTAGTGGTTAGGACGCCCGCATCGGCTTCGGGAGGTGGGGCGATCGAACCCCGCCGCCGGGAACCCACCGGTGTAGAAGACGGGTACAAGCAGCCGCCTCAGCCTGGCGTCCGGCAATGGTGGTGCGTGCTTGGGAAGAGAGCCTACAAACCCCGCTGAGGTCGCGATGCCGTGACCTCATGTACATAGTGTACATACGTTGCCCTGAGATCGCGGCAAACCAGCGTGGCTCGGGCCCCCAATCATGTAACCTCATAAAAACAAAAAAAGCATCATGGCGTGAACCGTTAACGTAGCGGGGGTTGCGGTTGGCTGCCGTGGGCCTCTTTTTGTGATTTTTTTTCGTATTCTGATTTTTTTGTGTGTGTGTGTTTTGCTAACGTTCTCGCTTCTTGTATGCCTGCTTAGCCAAGCCAAGCAGATTACAAGCCAAGCAGATTATTACAATACTACAGTATGATAGCATTTGAGGCGCCGCAGTGTGCAGTGGTTGCAATATTGTTCTGCCGTGAAATTCAGCCGAACACTAAGGCTGGAAATGAGAAAGCAATGCAAGACGCAGTGCACTTCATGCCCTCTCCTACGGAATCGACTCATTTTTTTTTAAGAATGTGCCGTCTTTCTTGGTGAACCCGTGTTACAGTAGGAGTGAAGCCTGCCCCGGCCTGAATTTATTAATACCCTACAAGACACTCCATAATTGTGAGGTCACTTCAGAGTAGGCCTAGACATAGTGGAAGGGGGCATGTGAGTCCCCACAGCACAGGCTCCAAGCCTTTGTGCAACAAAACGTTTTGATATTATTGCGATAGACATTATATGGACACTCAGGTGCATTTTGTCGTCGGCGTCGCCGTGAGGTACTGTTAAAGTGTACGGGCGATAAAATAACATTGGAGGGCGCTTAAGCTTCGCATCTAAGAGTTCAACGCGATAGCATTAAAAGATCCCTGACTGCTTCTCGCGCTTCCCGGCAACTGCAGCGTATGTAACCGTAATGTTTACAGGGAAACGCTCCTGGCGAACGCTATGGACGAAGGCGCGCTTTCTGCTAGAAACGCGGCCTCTTGCGTGGGCCGCGAGGCGGCGGAGGCGAGCGCCATCTAGATGTGTTTCAAGGAAATTGGCTCATCGCTCCGTGGCCTCCGAGATATTCGCGCGCCGGTGCGCGCATATGGCGGACGCCGTGGCCGGTCTGTAGATGTTAGGAACACTGGAAAAGGGGTTTGTTTGAGTTTTGGCCTAACAAAATTATGTTTTCTCGTATATTTATATTACAATCCTCATGTCTGTAGGTTGTGGGTAAGTTGTAATTTACAATTTTTCTGCGTACTTTAGCTTGAGAAATTCAGTTAGTTCAGTAACTGCCTTGCACCACATGGAGTGCCTGGGTATGGGTGGTTCGAAAATCGTCCGGCGTCCGACGGATCTTGTGTGACACGGGGCCCTTAGCGCTGTCACGTTAAAGTTGTCCCAGCGCGCCGTTTACTGTTTGTGCGAGGAAAGCGGGGGGTTAGTGTGCCTTCTTCCACCGCGCGCGAGGCTCCGAGGGGTGGGTAAGAAGGGTGGGGTGGGGTGGGTTTGTGCGTCCCGGGCGGCTGCGTGCGCCCGCCCGCGCCACTGTATATTGAAAACCATGTGCGAAGGGATGCGGTGGGAACAGAGCCCGCCGGGCGCTGTATTTTAGCGGCTTAGTTCGCGTTGATGTGGCAGGCAGCACGAAGGGCAATTCTTTCGCTGCTGCGACCATGCTTCCTCGCTCCATCGTTTTGACAGCGAGTTTCCGCGTTCATAGAGTGAGATGTTTTCATGTTTGCTTGTACGCGCGTTACACTATGCTTGTTAAGTTAGTTGGTGTGCCTGTGTTTACAAGTTTATACGGCTGATGAAACTACTATCCTTCATGTAGCCGTACACTAATTTGCTATCGCAGTCGATGCTTCACCTTTTCGGTGTAACTGCGACTTTTTAAAATTTTTGTTACGTCGAATGGCAGTTCCAGGTTTGTAGGCAGTGAAGCCATGGTTTACAAGACAGAATATTTAAGATTAAAATTATTCTAGCGCGAAAGCTTTCTCTGCTGAGCCCTACCGAATATCCGTCATATGTGCGTACGTCACGCAATCACGCAGATTTCCTGGCATTCATGCGAAATGGGGATACTTGCCTGTTTTGTGAGGTGGTGCATGGGAATTCAAAGGGGGATGGTCGGAGAGAGAGAGAGAGAAAGTGTTTGGGAAGATGAAGGGGGCTGCTTTTCTGCGACTCTTTAGAAAGCACGGCTGAGTGCCTAGTTGTAGCGGAGGGGGACATAAAGAGGAAATAACACAGATGCTGGAGGCGGTCAAGAGCCCAGTCAATAGTCAGTGGTAGCCAGGCAGCCTATTTACACGTGGCAGGGTCCCTGCAACTTTGTGTCACGGCTACACACAGTGGCTATTTCTCCAAGAATGCTCTCTCAGAAGAATTTTGTGTCAGCGCGCTGCAATAAAACAGGTACGAGTGGTTAAGCATTACCTTCCTCTCAAGCCACGGTGTTCCCTCTTGAGTTTTGCACCTGGTGGTCATCGTATGTTCCCCCTCTTTCGCGCGGTAACGCAATTGTTTACGTCCGGCTGATTTGACCAGAGTGTGTTTTCAAGACGAACTTCGCATGACGAATGGAGACGCGGCTACACGACGTGCAATGTTTGCTAGCTAGCGCTGCATGAAGCGAAAACAGGCTAACGCCTCCGCGGGCATTTGCCGCTTTGCTCGAAGCGCATATGCAATGAACGAGCTAGAAAAGAGCTATTTCCAGTACTAATTGGGTTTGATAAGGGCCTGATAGCATGTAAATATCTTAACACGCACGTGTACGATTCTCTCCATAGACATTTTTTGTGCTTTTTTTGTTTATTTGTTTTTTTTTTATGGGCGCCATACTGCGTACGCAGTGGCGCCATTTGTGGGCAATGGGCGTGCTCGCTTGGGCGAGTGCTCCGTGTTGTATGTCAGGTATATGCGAAGCGGCAATTTCTGGTGGTTGTTCTCGCACCGCGCAGCCTAGTTAGGCCCACTCGCATTATAGCCGATATGACACCGCTTTTGGTCTGCCGACTGTGGGCGACAGCATTTTCCGCCCTGTCGGTGCCCCTGTCACACTGCACCTACGTCAGCAGTCTGCAGACAGATCATTGACGGCCACGTCGGCGGTGAGCGAACTCGTCGGCAGAGAGTCAGGCGATTTTCTTTTCACACTGCAATGACATGACCACACACCACTTAGCATGGCGGCGCCTTCGAAGCGACATCCGGCCGCTCTGGATCTATTTAGTCGTCGTCCCTCACTGTTTCTTACTATCGCTCCCAAAAGGTGTCTGTATTTGTTTTCGATATGAGTAATGGTGCTTCCACGACAAACTATTGCGACGACTGAACGCTGTTTGCGCGATCCATTCTAGGTTTCCTTGAACATTAGGCTAAACAAATGTGGCTATATAAATTGAACACCGATGCTGGATTATATGCGTTGTCGGTCTCAGAGGCCATACACTAGGAATATTTGCCTGTTTTCTTGCTCGATAGATGGTGCCACAACTTGTAACCGCCGCGCTAGGCTGGGGCGCATGGGGACATTTCTTTGTATTTGACGCCGCTCGTAGTTTGCTTGTGATATAGGGGAAACCATGCAGCGGTGACCTTATATACTGGCAAACTGCTGTAACATAAAGAGGCTAGTGTGCCGTGCACCGGCTGTTTTCAATGGACGAGCGTGGCGCCGCCTGCAATGAATGCCCACGATGGCCGGCAGACGTCGCTGCCATACGGGTGGGTGCACCGTCTGGCTAATAAATCTGTGAGAAGGAAGGTAGCAATTTAGGTTTGACATTTAGTGTTAGAAAATCAGGTGTTATGGTATTCAATGAAAACAGTGAACAGACAGTGGAGATACAGGGCCAAGAAATACCTCGAATAACAGAATATACCTTGCTATATGGATAAACGAAGGCAATAGATATATGGAAACAAAGGAAAAAACAATAACAGTGAAGGGGAAGAGAAATGCAGCCATAAAGATGCACAGATCGCTATGGGCATACAATAGGTACGAGGTCATCCGAGGTATGTGGAAAGGTGTAATGGTTCCAGGACTTACTTTTGGAAATGCGGTTGTTTGCTATAAATCAGGGGTGCAATCAGGATTCGACGGGAACCAAAGGTCAGTGGGTCGCCTCGCATTGGGCGCTCACGGGAAGACTACGAATGAAGCTGTGCAGGGTGATATGGGCTGGACTAGTTTTGAAGTGGGAGAAGCTCGCAGTAAAATTGAGTATGAAGAACGACTGAGGAATATGGAAGAATGTAAATGGGCTGGGAGAGTGTTCAAGTATCTGTACAGAAAAAAACACTGATTCACAGTGGAGGAAAAGAACCAAGAAGCTTACCAGCAAGTATGCGGCCTGTAGGGTGGGCAACACAGCAACTAAGAAGGTCATGCAGAAAGTCAGAGAGGCTGAAATAATCTCATGGGTGGCGGCAGTGGAAAAGAAACCTGCCATGAGTAACTACTTAAGAGGAAAAAACGAAATCAGGAAAGAAACAATTTATGATAACTCAAAGGGAAGCTCATTACTTTTCGAAGCGAGATAGGGATGCCCTAGAACACGCACATATAAAGCGAGATATAAGACGGAAGAAGAAGCATGTGCTTGCTGCGGTAAAGCTAGGGAGACTATGGATCATGTTTTATTAGAATGTGAAGACGTCTACCCAGCGGTCGATTTAGGCACCACTGGCCCCCTTGAAGCCCTTGGGTTCAGAGGGAGCAGTGGAAAAGTAAACATGTCCGCAATAGGCATTAGTAAGAGGCGATTGGAGGATTGGTGGAATAAAAGTAGGGAAACGGAAACGACAAAAAAGTACCGGACTCGCAGCGTTAAAGAAAGGAAACGCATCAAGGCAGATGACGATTATCGTTGTGTGGCAGATGGGGCACTCCAAAGGGTGTAAACTCTTCTTAGAGTGTGGAGGCTTTGTCTAGTCAGGCCTTGTCAACCGCTGTGAAGGCCATGGAAGATGCCTTTACTCTGTTCTTCAGTAAAAATAAGTTACATGTAGCGAGTCTAGCTGATTTTTCAGGTCAACTGCAGACACTGGCCTTTGCACAACTAGGGTGCCCAGAGCATGAAAAACCAGCTTTGACTGCAGTTGTAAAGTTTTCAGGGACAACACGGCCACAATTAGCACATGACCGGTGTAGTTGGAGAATTATGGGAGAGCCAGGCTGATCATGATGATGATTAGTAAAGTTCTTTGTTTTTTTGAGGTTTCGGTTTTTTGTAAAAGCATCAACAAAGAGGGGGACGCACAAAGGCAACGGCAGAAGCTCCTTAAACTGAGTCACTGCCACTATATTTATTTTCTTTATGTATGCGTGCATCATCTCATCTAGTGCTGTCTTGTGCCTGCGTTTGACTGTTGTTACGCTTGAATAAAATGTTTGTTACACTTAAATACAAGACCTGTTTCCTATTTTTGTTCACGTATATCAGACATAAAAAGAAATCTGCACGTGCTTACCAGGTATAAAAAAATGTATAGTATACGGAACAGCACAGTCCACTTTTCAGGCAAATTTTTTTCTTATTATCATACCCTCGGGGCCCAATGGACATTATGAGGAGATGGGTACATGGTTTACAAACAATAAAAAAACATTCAAACCTATGAGGATAGGAATAAGATAATAGGCAGAAACAGCAGCAAATAAAAGAAAAAGAAAGAATAGTGAAATTCAAGTAATTTCAAAAGATGACCGGTTACAGCGGTCTTGAATGGTTATGCATTAATTATCGTTACCAGAACAGTAACGTAACCTTAGAATTCTCTTACTTTATTAGAATAAAAAATGTAACCTAAAACTTACCCTTAAAAAAGTATGCTGCCTTCGTCGCTAGAATAATAAAAAAAAAACGAGTGTTCTTAGCTATCGCGTAAGAGACACGAAGGCGAACGCCTTCTAAAGCCTACTTTAATTCACCTTAATCTATCCTAGACCTCCTTCATCCACCCTAATCCTCCTTAATACACCTTAATCCAATCACTAATCAATAATTAAATTTGCTACTCATTATTCATCTCTTATACACAGCTGGACATGCTTTGGTTCACTTCTGGCCTTCCTTGGATCGTGTGATATGTTCTGTACGTCACAACACGACTTTGAAACATGGATACCTAAGGCTTCTTCCTTAAAAATTACGTTTTCTCTTCGCCAGCATAGAAACACATGAGGTTCCCCGCTGGAAGCCGAACTGAGCTAGCACAAGCTTTTCACGCAAGTGACAAGTGCTGGAGAAGCCTGTCGTAATCAAAACGAATCCTTATCAGCAATCAGCTGCCCCCATTTGAACTGTGCTGGTGCTACGGCTTAATAAAAACAGAAAGCGCAGCAGCCCGCTTGCCGATCGTGTGGAAACACGGCGGGCTACGAAGACCGGATGTTGCCATGGCCCCCACCTGCACTGCAGCGCTCCTAGCGGCAGCCGCCGGCATTCATTGCATCCGGTGCCACCCGGGAGGCCGCGGATGGCACACTAGCCAGTACAGTACATTCTAGGCACTATAATACAGATTGGCCAGCCTTCGCAGACGATATCTCACGGCTGATTTTCGTTGCAGGTTTTTCCTTTCCGTGTCGTGTCGCCGCTTCGCGCTTCTTGTGTGCGGACTATACGAAGTCAAGAGCGGTCCATGCATTTCATGGTGCTATGGGCAGATGTGAATTGCACTGAACCGAGAGACCAAAATCAACGTCATATCGGCCTATAGCGTGACAGCGCCGTTAGCTCAAGCCCGCAGAAAGTAGGCATGAACCAGCGCTGTCCAGAGGGCGCTTGTGAAAAACGGCCGTAGCGCGTCGTAAGTGAGAAAGCGCAGAAACCTTTAGCGGGGGTGGAACAGCTGCGCCAAATTGCGCAGAGAGTGGTCCTTTGCACCATTCTGCGTGGAAACGACATTTGAGCGAATAATTACGCCGAATTAGGCATACGAGTGAAACCCTCCTTTCATCGATGTTTCGCAGCTAGCAAAACTGAAATCAAAACCAATAGCACGCTATCATCATCGTCGTAGAAAAAGGCAGAGGCGCGTCGCAGTGATCCGGTTCATCATTCCCGAATTGTTCTTAAAAATTAAATTATGGGGTTTTACGTGCTAAATCAACGACCCGATTTGGAAGCACGCTGCAGTGCTGGGGACTCCGGAAATTTGGACCACCTGGGGTTCTTTAACGTGCACCTAAGTACAAGGGTGTTTTCGCATTTCGCCCCCGTCGAAATGCGGCCCTCGTGCCCGGGATTCGATCCCGCGACCTCATGCTTAGCACCCAACGCCATAACCACTAAGCAACCACGGCGTGTCCTACGTTCTCTTGACGTGCAATGCAGTGCCGCTGTACCGTCTCGCTGGCGCTTTATTTCGGTGTTCATGGTGGATGTCACATTCGAGGAATAAAGGTAAGCTTTTTCGGTGTTATGGGTGATAGCAGGGTTCTGTAAAACAGCCGCTGTGATCTGAATCACACTTCGTGAATAGCTTAGAGTGGTATTAGCGAGCGTCTGAGTGAATACCACCAGTTTTACTGTTCGCATGGATATGGGCCAGGTTGTCAATATTGCCATTATGTATAAGCAGTCAGCGTGAACATATGGGGGCCGTTGAGGAGGTAAACAGAAAAAGCGAAACGTGCCAGTATTCGTCTTGAATACCTGACTCTATCTGGGCACTGCGAGCTTGCGCGTGTTGTATGCGTTAGTCCCTAGGCGTGCCGGCATGGGGGAGTGGGGTCGAGTTTGTTTACGCTCGTACGCTGGCTGCCTGCGCGGTGAAACAGGTGAAGCAGGTGGCAGTGACGCCCCATTTCGTAATCGCTGTGTCGGGACAGACTGTATCGCATCTACGGCGCTCGTGCTGATTCAGTCGTGCCGGATCATACCTTTCTCGCACCTTACGGTGATGTACGTTCAAAGTAACATCACGGACGTTTCCGTGGAAGCAGTAGGGACCGATGTAGAGGCTGGGCCGCATATATTGAATATGTAGAAGGCCGAGCGCCTTAGCAAACGTGGTTGAAAACGATCGGCCCAAAGGCCGCCGGTGAAGCTGGACGTCCCTGCAACCGCTATGCAAACACGCCGCGCCACTTTAACGCATTTTACGCAAACCTAACTTAACAGACCGCAAACCTACCTAAGCTAACGTGGCCGAGACGTAATTACAATAATCATCATGGCGTAACCGCTGTGAGAATAGACCCCGCCACCCATACGCCTTTTACGCTAACCTAACCTAAGGTAACCTAACCTAACGTACGCGAGACGCAAAGGCAATAATCCTGACGGCGTAGTTATAATCCGGCATGACTGACTCAGCACCAGCGCCGCATGCAAATGCGAAAAAGTCTGTCCGATCTAGCTTTAGACACAGCGATCACTAAATAGAGTGTCTGTGCCCGCTGCTTCCCCTGCTTCACCACGTCGGCAGCCAGCGTCGCAGCGTCAACAAACTCGACCCCATTCCGCAATCCCGGCACGCCTAGGGGACAAACGCATACAGCACGAGCAAAAAAGCCTCTCCCCCGTAGTGCCTAAGCAAAGTCAGATATTCAAGGAGCAAAAGCCCCCAGATGTTCTTTCTCGCACCAGCTGTTACTCGCGCCCGCTCAGAAACGTCGGGCGCCTCGGGCAATGCCACGCCCCGCTGCACTTAATAGCAATTGCAAAAACGAAAAGTGGCCGCAGGGCCTTTGTGCGTTGGGGTGTAAAGAAGCCTCGCGTCCTTTCGTGACCGCACTCGCAAGGTGAGCCTGGCGCAAACTCGTCTCCAGAACATATTGAATATATGAGTTAAAATTTGCATCGTATATCGTAAGCATACGCGTCGTTGACCCTGCGCCAAAAGTGCTTGCTGCTGCGCCACATGGACTTTTTGCCTGCGCCAGGACTTGCGCCGAAAAGCAAAATGGCTGTTCGTCCTCTGAAACTGGTGTCTCCCTAAACATTCTGCCATTTTTGAGAGGGTAATCGCAGCTGTCATTAGAGAAGCAAGAAAGAAGAAAAACTGCCTAAGTGAGAATGTCGCGACGGCTGCGTGCTGTGCGGAGAGCATGCGCTTTTATATATGCCTTTATGAATGCGCCATTAGTAGGCCGCTGAATGCTCCAAGATAAAGTGTGAGGGGATCCACAAGAAAATGTTTTTTGCAATTAACAGAATTTTGTTCCCACCAGCAGTCTTGGAAACTCTGGGGCACAAAAGACAGTGCAACAGGCCAAAGTCGTAGGTGTGGCTGTATAAGTATGGATGACACTTGCTTATTGCCTGCACAATCGGGAGACATTCTTTTTCAGTTACCGAGTAAATGGATTCCGCCTTGCTAAAGCACGGCTAGCATAAGCTACACCATACTCAGAAAAACCAGGTTTGCGCTGGGCGAGTATTGCACCAAGACCGACGCTACTGGCGTCCGTGTGTATACTTCGGTTGGTGCAGTCCGGTTGTAATGGCGCAGACTGGGTGGTTGGGTAAGCCGATGCCGTAATCTAGTGAAGGCGTCGTTGCAGGCTTGAGTCCAATTTGAAAGGTCACCAGGGCCAGCAAGTAACTTTGTGGGCGGTGCTATGATGGAGGCAAAGTTGTGGACAAAGCGACGAAAATACGCGCATAAGCCCACAAAGCTGCGCAGTTCATTTACGGTGGTCGGCTTAGGAAACTGCGACGGCGCGATGTTTGTCAGGGTCAGGAAGAATTTTGTGTTTTGCGACAGCATGACCGAGTGCTGTGAGCTGGCAAGTCCCGAAGTCACAATTGTTCACGTTGAGTTGAAGGCTTGCGTTGGTAAGGCACTGCAAAATCGGGTGCAGACGGGCGAGATGTGTATCGAAGTCGGGGGTGAACACGACAACGTCATTTAGATAACACAGACATATCTGCCATTTTAGACCCCGTAAGATGCTGTCCCACATTCGCTCGAATGTTGCAGGCGCATTCCAAAGTCCAAAGGCGTGACGGTGAATTCGTACTGACCATCCGGGTTGTCGAATGCCGTCTTTGGACGATCACACTCGGCCATCGGGACTTGCCAATAATCAGAACGCAGGTCGAGTGAAGAGTTGAATTCGGCGCGTTGTAGACAACCGAGGGCGTCGTCTATGCGGGGATGAGGGTAAACATCTTTTCTAGTAATTTTGTTGAGAGCCCGGTAATGCACACAGTACCTAATTGAACCGTCTTTTTTCTTGACCAGCAGAACAGGGGATCACCGGGGACTAAAGGAAGGCGTGATGACTCCACGCTGAAGCATGTCGTTAACTTTCTCCGTATTTATACGGCGCTCCGTAGTGATACATGGTAGGGACGCTGTCGCAAAGGGGTGTTGGTTCCGGTGTCTATTCTGTGAACAACTGTGCTCGTTCGAACTAATGATGCTTGGTGAAAGTCAAGCGAACTGCTGCATGCGCACGTTGATCCGGAGCGAGGTTGCTGTCGATGGAAGGAAAAAAAAAATATGTCTGAGGACACGCCAGGGGATGCAAGGCGCGGTGTCAATGCGTTCAACTGAGGGTTCAGAATTGGCCCGGAGTAATCAATAGACACGGTAACATCATCGACGAGTGACTGAACGTGGCCAAGCGTCTCAGTATGGCGTAACGTGAGAGGGCATGACGAAATAAGTATTCCGGTGGCATCCTGGTGAAGTGCTAGGACGGCGGCAAATGGCAGTGACGCATGGTGGCGGTGACTAAATGCGACAGACGGCGTGAACGGTACTGTAGTTTCAGAAAGGGCGGCACAATAAACAGGAACAATGACGGCAGTGAAAGGGGGAAGCGTAGTGTCAGCAGCCACGACAAGCTTGTCAACACCAGGCACGGACACATGGGCAGAAGGTGCATCGTGAAATACAGACAGTTCCATCTGAGCGCGAGCGCAGTCTATAACGGCGTGACGACGCGATAAGAAATCTTTCCCAAGGATCGCATTATGTGAACACGAAGTCAACACAGTAAACTCAATGTTGTACAACGCGTCCCCAATGACGACTTTGGCCGTGCAGGCTGCAACCGGATGAATTCGCTGTGCGCTTGCAGTACTGAGAGAAAACGCTGTTGGTAGCGTTGTCACTTTACGAAGAGAGCGGCAAAGTTTCCGGCTAATTAGGGATTTATTGGCACCGGTACCGACGAGCGCAGTAGTACGAGCGCAAGAGTTTGAAAGGGGATTTATGAACGTTGGATGGCAGGCGGAAGGACCGCACGACGGGCACAGCAAAGACAGTCTCAGCCGGCGTCAACAGCTCGCGATCTGTGCTCGCACCTCCCGCCCAGAGAGTGTCCCACTGCTGCGTGCGCTGCTTCATCCCCACTACATGAGGAACGGTGGCATGACGAATGTCGGCTATCAGAGCGCACGAAACCATAAGTGGGAGGCTGCAGCGAGCGCTAAGCAGCACCCCCCGAGGCTTACATCACCCAGCGGCTTACGTCACCCAGCGGCGGGCAGCCAGCGCGTTGCGACAGCGAGGTTTCGGTTTTGCGCGCTTGATAGCCGAATTTCGTCCTGCCACAGATCCTCGAATAGTGACAAATCCAAAAGTGGACGTGCCTTGTGCGGGGAGCTCGCTTCAATTTTCGAATTAGGATGAGCTCGCTGAAACCAAAAGTTCAACAGGTAAGGAATTGATTTTTGTTAATTAGCGACTCATTACCCCGCATCACCCGTGATCGCCCCCACTGACGGCATGTCCCCGAAGGAAGTGTCATTTTTTTTTATCAACACCACAATTTTTAAATAATACTTCAAGTCTTCTTATAAACACCCTGTATACAAAGTGTCTCAGTTAACGCTAGCCAAGTTATATATAAAAAAAAAGACTGGTGCAATACGCGGTTATGAGACCTACGCTGTTGGGTCACGCGTTCTCTTCTGCCCCTAGGATCATTTTTGTACAGTAATTTCATGGCTAGTTATGGAAGGTTGATTAAATCGGTATTTACTTTATAAATTAAGGGCGTGACCTGTCCCGGAAAAGCTGCTAATTCGTCCTAAAACGCCCCGAGCATTCAGCCCTTTTCAGTGCGCCGTGTCCTGCACACTTAAATCCCTTCCGCGCTGTACTGGTAGTGCGCGAAACACATGAAATGACGCGCGCTTCGCGTCTGCGCGCCGCGGCACCAGGGGTCGACGTCTCAAAACAGATTTGAAATAATTACGTAACTCCGGTCGCAGCCTGAGTCCGCAACAGCCTGGCGCCATTGCGGCTGCGATTGTCGCGCGGAACACGCAAATCGCGATCAGCGGAAGCGGGCGCCAACAACGACAGCTTGCCACTTCCAGGCGGTTGACGAGTCGGGCATTGAGCGGAGTTTTGGGTTCCTGCTATTTACATTTCGTGTCAGTGGTGCCGCGGCGCGCACGGACGCGTTATCGTGCGACACTTTTTCGTACTTCAGGCCCTAGTACTGCGAGTGAAGCCTGGAAAAAAAGATAATTACGTCGGAGCTACCTCGCAGACAACGAGCGAGTGGGATGTTCGGGAACGCAATACCAGCTTTTCGCTGAAAGTGACCTACTTCAAGAATAAAAAAAAAGGTACTTAATAAACCGTGCCTCATTAGCTAAGCGATTGGTACACAACACTTATCCTGGTGGCAAAAGAGAACTTATAACAGAACAACATTGATCGCATAACCGTATATTGCATCATTTTTTTAACACAATGGTTAATCTTGGAAGTCGTGTATTTGCAAATTAAGACAGTATAGTCAGTAAAAGCCACGGCCGGCGACTGTGTTGCGGGGGTTGTGCCGCTACTGCACATTCATATTTTCTTGCCCAAACAAGTTGCACTATACACTTACTCTCCTAGTTCACGAAACGGTTTCAGTGCGCTGCATATAGGTAGGTCCAGAAAATTATTAGATCGAAAGTCCAAGCGTATGTTTGAAGGTTTATATGCAATATAAAGGTATGTAAAGGCCTATGAAGGGAATGGGATTTTATGATTGGCGGTCAGCGTCTATAATCTGTCCAAGAGTGTGTTTGTTTATGCCGATTAGTCACAGTTGACACGGATCCGATCACGAGGAGGAAATACTGCAGAAGAATACAATAATACAAATGTATTCTGCATACGGAAGGCACTACCAAATCATGACCGGCAGCGTACCGCTATCGTTGGAAAAAAAGGCGTACACTCGTTGCCTTCTGGTGGTACTTATATGTGGGGCTGAAACTGCAAGGTAAACAAAAATTTCTGAAAAAGCTAAGGGCCGAGCAACGAGTGATTGAACGAAAAATTATTGCCGTAACGTCACGAGACAGAAAGACAGCGGCATGAAACAGAGAAGAAAAGGGAACAGGCGATATCTATAGTGAACACTAAGAGAATAATAATGGAGCTCAGGAGAAAATTTAATGCAATAAGCAGTGGTCTATTAGAGTTGCAGAATGGGTGCCAAGGTGGGAAGGGAAGCGCAGTCGAGGACTGCAAATAAGTAGGTGGTGTGATGAAATTGGGAAATTAGCATTCCGATATAAGGAGTGGGGAGTTGGTGCAAGACAGGGGAAATTCAAGATCGCTAGGACTGGCGGTCGTCCTCACTGAACATAAACTAGGCTGATTATCATCGTGATTGTGACTTAAGTTTTAATCTGATTTGCTTTTTTTTTCCTTCCGCTTGGCTACAAAATTAAAGACGCGTGCCGACCCGCCGTGGTTGCTCAGTGGCTATGGTGTTGGGCTGCTGAGCACGAGGCAGCGGGATCGAAACCCGACCGCGGCGGCCGCATTGGGGTGGGGGCGAAGGCACCCGTGTACTTAGATTTAGGTGCACGTTACTACTACGCCACTACGCCTCCACTACGCCGTGCTTCATAATCAAAAAGTGGTTCTGGCGCGTTAAACCACATAATTTAACTTCAAAAGCGGGTGCCGAAAATCTCCGCTTGGATGCTACGAAATTGCCCTGAAACGCCCTTGGTTATTGCCACCAAGTGTGCATGCTCTTCTCGAGCGAAAGAAAACACGGAACTGGGCACGTGTCTTTCATGATAGCGCGAGTATGTGAAACATACGGCTCAGGGTGCTGCTGCTCTTTTTTTTTTTTTTTTCGACCCGAAGCGACAAGCGTAATCGTTCCTCGAAAGCGGAGCGGCACTTGACAGCCATCGCGCGGATGTCCCGCTGAACGCGGCCGTCTGGAGAGAGTCTAATCTTGGCAAAAACCCACCATCTCAATTGTGGGGGAGGAAAGAAGAAAAATAGCGCACGTCTGAGTGCTTTCATCGCCTACCGACCTCGGGTGTTCGCGCGCGGCGGAACATATAAAGCTGCCGCGGGACTGGTGCGTGCGCTCTCGCATTTTGGGAACAAAAAAGCGTTGACCGCGCTGAAGCACCGGGCGCTTCGAGATGAGAGGTCCCAGCTTATCCTGCGTGGTGCTGCTCGCGTTTTCGCTGGCGCTCACGGTCGCAGCCGATCGACAGCGTCGTTCCAGTATCTTCGGCATGGCGGCATGTGTCACGAGAAATGCGGCCGTTCTCCTTCCCGCCGATGGCCGGTGCGCTGCGGGAAAGCTTCAGGCCGCCTACAGTGCCTTGAGAGACGCTAACTGCATTAACTGCGACAATTGAGTACCGCTAAGAGTGGCAGCCCCGAGCTTGTTTCTTTATTGTATTTTTTTCCTTGCGGCCTGCTCATTCAATCTGAATGCTGCCCGACCGTGCGGGAGAGGATGAAATAACTTAAAAGAAAATCCTGAACAGCGGCCTAGAAGACAGTTGAAAGGTAAAAGAAACGACGTTGCTGTAAGCGATCGAAAAAACAAAAAAAAATAGGCAGAGACACCTAGGACTGCTTACGTATGAAATGTTTTCTATTGAGATTTTCGACAAGCATTAAAGTTCTTTCTGCTGATTCGGTGTGTGTGTTTGCGTATATGTTGGCCACAGACCGGCTCATTTTGTGCACTCATGACGTGGCATCGAGAGTCCATCGCAGTAGACAAACCACCGATCAAATCCGAAGAGCAAGTAACGCGCCGGACGCAGCGCGCTCATTTTATGCACTCGCCGAGGCCGAAGTGTGCCAAATTTTCTTTTCAAATACATTAATTGATGTTGTTTATAGAAACCTCCCATAGCAATTTCATGTCAATCCGAGCATTTTTGGCGTGTTTTTACTCTGCGCCGTCGGAGATATTTGGTACCATCGATCGGTAACGCCGACGACGCCGAAGGATTTAGCGCGACGAGGCATATAATGCTTTCGCATCATTAAATCGATGGTGTAGAAGCAGGTGCCATGGTGATTCTGAGCAACATCTACACCGCATAGAGAATCTGAACCTCTTCACTTATCTGTCGCGTCCCTGCACTACACTTTGGTGCTGTACTTGTTTCGTAAGGACTTCATTCCGTTTGCTATGAGTGCTTGTTGCGCCAGTTCTGTGATAAATTTTTCGTTAGCTCACATGCTGCGTTAATTTACCTTGATACAGACCTTAAAGAACAACTCTTATCCTCTAGTGGTCAACTGAGCTTTGAATTCCATGAGCGGGAGAATTTGTAGCCTCTAAAGTTTACCGCTGGTGGTTCGTGCTATGAACATTTAGCTCGTGTGGCCCACCAACCGCTCCTCTGGTGCTCACCGCCATACCATTTCCTCTAAGTCATGAAAGTAAGGTGCGTAGATAATGTTTTGCTAATCGTTCTTCAGCATGTGGCACCATATGACGGAGCGACGTGAAATTTTTCACGTTAGGACCTCTTCCTTCCCCCCCCCCCCCCATCCCAAGTAGTATTGTTTTTTAGATAATAAACTCGAGCAACGTAAAGTCGGGAGCCGGTTGTATTGCATGTTCCTTAGTTCTTGCCTTGGTTTTTACCACTTCAGATTTCATAACATGTTGCAACGCTTCCGTCTATCAGGAGCGTTGGCCTACTTTGTACTTTAACTACGCGCCACAAAGAACTGTCTATTTCATCGTGTCTCTTTGCTTTTACTACAGATTTTATTTCGCATTCGGTTAGCACTGACTTTGAACATTTGTAGCCTCCAAAACGGAACAAGATTAAGCAGTACAAGCTGCCGCAAAGAAAGCCTGTGCAGATACATGTCAGTCAGTTTCACTTCACCTAAACAGCTCCTCCCGTTATGAGGCCACCATATTTGCGAATTGCAGGTTGGCGGAGTGTATATAAAAAGTGTTGTTCAGGTGCGTGAAATATCAAGGAAAAGGTTCTCAAATGTAAGCAGAGTACAAAAACCTGTCAGATAGGGCAAATGATAAGGAAAAACAATTGAACACCAACCAAAACATCAGTAAAAAATAAAACGTTTGCTATAGTACGGGACCAACGTTTCGGGATCAACTCGGCCTTGCGCCACTGCAGTCAACCTCGAACAAGAAGCTGAGTTGGTCACAAAACCTTGGGTTACTTTAGTAACCTTCTCGCTTTTACTCAAGCGTATCTGCAACCTTATCTGAGTGCCAGCGTTGAAGACACCAAAAAGTAAATTACTTCAGCTGCATTCGTAAATACGCTTCTATAATATCAGAAAGCTCACTCTTATCGCGAGCAAAGAATTCGTGAGGCACGAAAAAACGCCGGAAGAAATCCGGCGCTGGCGACGCCACTTTCGAGTTCCGGCTCCCCGCGACGCCTGTAATGGTTGTGGTCGGGCATGAAATAGACAGCAGCTGGCCCATGCCGTCGTCCAACTTATCCACGCTGAGGACGTTGTTGAAGGAAGAGACTTGCTCTCATCGAGGACAAGGAATATATGATGTCGTTACAGTATCTACATGAGAACGTTAAAGTTCATCAGTCTAGCATGACTGAGAGAGAATGCACCCTCAGCAGCCGCGCAACCGTTGCTTATAAACACTGTCCTCCCTAGATCCCTAGGTGAGGGAAAACGGCCGTGCACCGTCGACCAATTCGGAGCGTCCAAAGTCATCGTAGCCGACTCGCCTTTGAGGGGAAGGGTTTACACACTCACTTCCGCACAGTTTTCACTGACCACACCGAGGTGAGAGGGTTCTCGCAGACAAGGGTCCTGCCCCGAGCAGGCGCCTCTCGATCCCAGTGTTGACTACGCAGACTGGCCTCCACGTCTGTCCATTGACTGACGACTTCTAAGAGCCGTGAGACGGCGCCACAAAAGTTCCTATTCCAGGAGTTCCCCCGCTCCAATCAAACGGTGACGGTGACTCCACAAACAATACCTGGTCCGCCGACTGCGTCTAGACATGGCGCCAAGTTGACGCGGCACATTGTCGTCCTTACAAAGCGAGTCGCCATAGTGTGCTGGGAAGGTTCGAACGTCCCTTCTCTAGATCACCAACGCGCAGCTGCAGTGGGCTTGGGAAAATTTTGCAGGTCGGCACCCCTGCAGGCCGATCGTAACACGCCATAACGTTTCGTAGTGTGAGCGCGGGTCTAGCAACTGCTTATCGAAAACGAAGGAATACATTACAATCCTTAAGAAAAAAAAATGACCCGCCAAATTAACGTTCGATAACTTTTTCAGCGTTGTACAGAGTAACCCCCAAAGGATAATTTAAAATCTGCGATGTCACGATAACCTGCAGCACTGCGGTTTGAGCGCGAACGGTGTACGTCGATGCCAGAGACTTGATGTTAAGGCACCCTAAGCGCGAACTTGTGCAAAAATTTCGCCTTTCTTTTCTCTTTAACTATAATCAATCGTTATCCACCAGATGTGCGAAAGTAGAGTTTTGAACCAATACTTGTGTAAACAAGTTTAGTGCTGATGTTTAGTTCCTCTTCATAGATGAATGTAAAACCTCAAATTATCGTATGTGCGTCACCGAACACAGACAGCGGGAACTGAGGGCACCTGGTGGATGGATGGATGGATATAATGCGCACATCCATTGAGACAGGGTGGCGGCGGATACTACCAAGCTCTTTCCTCTGCACCTATAGCTGCCAAGTTATTGCTGCTCTACGATCCGGCCGTTTGCGTCACACAGATTCACAAAGGCGACGAAGGACATCCTGGTAGCATTCTTTTGTGATAGTTTGCCCTCGTGGTGCATACTCATGATGCACTACCCCATGGCACTCGAAGGAAGCGGTCAACATGACCTTGACATTGCTGTGGTCCTGCCATACTTTTTCTGGCCTCGGGGATGTCGGATGTATCCACTGTGAACACTGCATCTTAATTTTTCCCTCGTACCCATAAACCCACGACTCATACCCTGTGATCACGGTGTTCAGAAAGTTATCATTACTGTTTGAATTGTGCAACAGGTCCTGTGCAATTTACAGACGGAGTTGGTTCTGCTCCTTTGTTAGCAGTTTTGGTACGAATTTATCGGACTCTCTCCTCAATGCCCAAATCCTCGGTCAAAGTTGCCTATACTGATCCAGTGCTTATCCATACCTCGTTCACAAGTTATCGGAATGTGATGCGAAGGACCTCCATGACCAAAGTCCGCAAGTAGCTCAATGACATTCTCCTTTCGGCTTGTTGAGGGTCTGCCTGAACGCGGTTCGCTGTACACTGACCTGCGACCATCTATGAAGTGGTTGTACCGCTTCTTTATCTGTGCGGTGGCCACCGCATCGTTCCCGACAGCCAGTTGAATCTTGCGAATCGTTTCCATTTGTGCATCGCCTAGCTTTTGGCAAAATTTGATGTGATATCGGAGCTCACGTTGTTCCGTCATTTAACAGATTACTGGAATCCGACAAGCGCTCATGAAATTTCCTCACTTATAGGTCGACTGCCAGCAACTGACGGTTCCTGCAGGCGGAAAAAAATTCACGCATGCGTATGAAGGTCCCCTCCATATCTTCACCGCAAGAAGGCTCCCGCACTTCATTGTTTTACGCGGGAAAGTAGAAGGTTCGATAATTTTTGAACACACCTCGTATGTTTATATTAGAAACTTGAAGACGCTCATATTGGAGGACAACTCTATTTTATCTGACACTTTTAACGTCCCTGTATTCCAAGATATTCATCATCAAGTTTAACGCTCAGCACGCTAATTCAGCGTTCAGAGGCAGGTGTCCCAATGCAAAGATGAGCCCTCCCACTCTCTCTTTCTCGCATAAACACATGTGACTTTACTGTTTCCGTGTAGGTGCCACATGGAGCCGTTAACAGCTGGGCTCCTACTCTCGCCTGGCTGGCTGAATACTGGATTCCTCGTTTCGCCTGAAATCGGCGGCGTTCCCTTGAAATTAGTGGACTGAGCTTTAAGTTTCATGATAAATATCTCGGCACACAAACGCTTTGAAATGACAAATGAAATCGAGTAGTCTTCGAATCTTCAAGTGTCTAGAATTAAGATATGGCATAATCGCAAAGCTAAAAGAAGTCAGGAATATTGGGTTAACTTGTATTTGTTCGTTTTGCTTTTTCGCGAGAATAGCGTCCACCCAAAAGCGTAAACTACCTGTGCAAGCAACATTTTCGTGGCCTTTTCATTAAAGTTGATAGTACTTCAAATTTGAAGGCACTTTACGTTCGTCATCGGCAGATTAATTTTCTTCTCTAACGCTGTTCTCACACATTCGCATCTTGCTTTGAACAGTAGTGCAATGTACTTAAAATTATCGTAAAACTGTTCTAATTTAATTCTTCACTATTTGACATACTTCGATCCGTGGCTTTTTCTCCATCTCGCCGATGCAGTGTGCTGTTTCTTCCTTTCTAACTTTACGTCTTACTCCATTTTATTGCTTTAGTGTTGCCTTGAGGAGGCATACTGTACACTCTGGGATAACAGACGTGCGCTGGAATCGCAGCGTCCTCCACACATAGCAATTATGCCTGCGTGGGCGCCCCCCTCCCCCCCCCCCACCCCTGCGGTCCTGCATTTACCGATACTTGTAACATTGAGGGCGTGTGTCGGCTAAACTACAAGCGTTGCACCTAACTCTTCAGCATCCAATGTAATGAATGAGGCGTTATGAATCTTTAATCACGCGCTAGCCGTCCGCAAATGTACACTGCCCGCAAGTTGCGGTGCATTTCCAGCGGCGTACGAGAGCAACGATTATTTGTATTGCGCTGTGCTTCTACCTCGGGGCACCACTACCATCACACATAGACGACGTCAGACACTTAGCCTCCTTTAAAACCTCGGGATAACGGCTGTCAGTTTCATACCCTGCTGCGAAACTGACCTGTGCACGTCGAAACATTTAAGTCGCAGGCGCCACGCCAAGCAGTGAGCATCGCACTGTCTGGAGGCTGCGAAATACAAAAGGTTTAAATATGGATAGTTCACCGTAAGTAAGGGTGAGTGCTCCCCAGGCAGCAGCTGCATTGAACGGCAATAGTTTTTCTGTTTTCATTTTGTCGGGAACACATTCCAGGTTAGCGTGGCACCTTCAGCACTTGCAGTTTCCTGTCAGACGACGTATTTAACGACACCAACAACCCGGTGTTGAGGCTCTTTTCAGAAACTGAAGATGCAAGTATACTGCGCATAAATATTTACTCTGCATATTGTAAACGAACAAAAAGCTACACATCCACGCGATGAGCTTTAAAGTGAAGTGAAATATGTGGGAACACAGGAGAAATCCCGACGTGGCAGAGACACCGTCCTACTTCCCCTTCTCGGCGCGTGTCACGCCGGCTTTCATTAGAGAGCCTGACGCCAAGGACAAACCACTGCTTGAAGTATAATTCCCTAACTCTTTCCTTGGACTGTGAGGAACGTTACTTGGTACCAGACAGTAGTCTTTATCATGTTTGGTGGTGCATTCGTGAAATAGTCTTGCTCACTAGTGGTGCTGGCAAAGCTCAATTTGCGTATTCCAATTCAATAAATTGCTTATTATATCTCGATCACCTTAAGCACTACACTAAATTTAGCTGCGTCCGAGCTGACGTATCGTTAGGGTGCTTTATAGCCCCCCACCGTCCCTTCCTTCATCCCGAACATATGATTTCACAACACAAGCGTGTCATTTGCATATAGTGCGTCCAAAGACAAGTATTTTTTGAAATGAAAACAGCTGTGCCTTTAAACATTTGTCTTGTACTTGAATATGACCGCATTGTACACAAATGGTTAAAAGATTTAAATATGAATTTTTTTGGCCGGATTTACGTGCAAATACCGCTATTTGATCACGAAGAGCGCCGGCGCATTGTCGAGGACTCCGGAATAATTTTGATCAACTGCTGTTCGTTGAAGTGCACCTAAATCTAAATACACTAGTGTTTTTGCATTTCACCGCCTTCGAATTGCCGCCGCTGCAGCCGGGATCGAGCCCGAGACCTCATTCACTGCAGCGCATGCAACGTCTGCCAAGGCGCTACCGCGATGGGTTTGCTACAAGATTGATGTTGAAATATAAGGCTTAGCGGTGCTCTATTTAAAATGTTGGGCTTAGTTGTGCCCCAGGCCGCCAGGCCAACGCTACCCTTGGGGCTTGCGACCCAGATGCAACAGCTTGTTTTCCAAAGCGATGGGATTTATATATTTAAAGAGTTTCAAATAGGACAGTGCCCACCCACGTCGTGCAGTGTCTAGGACGTTCTGCAGCGGAGCACGAGGTTGCGAGCTCGACTCCCAGTCGCCTGCAGCCGTGTTTCGACAGGAGCGAAAGGTTAACAAAAAAAAAAAAACGCTCGTGTGCTCAGGTTTATAGCAGCGCGATAAAGAACCCCACTTGGTCGAACTTAACGCGGAGCCCTACACTAACGAGTCTTTTGTAGCCCCAGGGTTTTCTTCTTTTATTTTTTTTTTGGGGGGGGGAGGGTGGAGGGGGCGTTGAACTTCGTGAATCATTTATTCAAATCTTATAGCCAAGCTAGATTTAATGACATGTCATGATATCCTCTTTTGTTTGGAGTCATATAACAAGAACCGCTGCATATCCAGGCCTTTTGAATTGTTCATCTCTAAACCTGATTATATACCCATAGAAAGTAGGTAGAATGGTTATATGTAATGTGCTATTCATTCTCAAGAGCCTTTTATATACTGGTGAACCTTTCATGGGAGATGTTCCGAATATTTCCATACTGCAATACTAATGTTTTTCGTTTATCGTATTGTAGGCGAACAGATAAAAAGTACCTTTTCTGATTTTGGAAAGCCCTCCTCATTCATAACATTACGTTTCGCCGCATGATATTCAAGCTTGCTGTGGCACAATCAGCATGACTGGCACTGCAACGCTATAGCGGATGATTTGCACCTTTGCAATAAAGGAAGCTGCTCATTGTATAGAGAGAAGTAGTTGAAAACCTTCTTTGTTATTTGGTGTAATACTCGTTATAAAGTGGTTTTTATTTATTAAGTATGACAGTAGCAGTTAGTGTAAGCATTATTTGCATCGATACATTTTATGCGATAGTAATTGTATGAACACTCCAGGCGCATTTTCGCCGTTGCCGTCGCAATCGCCGTGATGTTCCGTATAAAGTCCAAGGGCGACAACACCGCCGCAGCCCGTCGCATGCTGTATGTGCGAGTGAAATGAAAGCACTCGAAGGAAGCCGACGATCACGGCTCAATGTGGCGCGCGCGAACGAAGAAAGCGAAGAGCAAACGCACCGTCTTCGGTCGCGCGAAAGGCCGTGGGGGATGCGAGGGGGGGGGGGGGTTATGTTGTGCTCCGGCAGGCAGTTGCATTTCGCGACCGCGCGCAAGGGGGAACTGATGATCGCGGTTCAATCTATTGTGCCATATATGGAGGCAAGCGGGGAGGCAGCGCGGGAGGGAGGGGGCGACTTCGACTCGGCCAAGTGTGCACTTGGTACGGCTGCGCGTGGTCGTGCGCGCGGTATCTCGAATATGATCTGCACACGGCTGATGCCATTGTGCACGCTCTGTGCTCGCCGCTCTTGCGTTGAAGTGGTAGACCCCACGAAGGTCACTTAGCTCACTGCTGCTGCTGCGTTGCTCACACCAGCGTTTCGACAGCGAGATGCCATACTCATCGAGTGTGATGTGTTCACGTTTGCTCGTGCACGCTGACACCATATGCTTGTTAGTTCAGTTAGCAAGCGAATGTTTCCAAGTTTATACGGCCGATAAAAGTAATATCTTTGCTTCATGCAGCTGTGCACTAGTTTGCTATCGCAATCGATGCTTCGCCTTGCCGGCGAAACTGCGACTATTTTTTATATAGAAACAGTTTCACAGGCATCCTTATTATGAACAGAACAATTTTAGACTCCCGGCAGGTTGTACAGGACTGCGTGGCGTTCCGTGGAATATAAATAAGAAAAAATATACGATGATCTACTATCTGGATATTCAGAGAAATGCGCTTGCTATGGTATCTTATTAACTCTACTATGCACTGGCCACGACATTTCAAACCATGTCACTATCTCTCGAAATCAGCTGTTTGTTGCTCAAAGCAATTTTTTACAGCGAAGGTGTATATGGCTAGGCTTCCATGCATTCTTATTTTCCGTGAACAAAAAACTATCATCATCAATGGCTCATACCCCAGTAAACATTCATGCTCCTGTAAGCACGCAAAAAAATGCAATGGTTCACAGCCCCGTATGGCAGAGGCTACAAGCACTAACAGAAGTGAAGCGAATAGTGCTGAAATTCTTTCTAATCACGCATAAATCATAGAGAAAACATAGCATGTCGAAAACAGTCATCATCAGTGGCTCATACCCCCATGAGAAAAAGCTTATACCCGCGTAAGCAATCAAAAAATGCAATGATTCATAGCCCCGTGACGTTCATGGCTACTCACTATGCGTGAATTAGCTGCGATGACATTACCCCTGCTGTCGTCGGTGATTTCAATGTGCATGCGTCGGTACCGAACCGGTTTAAGCGTTCCGCGTGCGGACATATCCCTTGCAATTCCACACCGATCCGGCCCAACCGACCACCCAGCGGCATACGTGCGTCGATTTGACATTATCAAAGACTGTGATTGGAGTTGCGAGTAAAATAATGATCACCCATCAAGACATTAGATGAGCGCGCGTACCTTTCTTCACGATGACCACCCATGAAGACAATAAATGAGTTCGTACTTACGTTCAAAATTATGTGTCACCTCTATCTCGTGTGCTAAACAGCTTCGCTGGTGCAATAGTCTGTCCTATATAAACTAAACATTGTTAAGCTTATAAAGCTGCGCAAGGATATGCTTCGTTGCAAATAGCTCAACAGTGATATCGCTAACGATTAAAAAAAAGCCAAATGTCTTGCACGGCGTCATGCCTGTCTATGCAGTTTGACCCATTTTTAATAGAGTGTACGATTACAGTCGCTATACGAGACAACCAACGTACCATATTCTGACTATTCACGTGTTTTATTTACCCATGAACTAAAGCTTTGGTCAATAAAGCGTGCGCTAAGTTACCGTAATGAAGACCAAGGGTACATTTGGACTCGGGCGCTCGAATTGCGGACGCGAGCGCAGAAGAAGCAGAACCAAAGCAGACGTTCGGCGAAACGGCGCCTCGTCTGCTTCTTTCTTTTGCATTACATTACGCCAAGGAACGATATATGCACATAATTCGCACATACAAAAGCTGATGATGAAAGTAAAGATGAAGGAAAAGTGATACCTTGGCTATGGCATAGGTGTCGTTTGTTAACGTTAGCAGCAAATTTCCGTTTGACTACCCTTATTCAAAGCCGGAAAAGCAAGAGCATACAGCGCAATCGCAAAAATTACACCATCTAGGGCGAATTAGATGTCGAAACACCCTCTTCACATTCACATTTTCTTCACAAATCCCGGAAATGGATGCGCTCGTTAGTAGAACACCCTTTGTGACAAGGACCATATCGTTAAGATAAAGTTGCTAAACGGATGTTTTGTGCGAAACATGCACGTCGCAGTATTCAGGGGGGGCTCGGCAACTTCAACATTTCCAGTAAGTGAAAAGCCAGAAGTCTCTATGTCCCAGTGGTTGGCGTCGCGTCATTGTTCGAGCACGGCATATGGTCGCACTAGGCTACGGTCGTCAACCTGCTACTTCATGTGTACATGACATCCCCACTGGTGAAAAGGAAAGAGATAGCTTTTTCTTTTATTTCATACCTTGCTTTTCGCTTTTTGCCACTGGCTTCGTTTGTGTCGTTTCACCGTCGTGTTGTTTTATAAGTCAGCTGCCAATCGTCAGTGAATCATAACGCTTAAGCCAGTCATAGTTCATCAAGCGCATATTCTTTCAGCACCGGCGCCAGCGCTATGTTACGCGCACTAAGTCTTGTGCAGTTTGATACTGTATTCGCTAGAATAAACATTCGCAGGTGCATGGCAGATGTAACTACTATCCAGAAAAATACATAATTTATAATGGAGGTGGCGCGGCCTGGTCGTAAAGTGAAAAGGCACAACTGCTTTGTCCTCTTTTCTCCTTGATGCCTTTGACATCTTACAGCTAGCTTCGCTTAAATTGTTTAACTTTGCTGTGGATTTGTAGATAAACTGAAGTACTGAGAAGCAAGACGTCATCCTATCAGTGGTACTAGAGGCGCCTAAAAATTAAAATTAAGTATTGGGTTTTACGTGCCAAAAACCACAATCCGATTATGAGGGATGCCGTATAGTGGGGGGACTCCGGAAATTTGGACCACCTGAGGTTCTTTAACGTGCACGTAAATCTAAGTGCACGGGGGTTTTACCATTTCCATCAAAATTCAGCCGCCATAGCCGGGATTCGATCCCGCGACCTCGTGCTTAGCAGCCCAACACCACAGCCACTAAGCAACCGCGGCGGATAACACAGGTGCTCCTCCACTGTTGAGGCGCTGAGTTATTCTCTGCGTTTGTGTGGGCAGAGTGGCTACTAACCTTTGCCTTTGCATTGGATTTGAAACGAGGGACACTAATACAAAAGAGAAGCGGAGTGGTGAGGTAACACTTCCGACTGCCAATCGTAGGTAAGCAGTTCGAAACTAGCCTGCGTGGTTTCATTTTTGTCCGCTTTGTTTTTGATAAATGTCTTGGGAAACAATTCGATATTACTTCGGTGGGTGGTCCGAAAAACTATGGTAATAACAGAATAAAAGATTTCATTGTGAAAATAACACGTAGTGCGCATTTCGACAAAACACCCATTGGGGGAAGGTGCTATTCCAAGAAAGCGCCCTTTCATATGGGTGCATTAGTTCGCGTAAATCTTACCATGGGTGTAGGGATGATAAGAAACCTTCGGAAACCGCTTTACTTGAAATAAAGGAACAAATCCTTGACAACATAGAAAACCGAATGTTAAGTCTAGGTATATTTCTAGATTTTAGGAAGGCCTTCGATTGCGTACAACACGATGCCCTTTTGAAAAAGCTACCTCTTTATGGAATTTGTGGTGTCGCATTATCCTTAATAAAAAGCTATCTCACCGCTAGAACAAAGTACACAACAGTAAATGGAGTTAGTTCTGAAATTCAGCACATTGAGTACGGCGTGGCGCAAGGATACGTCTTGGGGCCTGTTTTATTTTTACTCTATATTAATGATATTGTCAATATTCAAGGCTGTTCCAATATTATATTATACCCGGATGATACTAACGTGCTCTTCTCAGGAAGGGAAATAGGAAATCTTTTTGAGCAAGCTAACATCTGGTTACAGCAACTAAGCCTGTGGCTAAATGCGAATAAACTCCAATTAAACATAACTAAAACTAAGTATCTAGTGTTTAAATCAAAAGGAACTATAATCCACCCTCAGCTAACACTCCAAATTCAGAAGGTCAACCTCAAATAGGCACCAACAGCCAGATTTTTAGGAATTATATTCCATGAAAATATGTCCTGGTCACCGCACGTAGATGTTCTTAGAAAAAAATATTGCTCGTGCTGTCGGTGTGCTAAATAGGTTGCGATATTTGCTACTGATAAATGTGAAGCGCAATATTTACAACGCGCTTATACATTCTCGATTAACTTATTGCTTTCTAGTTTGCTCAACCACTACACAAACTAACTTAAAATCATTTCAAACACTCCAAAACCGCGCACTGCGTGCGATAACTTAGAACGTACTGATACCATTAAACCATACTATAACAAATGTAAAATATTAACAGCATCAAAACTTCACACTTACAAATTATTCCTCGAAATTTCACGGCAATTCTGGAAAGACAATTGTTCCCTCCAAAGTAAATACCATGGCAGAACGACAAGCTATAACCTCAGAAAAACTCCTATAGGGAAACCACGTTGCCGAACAAAATACGGAGATAAAAAACTAGCAGTTCAACTTCCTAACCTTCTAAACGACTACCCCGTGGTAGTCGTTTAGAAGTTCTGGAAGTAGTTTAAATTCTGGAATTTCAAAGCAAAGCTTTAAGAAAACGGTAAAAGAATTGTCACTTATCAAAGACTAATAGAAATGTTCAACTACAGGTATAGAAAATTTTGTACATGTTTCTTGTTGTTGTTGTTAGAAAACTATGTAAACTTCAACCTTTCAGCTGCAGGTATGGAAAATTTCGTACATGCTTTCTTTTTCCTGTTGTTGTTGTGCTTCAATTGATTTGAAAACTGTATAAATTTTAACCTTTTTTCTTTCTTCTTACGCGAATTGTGTGCTCAAGTGTTGAAAATGTGTACTAACTTAATTTCATGTGTGACCTCCTGAAAGCGTGCCACTGCCATGTTGCTGCCAATGTACGGGTGGCACGGCCTAGTCAGGTTAATGCTTGCCTTTAGCCGTGTCCCCTAAGAGAATCTGTTCATTGTCTTAAATAAATCAATAAAGAAAGAAAGAAAGAAATGAAGAAAGAAGGAAAAGAAAGAAAGAAAGAAAGAAAGAAAGAAAGAAAGAAAGAAAGAAAGAAAGAAAGAAAGAAAGAAAGAAAGAAAGAAAGAAAGAAAGAAAGGAAATTATAGACGCAAGAAAGCACCTTTAAGGGTGCGATTTTGCGTAGTGTACGGTTCACTGCGGTTTTTGGGTTGCAGCATGCACAAAAACTATATTTAGTACGAAAAGCACTGAACTGCAGTAATGACAGTGCTGAGGGTGTTTGATGTGTTTCGTGGGCACTGATGAGGTGTCACAATGAAAAGAAATCCGTTCATTAGTTATCATGCTTCATGCATTCTCTCATTAAGCAGGAAATGTGGCAGGCATTTCGATAAGCGGCCGGACAGGGCAGGTCGCATTTCGAGTGGCAGGATTGGCTATAACGCTGTGCGTACAAGAATAATGTCTGGCTCAGTTGTCAATAACGACATCATCTATAGTCGGATACAACTTTAGAAAAAAGGGGGCGTTTACTCCTCCGAGGCGGGTGCACACGAGCATCCACCAATGGGCGCGCACTCTGGACCGACGTCATGCGCCGGACGGCCGGTGACTTCGCCGCTTCGGTCATCTAGGCGGGGCCTCCCCTTTTTTCTAAAGTTGTATCCGACTGTAGCTGCTGAACATTCTCCGCTTACCGTGTTTAAAAAGTATTGCTAGGCCTCTGCAAAACACTACAACATACGCGGCATACGCGGCGTACACAGCATTCCTTTTCCGTTACCTGCACGGGCAATTTCGGGGAAAGGCCGCAGGTACTATATAGTACAAACAAATCACATCCTGGTCAGTCTTATAAGTTATGATTTGCGCCACTGCTTGTTAAATTACAGTTGGTAGTGGCGAATTTTCTACAGGTGAGGTCAACTAGACTTCGGTCAAATCTCACGCTTACAGTGTTTCCGCAATTACCACGCTCTCGCAATTGCGTTGACATCGCAAAATGTCATTCCTCACGTGCATGCAAGCGATGCGGCCAACCTGTAGAATTCTTCCCCAAAATAGCTCAGTCCATATCGTGCACTTTGCACAGTCAAAGAATACCAGCGGTCCACGCTATCTGCGCGCACTCGCGGTTCACATTTCTGCTGTAATTTTCTTCCCTGCATTTCATAAACTATTGTCTTGTCCAGGTACTTCCACTGCATTGGCAACTACCGCGCCGTCTATGAGTGCAACAACTCGGAGGATGCTCGGCGCGCCG
The DNA here is from genome assembly GCF_038994185.2 of Dermacentor albipictus. Lineage (NCBI taxonomy): Eukaryota > Metazoa > Arthropoda > Arachnida > Ixodida > Ixodidae > Dermacentor > Dermacentor albipictus. The sequence continues at coordinate 1,329,083 of NW_027225592.1, forward strand.
CTGAAGCGATCAGCGACTGCCGCGAGGAAGCCGACAACGCGGGAGCCGACAGTGCTGCCGACCAGGAGGCCAACCGCTACGGCCGAGGTGGTGGCGACTGTGCCCACCGGTACCTGGCTGCGGTGCGTTGCGCTTACAACCCGCAAACCAGGAGGTGCGGATGAGGACGCGAAATCAAGCTGCTGAGCCATCCATGTTGCGATCTCCTTGAGACGTTTAAAATAAGGCCACTCTAATCTTTCAATTTCATTAAACGAAGTGTACAATCAGATCAATAAAGCTGCTGCGTTATTTTTTAACTTTTAATTCGCTTCGGCTGTTTATTTCCCAAACCTATAGGTGCCTTATGAGAGAATAGGCTTACTGGAGTCCTGAAAGAAAAGGCGCGCTAAAGGAAGGAGTGGTTGCTCTTCGCTGTTTTTGTATAAGAATGCCAGACGGCCTGCATGGCTGCCGTGGAAGCAAAATTGTGAAGAATTGCGATGGACCCTTCTTAGATTCTACCTATGACCGGAAAGTAATTTTGGGGGATTTAACGCTTGTCGAGCTAGTGGCTATAGGTTATGCCGATAGGCATGAGCGTTTTTTGAATGTTACGAAGGTTCTAGAATTCAACATCTTTCTTATTCGCACTTAGTAGTAAAGATAGACCGCTATGCCGTGCGTTCCACGAGATCCGATCATGAAGTCACAACATCTCACTTTTGACGCAGAAAGATCAGGGTTCCAGTTGACAAAGCTTCTCGTCTTTCATTCAAAGCTTCAATTCACAAAGTGACCTCTCCCAGCTCTCCCTCTCCCAGCTTGTCCTTTTTGCTTGCCTTCGCGTCATCCTTCCGTGCAATTTAATGTGTTTGAATCCAGTGAGGTTCTCTGTTTTAGGATATCGACGGAGAATACCCCATGCTTTATTTTGTTTCTTACGTGCCTTTCTACAGTCATCATTCCACCAAAAAACTCGCCTTTTGCATGTGTTACCATTTGTCTGCGGAATGCAATTTTCTGCAGCGTCTATTATGAAATCGGTGAAATACGCTACTGCGTCGTGTATACTAAATTCGCTGATAAAGTGGCCTGATAAAAAAAGTCGATTCTTTAATATGTTCCCAAATGGCGGAAGCTAGTTTCCACCTACGGGCATGTGGAGGGGAGTCATGTCTAACCAAGTTTAAAGTTACTGGAAAATGGTCACTTCCGTAGGGGTTTTTGAGTACATTTCATTTTAAGTCAGAGAAGAGAGAAGCACAGACAGTCGACATATCTTGATGAAAATGTGTTATGACAAAGATTTCAATATGTTGGCTGCTTCTAATTGAAGAGACATGCACCTGAATTCACTAGGAAGTTTCCTTTTATTCGGCTTCTCGTGTCGCACCGGGAGTGTCCCCAAAGTGTCTGATGGGCATTGAAATTGCCGGTGATCACGTGTGTTTCCGGGCACGGGTCAACGTGGCTTCGAACTTTTGTTTTTGTGAGTTGACAATATTAGCTGGTTTATAAATGCTACAGACGGTTATGAACCTACTGCAAAAAATCGCTCGGACAGACACCGCCTCGAGGTCTGTCCGGAGAGAAAGGCTCTAACAAACAACGGATTTTATCTACAATTACTGCTACACCTTTGGACGAGGCAAAAGCGTCGTCACGGTCTTTACGGAAGATAGCATAATGTCTGAGGAAGTTTGTATGTCTAGGTATTAGATGTTTGAAGTAGTAACTTAGCGCGAATAAAAACACGGAGACAAGAAAGACGGGCAAGTACAAGCGCATGTCCTTGTCCGTCTTTCTTGTCTGCGGGTTTTTATTCGCGCTAAGTTACTACTTCAAATATGGACGACTAACTAGCCGAAAACACACAACACCCTTCGACTGTAATTTCAAAGGAGCTCTTAAGCGTCTGCGAGGTCTTCGAGCAGGCGAAGCAATTGCGAAGAATTTCATCGCTCTCAAAGCCAGTGTGACGCGAGTGAAAGGCAAGGCGGCCGCGATGTGCAAAGAATGTGATCTGAGCAGGCTGGCCAATGACATTGATAATAGCAAAAGCAATGTCATTTCTGAGTTCTTTACGGTCAAAGCGCACAAACCGTCGGCGATATTCAGAACAGTGGTCGGCGAGAATGGAACGTGGCAGATTGTGTTAAGCAAGTATCTCCACAAGCATCTTACATCCCTTAATGTTCATGATCCGTTCTCCACAAAGAGTTCAAAAGACGTTATGTTTCTTAACGAAACTGCTTCCGTGGGGTATGTGTTTTCAGTAGATGTTGACAACTTGCTTTACTCTATGCCCCACGATGCCTTATTCACTTCTGTCAGAGATGCTATAGAAAGTAGCAGTGCAGTTGAGTTCCAAATCTCCGCTGGCGTGTCGATAGACATTTTTGTGAGAATGCTAGAATTTTACCTTGGTGTGACGTTTCTCTCTTTTGTGAACAAATTTTACTGACAAAGACAAAAGATTTGTATCGGATCCTGCGTAGCTCCTGTGCTTACTAACAATTTCTGAATCTTTATTTACAGCACCCTCGTGACAATTTTAACAGGAAAGGGTGTACTGAAAGTGTTCAAATATGTTGACGATTTTTTAATTGTTTTTAAAGAACTGAACGTGTTGACTTACACAGATGGTGTAAGCACTGTACCAGACAATGTTGAAGAGAAGGGACGGGGGTCGGTATTCGCGCATGAACTACCCTTGCGGGGACACTCGCACTTTTCGGACATTACTCTTACCTTGGGCTAAGAGCAGGTACGTTGGCAGTACGCGCCTCGAGCACAAAAGGAGCTTCTTACTTATGCGTCGGCTTATTCAAAAGCTGTAAAAAGTTCCATTGCTAAATTTTGTCTTGAGTCTGCTCTCGTCAAATTGTGTCACCATGCAATGCGTGCGAGCTATGACAGGCAAGTTGATAGGTTGGTTTCGGCTGGGTTCCTATTAACGGTCATCAGACCAGTGGCTGAAGCGCTCTTGCAGAAAATGAAAAAATTCCATGCTTAAAAAACAAGCTGCGAAGCCGGAAGTGGTTACGTATGGCGTCCCAGTCGTGTTTTCGGCTCCTCAGAAATATGCACAGCTCTGCGCCTGCGCCGCGTGCAGGGTACGAGGAGCAGCTGCAGCAGAAAGCATGGCAAGCAGCTTGAAAAGGCTGCACCGGTGTGGTATATGAAATACCTGCCGGAAAACCTATGTGGCCCAAGCGGGTAGATGCGGGAATGACCGTGCAGGTGAACATGTGCGGTCACGGAAAGAAGGAGGCAAGCGTTGAGCGAGACAAGCGTTGAGCTTGTCTCGCTCCGCTCTGAGCCAGTTGTGCATAGAAATTGTGTACGTGAGGTGGCATTGTACGAAGGCATTGATCAGCCTGAGGAGATTGTTTTCCTTCATGCCTCGGTGCCGATTTGCGATTCTTTGAATGAGGCGGAAAGCGTTGTCCGTCTTTGCGATGATCTTGCGGAGAGTCGTTCCGTTGCCGCCGTTGAATTCGACAAACATGCCCAGGACCCGAATAACGCCGACCCTGGGTATCACCCTTCCGTCACAAGTGAGAAAACTGATGCTGCTTTCGGAGACTGGCTTCCGATCTTTCGGTCGGCCTCCCTTCTCTCTTCTGTAAAGGAGGAGCTCCGGATGAGCATCGAAGTCCGGTGGAGCGGAGATACTCCTCGATCAGGTCGATCGCCTCCTGCATGGCTTCTTCGACTCGGCCCTCGCAGCCGCCGGAGCACCATATGGTGATGTCGTCGGTGTAGATGGTGTGCTCGACGTCCTCGACGCGTGCCGACCTGTCAGAAAGACCAATCATGCAGATATCAAACAGTGTGGGGGAGATGACGGCGCCCTGAGGAGTGCCCCGCCCTCCGAGGGGCACTTCTTCGGAGCGGAAGTCTCCAATGCGAAGCTTGGCCTTTCTGTCAGTTAGAAAAGAGCTGACGTAGCTGTGGAATCTGGAACCGATTCAGGTCTGAAATGATCTTGACGATGAAGGTGTGGAGCACGTTGTCGAAATCCTTCTCGAGGTCCAGACCGAGCAGATCCCTGACGTCACTGGAACGGCCATCTACAATCTTATGCTTGATTTGCTTCATGGCATCCTGCGTCGAGAGTCTGACGCGGAAGCCGATCATGTTTCACGTGTAAACCTCGTTGTCTTCGAGGTACCAGTTGAGCCTGTTATGGACGACGCGCTCCATGACCTTGCCGACGCAGGAGGTTAGAGAAATCGGCCGGAGGTTCTCGATGTTCGGGGCCTTGCCGGGCTGGGGAATGAGCACCGTGCAGGCCGTCTTCTATTCTGCAGGATCAATGCCGCTCTTCTAGGACTCGTTGATCTTGTCGGTCAGAAAGACAATCGACATGTCGTCGAGGTTTCTAAACATTCTGTTGGTGACTTCGTCCGGACACGGCACAGACTTGCGGTTGAACGCGAAGGTGGCCTGTCTGACCTCGGCAACGGAGAAGCCTTCGTCCAGCTTGGGGCGTGGAGGGCCTCGGTAGTCCGGGAGTTGGGTTGACGTATCCCCGTCGCGACAGACAGGCAAGTACTTCTGTATGAGTTTTGAGACAAGTTCATCAGCCATGTGAGATCTGGTGGCTTCGTGAAGGGCCCGGGCCAACGTATGCCTTTGATTTGACTGCGAGCCGCTTTCGCCGAGAAGGTGCTTCAGCATACCCCAGGATTTGCCGTTGCGCATCTGTCCGTCGATGGATTCGCAGAGCTCGTCCCACTGCTGCTGGCATAGCGCCTTCCAGTGGTCATCGATGATCTTGTTGAGTTCTGAGATCTTCTTTCAGATTCTGTGATTGAGCCTTTGACCCTAGCTTCCATCTGCGGAGCAGGGCCTTTTGGCCTCCATCAGCGGGGCAAGTCTGCTGTCCATCCGCTCGACCGCGAGATCGGTTTCCACTTTCTTGGTGGCCGCGGAAGAGTCGTTCCGGATGCCTTCAAACCATTCTTCGAGAGGGGCGGGTGCCCTGGTTCTCCCGGGTTCTTCGCGAATCTTGCGAAAATGGTCGCAATTGATGAACGTGAATTCCCTGACCCTACTGCGAGACACCTTGAAGTTGGTCTCGAGAACGTAGTGGTCGCTGCCGAACTCTATGGCGGTGTTCTCCCAGCCCACGCCCTCAACGTTCCTGACGAAGGCGAGGTGGGGTGTCGAGTCCTGGGTGACGGAGTTGACGATGCGCGTAGGAAAATCCTTGTCAGTGACCAGAGTGAGGTCGATCTCCTTGGCGTCACGCCCCAGGTTGCGCCCCTTGGTAGCGTCGTAGACGTAACCCTAGATGCCGTAAGGTGGGTTGAAGTCGCCGACGACGACCAAGGGTTGAGGGCCGGCCAAGTCGCTCGCTTTCTTGAGAATGGTCTTGAACTGCTGGTGCGAGTCTCTGGGGTTGCTATAAATATTGAGGACGAACACGCTGTTTCTGCGCTGATTCCGCTGCGGTACGCCGAGCAGGATCTCAACCATGACATATTCGATTCTACCACTCGCCAGCTTGAGTTCGTGGGGGAGATGAGTTAGCCGTTTATCGATCAACGTGCAAGTCCCTCGCCCCCCGGGCCAGCCCGACTCGGCCCTGTAGCCCTGGAGGGAGGCGGCGGTGACTAATGTTTCCTGGAGAGCAAGGTTTGACAGCGAAAGACCTGAAAAACTGCTACAGAGGGGCTTTTTTGTTAGAATCCCCCTTGCAGTTTCATTGCGAAATGCGAAAACTCTCTTTGGATCTATCCATTATGGCTGACCGGATGGACTACTATCTAACGGGGCAGTTAGGGCTGCGCAAAGACTGGGACCTCCTGTCACCGCGCTGGTGGGATACTGAAGTCTAGCTTCCTTTAGTATGGCGGGAACGGTTAGCTTTTGTATGATGGAGGCGGATGAAGCCATTCGCGACTCAATGGCGTCGATGCGACCTGCGAGAGCTCAGAGGCCCCTATTGGGGTCCCCGAGCGCAACCTGAATTTGGCGAACGTTATCGGTGACGCAACTGACGCTAGCGGTGACCTCTTTGAGGCCGTCTGCCAGCCCAATGAGACTTTGCATAATCTCGCTGACTTCTGCAGACAACGCTCCGGATTCACATGTTTGTTTGACTACTGCCCTGCGTTTGGACGACGTCGCACTACCGTCTACTGGAACTGGGATTGGGGTCTCGGTGGCCTTGACTGACGCACCGTTACCCGACACATTCGAAACGAGTTTCCTGATTTCTGCCACGTGAACGAGCTGACGCTGGTATGCTATACAGATGTCCTATCTCAGGCCAAATCGATAAATTAGGGGCTCGCGAATATTCGAAATATTCAATACGATTCCGATGGCCCTTGCTATTCAATTCAGGCTAGATTCTAGGACACAATATTCAAATTTGTCCCTTTTTTTTCGCTTCTCTTAAAGAATCGATCGCAGTAACACGCTTCAGCGTTGCGCTTGCATGAACACCTCGGAGGGTATTCTAACTATACGCGACCCGCCGTGGTTACTCAGTGGCTATGGTGTTCGGCTGCTGAGCGCGTGGTCGCGGGATCGAACCTTGGCCATGGCGGCCGCATTTCGATAGGGGCGAAATGCGAAAACATCCGTGTACTTAGATTTAGGTGCACGATAAAGAACCCCAGGTGGTCGAAATTTCCGGAGTCCTCCACTATAGCGTGCCTCATAATCCGAAAGTAGTTTTGATGATGAGACCGACGGGCAATCATCGGGGCCAGTTCGGTGAAACATTGGGCAACGTTGGCTTCACACTTACTGCCCGTTCCACTCAGAAGAGCAGTGCACACACGCTGCTCATAATCACGTGCTTACACGTTCATGCCAGCAGCGGAAGGCAGAACAAAGCTCGGCCACCGAATGTGACAGCGTGGCGACGATGGTACCGTCGCGATATTTTTGTGCGCTAACACGGGAACTCCTGGCTTTCTGTACTGCTAGTGCAATTGAGCTGGTTAAGCGGCCCCTCACGATATCTGTGCGCATGCGGGGCGAGAGTAACTTCCCTTCGCACGCATAATGCAGTCGGAGCGCAGGCTTGTCGTCGGCTAGCTGTTTTCTTTTCCCCCCTCGGTGGTGGCCACATTATGACGACTGTAATTGAAATTGGGATGTTTCCGCTTTAAACTCTGTGTTCCTCATGCTCAGAGTTACCCTAATTACCTGAAAATTGTTACCCAGGTTCTTCTTTTCTTTTCTCCCGAGTTCCTTTAGTCACACAATGCAGAAGAAACACAGAAACACAAACGTCCGAAATTTTTTGTTGTACTTGTCGAAACAAATTATTCAAACACTTGGAGAAGGAAAAGCTGTAAAGCGCAATTACTCGCTGTTCAATTTCAGTTAATAATTTGTCATGTGCCCTTTTACAGCAACCGGCTAGTACTACCATACTAGACGGTAATGAAGATCTCATGGCAGGCACAAAGTTATTTACTCTAAGGTGCTCCCACGCTCGGCAGACCGCTTCCCACAGCTCGTCCACAGTCGACGAATAAATAGGCTCTCGCAACATGGCTGCTTAGATGCGCCCCTATACATTTTTGCAGACGTTCCTTTCAGCGTCCTTGGCCGTCCAGAAGAGCAGACAGAACCTACGTTTCCAGGTGCTCGTTCAGAGCCTTCGCAGTGCGCACTGGCGCAAGGTCATGCTGGAACACAAAATAAGCATCTGTGAAGCACCGTGGGTGTAAGGCGGGAGCACGTTCTCCAAGACTTCGCTGCAGTAGTGCTGCGGAGTAAGAGCGCCCTCGGTGAGGTGCAGAGGCCCGAGGCCATGCCTCGACACCACGCCTCACACGTTCACGCAGGTTCATCGGCTCGCGGCGCGGTTCCCTGCACATTGGCTAGCTCGTAACTTTATGGAAATCGTATTAAATTCAGTCCTTCCCCTAAAATAAAGCCCGTTCAGAAAAATTCCTACCGTGTCCTTCCTGTCGCCACACTCGCACGTGTTGGTTTCGACGTGTTGAAAAAGTGAACTCGTCCGAGAAGGCTACTCGACTCCAGTCAACGGGTCTGCACGAGGCGTGCGCATGGCCAAGTTGCAGTCGTAATGCCTTGTTCGAAGCAGTGGGGACGGGCTTATGCGCAGCCATAAAACGTCGCGGTCCAGCACTCCTGAGGAGTCGCCGTATGCTAACAACGGTAGCGTCCACATCCGGAAGCTCCGGCATTTTCCGTCGCCGACTGGAACGATTTCTCCACGACTACAGCAACCAAAAGCACGTCTTCTTCATCCGTCGTTGCACTTGGTCGATGCCTATGTGTGGCGTCAAAATGGCGGCCTTCCTTGCTTCAGAGTCTTTAGCGCCCTCAGGACCAGGGCACCGATGGAGCGCTGAGAATATCCCTTAAGCGAAAGTTTGACTATGCACCACCTCTCTTCTTCAGGAACAGGGGTCATGCTGAGAGGCCCAGCAGCTACTCTGATGAAAGTAGTAATGTGAAAGAATATATACATATGCCATCTACAAACACAGTGGCGTCACTGTTACAATACGCCCACAACTATAATGCGCATGGATGGCAATAGCCTAGTTGCATACAAGCATTGATCTTGGGAACTTCAGCAAATAATAGCGTAGTTTCAAGCTTATCCCTATATTATTTGGAACGGAATTTAAAGTTCAACATTGCTATCGTTCTTGAAGTGTACGGCTCCCTCATTGCGGTACGAGTTTAGCAGACACGTGCGTGCTGGCGCGACGCAATGCACGCGAAGGTATATAGAATTCTCGCACGCCAGACACACGGTGCATGCGCACTGCTTGCCGGTGCCGCCGCTAAAGTGCGCTGGCAGTACGTAAAGCCGTGCACTCCCGTGTTCACGCTCAAAAAGATCGCAACTGTACGTCCACGTCATTTTTGCGGGTAAGCACCACTCCGCGTCTCTGGGAACCCTGAAACCCTTCACGCACAAGCTGCGCACGCAGCGTCAATGTGGCGAAGAAGAGACACTCGAGCACCTCCTGCTCCGCTGCCCGGCCTTCGATCTCGACGTGTGGGACTGCCCTGCGACACGCAGGGAGCACTTCTCCTTCCTGAAGCCCACCCCTCCATCGTCAAGAGAGTGCTTCCTGCCTTCCTTGACTTTTGTTGAGAAACACAGCTGAGAGCGCGGCTGTAAGCCCCGCATTGCTTCTTCAACCTTCTTGTCATTTTTTTTTTCTTTCCGCTTTCTTTCCTTCTCTCCTTCATCTTTTTCTCCCCACTCCCCTTACCCTGTGCAGTGCTGTTGAGGTGTCCTCTTTTCAGAGACAGTTACGGCACTGATTGTCTCTTCCTCTCCTTCTAAAATCACTACACACAGAACAGCACGACGGCGGCGGAGCCGGCCGCGCGTTGTGGGGAGCACACGCGCCCATCTTCCCCCGCGTCGTCGCGTCGAGAGCCGGCATCACGGTGGCCGGCATGGACACAAGAGAGGCGCAATACGCCCTCTCTCGCTTCTCCCTCGGTCTCGCGACGCGCGCGCACCCTTCCTCCCCGACTCGCGGGCAGATAGCTGACGGGCGAGGAGGACATTCCGCTTGCCCATGTAAAAAGGTACAAAACAGCGCCACCAGGGGAGATTCCCTCTCTCTGACGCCGGAACCCTAACCTGCCGGACTGGAGTACCTACCGCAACCCGTGAGTGACCTCGTTTGCCTGACTAGCCCGGGTAAGGCCAGCCTATTTATTACTGTTACAGAGAGTACGTCCCTCTGCCAGTGTTCTTTATTGCCGGTAGCAATAAACGTTATTACAGTTGACGCCGCTGGTTGCCTTATTCGTTCGAACCCGACGAAGCCGCGATTCCCGCGCTACGGGTTGGGGAGTAATACAAAGCAACTGCGTAGGGCTAGATCCGGAGCTCGTTTTCAGCCCTAGCCGCACGCAGAGTGGAACCCCCACAGCGTATACGGCGTGAATGCGCATCCAGTGTTTGTATAATTGCTATCGAAATTATATCAGAAAGAGCAACACTTAACCAAGTCTCGAGGGAGAGGTATGGATGCAAGTGAGGACTTACCGAATGATTCTGCTGCACGAGTGCTGCACGGTCCGTACGGGGCAGATAACTTATGCTCAGTAATTTCCACTGAATCGATAATAATACCTCGCCTTCTTTAGACAGCCTATATACGAGTTCGCATGTTTTCTCGATTTATGAAAAACTACCCATTTTTAACCAGTCTTACAATGTGCGGTGCTGCAGTACCAAACTTCGCTCTTTCAACGAAAGCAACACTCTATAGCGTTATAACGTTAGCCAAACTGTTAAAACGTACAATTATAATATCTGCTTTGTTCGATTGTCAGACCTATTCACACGGTATAAACGTGCGTGTGGTTATATGATGTTCCTTTCTTTTATTACTGTCATTTTCATGATGTCGCAGAAAACTAAAAGCGGTCGTTTCTTATTTACAAGGCTCTCAGTTAACCAGTGTTCCCATTGGGAATGGCAGTACGCGCATGTATAATGTAACGCAATCCACTGTGCTGTTTAAGTCAAACGGACTCAACACAAAGTTACATTCCACTATGTTTATAAATGAGGAAAAAACTATGTTGGATTGTATATTTGAACGTCAGCATTCTCGAATATTCATATTTGATTAATAAATCTCACTACTCGAACACCTCTACTATAAACACATACATTCGGCATCATGCACCGCAACCGAAGGCCGATATAAGCACCCTCCCCCTCCTCCCTTCCTTTGTTCTTGAAAATTTACGCTCACTATAGCTGTGTATTTGCCCGCTTGCCATAAAATATATTTTCCCACACTTAGGCGTCAAGAACTATTTCACTACACTCCAACGTCGTCTAGACTATTATTTATGTATGAAATGCAAATGACAGCTGCCGTTGAAAGCTCGGCAATAATTGACTGCGATGTCAATGCGTGCAACTTTGCTAAAAGCTTTCTTGTTATAGACTGGACTGCACCAAGCCCCGTTCCACAAACTTTATACCGCAGGTCCCATTGCCGGAGTCATGGCAAGGTACATATCGATATGGAAGCTATCCGTGGTTGTTTGCCTGGGCGGTTCACTCGCCATATGCGCCTGCTTCTTCGCGCCTTCGATGCTCTTCCTCGACGTCTTCTTGGGTATCGTGCACGGTAGGTATTCTTCTTTCTAGATCATCGTCATGCAGGTGACACATGTTTTTTATTATCCGCTAGGTTTCCGAAAGAGCCGAATACTGTCGGAGCTTAGGTCAAGCAGCTTGAAACGCATAAAACGCATTTTACGTAAGAGCGTTCAGTGGTAAGCGTTCGGGCGCCCACCACTCAATAGCGACATATGCGTGGTAACGAGACGACAGCCGCGGTGATGGCCAGCACCAGACGTCACATACGTTAAGCGAGATTTTGTGAACGTGAGTTTAGGTTTGGAGCATGCTGCGCTAGCATATGCGACCAACACAGTAACACATGTGCTGTTTTGCTGGCCGCACGAACTCCGCACTGTACTGTCGTAACGAATACTTTTGCCGGCTATAGCGAAAATGCGTCCCTGTAAAAAGTAGGGTCCGCGCCTTGATTTTTACTTTCCTTTCTGATACAGGCACCTGTATCGGTTTTCTGAGCCTCTTCAGCGTCGTTGTACAACGGAACTTTCTCAAGCACCGCGCAGTGGCATCCGGCATCGCCACTGCAGGCTTCACAGTTGGAGGACTCGTCTTCCCGCCGGTCATGAAGACACTGGAGGAGAAATACGGAATCCGTGGCACCTTCTTAATTTTAGGAGCCACAATGCTGAACTCTGTGGCCGGTGCTTTGCTGCAACGCACGCCGCCGCCAGCTCAACCGCAACGAGAAAAAAATGGGGCCTCGGCCCACGATTCAGATAGAAGATATATTATCCTCCGTAGTGGCGACGAATTCAAGAGGCCGCTTCAGTGTTCCGATTATCCACACCCACTCGACGATGCCAGTTTTTGTGGATGCAATCGCACCCCCGATCAGTGTTGCCCGGAGGTCGACCGATTGGCAATTGAAGGACAGGACGTCGATTGCTACGAGTCTAAATGGGAAGGAACTGTGCAAGATGGCGCTGTTTCAGTCCGTTTCCACCATGCGAAAAAGGACGTTCGCTTTCCGGTAGAGGAGGGCGCTGTACCACAGCTAGTCGGAGAGGGCGAAGGTCGAACGCAATCGAACGGAGAACATACAGGTGCCAAAAAAAAAAAAGTTTTCTCTCTTTTCTCTTGTCACCTGAATTTTATCTCATCGCCTTTTCGTTTTCTGCGATGCACTTTAACATGACGACGTATACTACGGTTGTAGTCGACTTTGGAGTTGACCGTGGGATACCTGCGTGGAACGTAGTGTACCTAGTGTCAATCTACGCATTGACCGACCTGCTGGCTCGGCTCGGCTCTGGTTGGATTACCGACAGGAAGTATCTGCGAAAAAGCACCATGATGGCGTCTCACCTGGCGCTCTGGGGCGCATCGCTCTGCCTGATGCCGCTTTGTAGTTCCTATCCAAAGCAAGTCGCTTTGTCAATCTTATCTGGCTAGTGCAATGGTTCAACGATAATACTTATAGTTGTGCTCTTCATGGAGTTGGTGGACACTGACAAGGTTGGTGTCTGCTTCGGAATCGCCAATGCAGTCGCTGGACTTGTGGGACTCGCCAGGCCGTTACTAATAGGTGAGCGAAAGCAATCGCTGTGCTTACTGAGTATTACCGCTGGAGCATATAGGTTAGATGATGGTGCATGCGTTAGAAAGAATAGCACTAAAACGCGCACAGTATGTCGTACACGCGTATGTAACAGTCAGCATATACATTATATGCATGTACTCATTTTTCGAGCGTTGTTACAATTCTTTTAGCAAAAACTTTGTTGCTCAGTCGCAGCACTGTCCTGTTTACGGCCGGTTTGCCGTATAAAACGAATTTAAGCCCAAATTTTGCTCGCATGGAAATTGACAGGAAGGAGTGCAGAAGAGCAACTATATAACTGGCTGGAATGTCGCTTAAAGCTAACTTATGTCGGCGCCACAAGGGTAAGAACTGGGCCGTACGCGTCTTGGGAACAATTCGCCGAGGCAACCCATATTGGGTAATTGGTGTGAATCTGCATCTGTATTCCTAGCCATTCGTCCTTACCGTAGTTATGGCATCGCACAGGTCTGTATTACCGGGCGTGAATGTAGCACTCTCGTCTCTCCAACGGTAATGACCTGGTACACAAGCTCGCGCCGATACTTTGTTTTTGTAGTCGCCCGTCATGATCTTCTTCCCGCATGACTGACGAATGCGGTTTGTCGCTTTCTCTTTCTACACGCAGGATTCTTCAGAGATACTAACGGGGACTACACTGGTTTATTCAGCCTCATCGGTGTAGTGACGATCCTTTTGTCTCTACTGTGGTTGTACTATCGAGTGAGAGAGCAGTGCACATCCACGAGAAAGCGCGGAAACTCGCCGAGAATTGGTCGGAAAGTAAAGGACCGCGTGTCCACATCATGAGAAAAGTACCGGTGCAATGACAGAACTATACAATTTCGGGCAGTGTGAGCCGGTGAGAAGACTCCTATCGACAACAACATGACATAGAAATTGAAAACGAAATATTGGCTCTGGGCTGGTCCAGCGCTTAAATTTGGAGGACAACCAACGAACCAAATTTGTTTCGTGCTTCAGTTATCTTCAGTTCCTCCTGTACATGCTGTCGCAGTCCAGAGTCTAACGTGACGGCTTAGCTTTCGGGAAATTTGGAATCAATGCTGTGACCGGCGTCAACCAATCAGGAGCAAAATCAGGCACGAAAACGTGCACGCACACGGCCCTCTGCGTCAAAGTATCGTCAGCTTAGCCTCACGCATAGTCTCCAGCGCAGCCTCAAGCACACGAGCATGCCACGTAGCTTCCACTCAAGTTCTGAATTATTTGGAAACAGACGAATATATTGTTTTGTCTGTAGTTCGTGAACTTATACCACTTGTACGCTCAACGAATGTGTACCATATTGGTACTGTCTCACACATTGGTCTTTTTTTTTCTTACAAGCTCTAGTGTTTATATAACAACATAAACCATAGCCACCCCCCCCCTTTCCCCTACAACTCCTACGAGTGTTATATGGCCCTACCTTTATACCATACCGAATCTACACATCTTCATGTGATCAATAAAGAACTTGAAATTGAAAGAACTTTACAAAGAACTATATACAACAGCCTGTGGACGTCTTGGACACCATTTTGTAGCGATGCCTACCGCTGGATTCTATGTATGCCCCCCTTATCATCTGCCGTTCACTACCGGCTGATCCCATGGATACCGCGTGCGGAGCGTCGCTCTGACCGCTGACGAGCGCGAAAACAGCAAATAAGATTAGCGTCGGAAAAAAAGGACGTATCTACATAATCGCGGCTTTAATGTTTTTAATGTTGCACTTTATGGGTCTGAATTCTTCGAGAGCGGCTATAGAGTAGTTATGATCTTCTGGAGCACACGGCCCAACTGGTGTCGTAATTTTTGTCTCTCTCCTCTGTGTTTTCCACACCTTCGCACTATCCATATTAAGCTTCCTAGCTAGCTTTACCAAGTCAACACATTGCCGGGGTTTTAGTAAATTTGCCCTTGCATTTGCTGGAACTCCAAAAGAGGAAATAAAATGACAGCTAAATTGTGCAACACCACATTCATCTCGTTTGAACATATAATTTTCGACTTTGCACATAATTAACGACATGAGTCTGAAAATTGTTTCTTATTATGACTTCGCATAGTCGATATATTTAATCTCATAGTCGTAATGGATATCGACCACATTCTCGCTGAACAAAAAACAAAAATTATATTAAATTCCGGGATTTTACGTGGCAATATCACCATATGATTATGATGCACGCCGTAATGGGGGACTCCGGAATAATTTTGACAGCTTGGGATTCTTTAACGAGCACGCAGTGCACTGTATATGGCTGTTTTTGCATTTCGCCCTCATCGAAATGCGACCGCCGAAGCCTGGATTTGATCACGCGACCTAGAAGCGCAATGCCAAAGCCATTACGCCACCACGGCAGGTAACAACAACAACAAAAAAAAAAACAATAGTGACTGATCTCATAGATTGCCTGTAAGCGACATTGCTGTTTTGTCTTCTACGTCCTGCTTATTTTTTAAAGAGCTGAGCTCGCTGTGGAGTAGTCCTTATGTGTTAATGAAGAGGCTTGTGCGGACTCCTTCACTCCTCTGTAATAAGCGCCCATGCTATTGTTACTTGACCGTGCTTTTGGGTCTGGTGCTTGTTGACGAGACAATCTTGGCGCGCTTAATTGTGTTCACGTGTGTATCGTGTTCTTCTTACATTTTCTTCTTTCTTTTCCTTTTTTAGTTTTCCTTTAGTAACGAATTTGAATTATGGTATAGACACCTCTGACGTAACCTACCATCCTATGCTTCTGCATCTAAATAAATAACAACCACGACAACGATGACATGTATTTTGACGACTACCCACCATGTCCTTAGCGAAGTCTTGCGCGGCCACCAAAGTTCAACCTTTGTCTTGCTGGAACAACTTTTCCTATTAAAAAGTTTGCGTTAAGTCATTTATACAGTCTGTTCACAAATCCCGTCGTCTCCTGGTGGTGGCATTTAATATTTTAAGCTTGTCTCAAATGTGACAGGAAAGAAAATAGTTAGCATCTTGCCTAATGAATACGGCCTTCAGGGAAGTTTTTTATCGCCGCACAAGTAGCATATTTTTTTTAATAAAAGAAGCACTTTGGAGGAGATGACAATGTCACGGGTTGCCACCCGTTCGCCATCGGCGCGAAGTCGTCGGCGGGGTATACAAGCCGGTTGGTCGTTCCGTACTCAAGCGAACACAGACAAGGAGTTAGAGTCGGGAGAAAGAAAGAAATAAAAAATTTATTTATCGACTGACAACGACACACAATTCAAACGAAACAAAAAAACACACATGCACTTAATCTAGATGAATAATGAAAACAAAAGAAATACAAGTAACAGTTAACAGTAAATATAAAATTAACATTACACAAAACACACTTAACTGTGGTCAATAATTCAGAGTTCAAAAGAAAACAAATGATGGCATACGCATGGCCGGGCAGCAGCAGCAAGTCCATAAAACGTGGAGTCAACGGCAGAGCTTTCCCAAAGAATGCTGGCAAGCCGATCTCGTTGCGGCGGATGTGATTGCTGGGCTGGGTTTCCCGGTAGTCTAGGTCTGACGTCTTCTCTCGAGCAGGTTGAGTTAACTTGAGGGGAACTACCAGGAGCTTCGTTGCAGACGTTGGTTTGTCGTCTCTTACGTCTACTAGTAACTCGCAGGTCAGATGCGGCTAGGCGGCCTAGGCGATACTGGACGGCACTAGCTCCTTGACACTTTTCAGCAGATTGTAGGCTCAGCTTCTAGACTGCTTAGCTCGGTCTAGAACCTGCGTTGAAATATCTTCAGCTTTCTCTAGTTCCCTGTTTGGGGAATGGCAGATATTGGTGACGATCCACTGAAGTTCACCCAATTCTATCGCGGCTCCTCCCAGGGTCTTGGCCCCGCCGCTTTTAATTAGGGATGAGATAATGGGTGATTCCCCCTGCTGTTAGAGGTCGCGCACTCGTATTGCACCACACACGCACACCTTTGAGTCCGTGGCGGGCCTCTATTGTTCGCTCACAAACATAGGAAAAACAACGGCAGCCGACAATACGGCGCTGTCGGCACAGACACGCAATCAGCAATTCGTGGACACGGGATTGCACAGAGACACCACATATTTCGGAGTATTCGCACCCCTGCCTTCTTAGCAAGCTTCTCAATGCACGCGTGGGGCAGAGAATACACAGGGGATCCTACGAAAAACCGTTGGGGCGTCACGGTCGCGCCGATGACAAAAAAGACAATAATCTCTAAACCTGGCTTCGACTTCTTTCGGCGGCTTGTTCGAGTGGCCGGCAATACCCCTTTTACTCGCCGGTCCCCATTCGCGCGACCGTTTCGGCACCCGTTGTTCGGTGCTTCTCCGAATCGAATTATGCCGCACCGTGATAGACAGCGACAGGCTTCTGCAGTATTTGACAGCTTTAAGCACTAAGAGGCTTATGAATAATGTATGGTGAATCCGTAAAACCTTTATCTAAAGTGAGTATACCGCTATAACCGAAATAATGTGATGCCTCCTATTCGGTCTCTGACGATCTGCGTAAGCGATCGACACTGAAAGGCAATAAAATGGGAAGTACTGGCCAACCAACACCAGAAGAACTGACGAGCGGGCTAGTTCGTGAGTAAAGCTTTTCTTTGTCCTACTAATAGAATTACTCAATAACTAAATGGAACGAACTACTGAGTTACTGGCACATCTAGGGCCTATTCACAGTAAGATATAAAACTTGTACGCGAAAATCGACACTTGTAAATAACTACACAAAGACCATAGGGAGACTCGGTCCACAGTTCACAAAGTATAAAACATCTTAGGTCTTTACTTTTACCTGAAGTTTGCTTGGTTAATTTCCATACCTTCCCCTCTCCAAAAGCATATGTGACTTCCTTTTGTCATGCAAATTAATTTTGGTATCGTTTTCTCACAGGAAAACGCTATATAAGCAAGCCGGGTATTTAAACATAAATAAAACACATGGCTTCCTCTTCAACATTTGCGTTTTCTTTCTTTCCATCGTGCATGCTGCTTGCCGTCTGCAGCCACTTACTGTAGGCATTGACAGACTCGTAACGCAGCTCATGCAGCTTTTTACCTCGGCCCTTCCCGAGTGAGAATGCGAAACAAAAGTCGATTCAATTCAATTCCTATAAAAGAAACTACACGCATAATTTCGTCTTCGGCCGTCTCCGTCAGAATGCATCGCGGCAAAACTCCGTGGAAATCTCCGTATTGTACTATCATTGTATCACGTGAAGGTGATACCCCGACACAATACTGGCTGGTTAAATAACGTCTAAACCATCTGTATTCCGCTTCGCCACGGAAGCGTTATCGTTTACTGGCAACCAAACACAGCCAACAACTGCTGAGTAGCGTCATCGTTTTTACGATGGTCATGTCGGCAGCAAAAACATACCAGAGGACCGGTGTCGAGCCATGGTCCACGCGGCTCAAAGGCGTGAATTGTTAAAAGCTTGTTCACTTTTACGCTGGCTATCCAGTTTTGCAAGAGAGAATGCAGCCCCCATTGAAAGGGTAAAAAAATCCGGCTCTATTCCAACCTGTGAAATTGGATGTTTGGCGAAACTGTTGTCCACGTTAGACAAGGACAACCGACGTTAGACAAGTGCCACTACCCCAACTGACTATAGACGACGTTGAACAAGCACCACCACCACAAGCAACGTGTACATTGCGCGCGCACACACGGGTGCGGAAGTGCAGCATACATCCTCATTCTTCTAGGGCCTCTGCCAAACATAACTTCATGAACTAATTGAATTTTTCAAATTGTGTCACACAATTTGTAAAGTACGACTTACACGCAAGCTGCAGATATGATAGCTGCAGATTGTAATTCGAATATACGAGAAAAGAGAAATATATTGCCGGGGAACTCAGACAAAGCCCTTTTTCAGTTGCCGTTTGAGGTATCCCTGAGTAGTCGCGGCTGCTAGGTGGCGGTGCTGTTTTTAGGTGAGTACGAGCCCACAATAAATTACGACCAACTAGAGACTAACAGCTTCGCTGTAAAGCGCAAGGAAGTCCATATATTAGGAGCGCCAAGGAAATTTTCCAGGTGCTAGCAAAGTAGTACGCCTAAAGATAATAATTTATCATTGCAATAAGCAGTAAAAGTCCGCTAGAATCGGATCTGAAAGGCAATAGTGGATGCAACACACAGCTGGAACAGTAAAGTGAAGAACGACTTTGTCATGCACCATTATCGAACCCCGATTAAGGACTACCAACTAATAACTTCGTCATCGTGAAATAGGGTAATTCACCTCGAACGCATAGTCGAATTGGGTTATCCCCCAAACGAAGCTTTGTCTTTCTTCGTACTATGGCGATGGTGAAACTGAGACTGACGAGTTGTATATAAAACAACACAATAACATCGATGACGACAACAATCGTCGTGAGCGTAACGGTATGCAAAGACGGGCGCGAATACAAGTGGTAGTTGTTAATTGCTCTGATATGTCCCAGTAAAAGAAAGTTCTTCCTTCATTTAATTCATTTTCTTCATTATTATTGAGTCGTTTTCAGCCAAATGAATGGAAACAGAACATTGAAGCAATTCTTTGCAGGTCTAAAACTTAGTATTGGTCTTTAGTGATCCTTTAAGATGTCATTGTATGCCGTCAGCGACATCGCTACCTGTATTATGATTTCTTATCACCCGGAGCGCCCTTCAGTACTGCTAAATTTGAAACCGTGAGGGAACACAGCGGCGTGCCTAAATGGTTTGCTATAGTCCTTAAAGTCAACCCATTTGTTACGATCGCGCGTAAACGCGGATGTTCACATAAAAAAAGGCATCCTGACTCTGGCTTATCTCTTCAACCGTCGGCACATTGCGTCCGTGGACAAGGCAGTCTAAAGCTTTGCATTCGCGGCAAAGATATACCCCCGTATTCACAAACGCACCTCGAGTCGACCCTCCACTCGAAACGCCCCTTGAGTGAAGGAAAGCGCGAGCGTTTTACTGGAGAATCTCAAGGTAGCCCCGCAGCTACCTTGAATCGCGCCTCGAGCGAAGTTAGTGCGTAAACATGGCTGCCTTGTGATTTGTCACTCGCCTCGTCAGCTTTTTCCGAATTACATCATATGCCTCCGTAGCTATTGTTTAGTTAACGATGCTGCGCATTTTCAAGGGCTTCGTTTTAGGGACCGGTGCAATCCTCCGGAGCGCTTCGGCAATGGCCACTGCGGCGCCGAGACAGATCGGCCGTCCTGTCAAGAAGACTGCGAGCTAGTGCAGTTATCTGTCGTCTTACTCCGCGCATGAACCAGTTGATTACCTGCATACGCGTATTCTTCGTACGAGTTGTCCAAAACTGCTATCGGTGCCAGTGCATTGACATGTTTCTCGCGGCTGATCGCCCAAAGCCGCATAATTTCAAGCACGGCGCGATACATTACTGCGGCGCACATCGAACATATGAAAAGAAACTACTGCCAGGATTCCTGCCATTGGTGCGCGTATTGCCTATGTGTTCGATTGGTGGAGGCGGATCTGGCTGCGCGAGCGCCGGCATGTCGCCCCGCTTGCGATGTTTGTACTCGGGTAGATCGTCATTGACTACGTTAATCTATGTACGGCCAAGCACACCGCAACAAGGCGAGCATCGATATAAACTAGCAGGTTCGTTCACTCCAATTTTCGCAATTTTGTTTAATTTAATGGAGGTAGTTGCGTTAGGGAAAACAAAAAATACTGTAATTTTGCGTGGACCGTGTGCAGTTGCTGCAATTTAATGTCATAAGCAATAATTACGTCAGCCTTGCTTCAAAATATGCAGCTTAGTTCGCTTATCATGCCTATGAACATCTGAGCCCAACGAGGAAGTAACCAACCATGAAATGGCACCCAGAATTATAACTGCATGTATACACAGGTGAATGAAATGTTTTATCTGAATACAAAACGCAGAATAACATTACAACAGAGTATAGTTTTTGTACACCACATTATCTTTATTGTGATAAAAAAAAGCGCTACAGCAGTGCAGTGACAGCTCCTAATACAGACATTGCTAGCAAGTGGTAGCAGATACATATCTTACATATCTTTTTTGCGAACATTCCAGCTCACTCATTCCAGTTCATTATGTAAGTGTTAGAGCGCTATATGTCGGTCTGGCTATGCAAGCGCCAGATTTTCTGTCTGGGCTGCGCTTGCATTCTTGCATTGGTGTGCAAATGGAGAAGAGCGCCAGTTTATGTGTCCTGCTGCACTGCAACCGTTGCTGCACTATTCTGGCAGAGACGTCAGTCTTCTCTCACATCCTACGAGCTCAAACATAACCACTGAAAACAGGTTTGACTACATGCATTTTCCTTCGTAGAAGTGTTGTAGCTGAAGTCATTGTATTTTTCATTCAGATTTCTTCAGTCATATATATTAAAAGATTATATGCCCCTTCGAACTTTCTGGTTAGTGCAAGTGCCAATTTTTTTAAACAATAAATTAACCATATTCTCCTCTTTTTGTACTTCGATAGTATGCAAATACAGTGGGAACTCTTATCCTACAAACACAAGCGCTAGTACTGCTGACAACTATATCATGAAGCTGATAGAATGCAGACAGGTATTTATTGACAAGAAAGACAGAGACGTCGACCTCAGCTAGTGCGCTCAAGTCTGCTTCTCTGCGCTGGGGAAGAGGAAAGGGGAGTGAAAGTACTGGGATGGGCGATGACGATAAGAGAAGTGGGGAGTGCTTATGTATATGAGACAGTTGCCGTGCTAGAACCATATTAGAGTGAAAAAGCAAAGGGCGAGATTTATCGATGTTTGGACGCCCTTCTGACTGACTGACTGAATAAACTTTTTTGAAACCTGCAAGAGATGGTGGCTGGGCCTAGGCCTCCCAAGTGGGGACGTCGAGGTGTTGCCTCTTCGCCGCCTCGCAGGCCTGCTGGGTCGCCTAGAGTTGGTCGTCAAGGTTGGGGCCACACAGGGCAGCGTGCCATCTCGGCGAGAGGGTCGTGGGGTTTGTGTCGGGGTATTGGTGTGTACAGTCCCAAAGCATGTGTGGAAGTGTCGCTGGCTGTGTCTTGCAGATATGGCACGTGGGATTGAGGTAAATGTCTGGGTAGATCTCGTTGTAAAATTGTAACGAGGGGTAAGTATTGGTTTGTAGCAGGCGAAAAGTTGTAGCCTGCGCTCGGGATAGTTTGTTGTATGGGCCGGGGAAGGTTCTACGCTCTAAGTAGAAGGACTTCACAAAATCATTGTAGCGTGTCAGGCGATCCCTAATGGTGGGGGCAGCCTCCCCTTCTCCCGCGCGGTTAACTAGGCCTCGCGCTAGGAAGTGGGTAACCTCGGTGAGGTTGGGGAGGTGCGGGTGGACGGTGCCTACATGAGGCGGGAACCAGACGGGTGTGACCTGATGGTCGGTTGAGCGGGGCGCTTGTTGCAAGATGCGCAAGGCTTGGTGTGAAATACGGCAGTTGATATAGTTGATAACGGCGGAGCGGGAATCAGAGACGATGGTATGGCATGTTGGGTCTAGTGTGGCTAGCGCGATGGCCACTTCTTCAGCTTCCTCAGCGTGTGGGGTTACTAGGCTGATAGCATGGTGGAGAGAGCCTTCACGCGTGGTGACGGCTGCAAAGCGGGTACCGTGGGGATACTCGGCGGCGTCGACGAAACTCACACCGTCGTGGCGAGTAAGGGATTTGGTGAGAACCGTGGCACGTGCTGTGCGACGTGCGTGGTTGTATTCGGGGTGCATATTTCTGGGGATAGGATCGGCGTGAATCCAAGCTCGTATGGTGGAGGGGATCTGGTGCTTATGGCCTAGTCGATGGTGGTAGGTGATACCGTGCGAGGTGAGGATATGGCGACTTGTCGCTGTGAGAGTGAGTCTCTCCAGCTGAGAGCGACGTTGGGCCTCGATGAGGTCGTCCAGTGTGTTGTGGACGCCTAGTTGAAGGAGGAGGTCAGTGCTCGTGCAACCGGGGAGGCCGAGGGCTTGTTTATAGACACCGCGTATAAGTACGTTGATCTTGGTGTGTTGAGCGTTGTACCAGTGTAGATACGCAGCAACGTAGGTGATGTGGCAAATTACGAATGACTGGATTAATTGGAGCAGATTCTCTTTCATACCCCCACGGCGGTTAGAGACCCGCTTCAAAAGTCTCATGGTGTTGGCTGTATTCATCTTGATTTTTTTGAGGGCCATGCCATTCGCTCCGTTCGCCTCTATGAGCAAGCCGAGCACACGGATATTGGTGACTAGGGGTATGGGGCTCCCATCCATGAGATGAAGCGCGATGTCTCCGTAATGGCGTTTAGCGGTGGAGTATTTCGGACCGCGGCCATGGAGAGTAGGCCTGTAGACAAGGAGTTCGGACTTCACAGGGGAACAGCGAAGCCCCGTGCCTTGGATATAGGTCTCGACTCTTTCAATGGCGGATTGTAGTGCCGTTTCTATTTCGCCGTCACTGCCTTTGTGGGCCCAGATGGTTATATCGCCACCGTATATGGTGTGGGTGACACCGTCCACTTGCTGCAACTCCTTGGCAAGATCGATCATGACAAGATTAAAAAGCATTGGGGAGATAACGGAGCCCTGGGGAGTTCCCGCGCTGCCCAAAGTCTGGGCGTCGGAGCGGAGATCCCCCACCGAAAGGAAGGCCGTGCGATTAGACAGAAAGTCTCTGACGTAATTATAAGCGCGCGCACCGAGATTAAGGCGTGCGATGCGGTCAAGAATGGTGGGATGGGCTATGCTGTCAAATGCTTAGTAGTACGTGTTCTATCTTCTAGTATATGGTGCTTGTAGCATGACGTCTTGGGTCGACAGGTGGGCCCGGAAGCCAATGACAGAGTGAGGATACGCTGCAGTGTCTTCCAGATGGGTGTTAATTCGCGTGAGGAAGGCATGCTCCATAACCTTTCCCACACATGAGGTTAGTGAGATGGGGCGAAGATGATCGAGGCTAGAAGGTTTGCCAGGTTTGGGAATAAGGATGACCTTTGCTGTTTTCCAGGCCGGCGGAATGGCACCATTACTCCAGCAGTCATTGATATGATCTGTCAGGTGGGTGACGGAGGCATCATCCAGATTACGGAGGGCATTGTTAGTGACCCCATCGGGCCCAGGGGCAGAACGGCTGTTTAATTTATGCAGGGCGGCTTGGATCTCAGCGACACTAAAGTCTTCGCCCAGTGGGGGGTTGGGGGCCCCGGTGTAGGAGCCGTGAGATTGCACTGGGCCCACGGGGAGATACTTGTTGGTGACGTAGTCTAATACTTGGGCGCGACCCTGTTTCTTCCTTTCCGTATAGAGAAGTTTAGTGAGGCGATCTTGTTGGGAAGAGCGGGTGGCTTGACTATCGAGGAGGTGTTTGAGAAGCTTCCAAGAAGAGGGACAATGGATTTGTCCGTCAGCAGTATTGCACAGTTCAGTCCACTGCTGACGGCTCAGAGTGAGGCAATGGGCTTCGATTTCCCTATTAAGGAGGGCTATTTTAGCGCGGAGGCGCCTGTTGAGACGTTGCCCTTTCCAGCGGGATAGGATGGATGTTTTAGCCGCAAGGAGGTAAGCCAGTCTACTGTCCATGCGCTCGACGGGGGCATCGGTGGTAATGGTGTGCGTGGCTGCATTGGTATCGGAGTGGAGATTTCGGGTCCATGCATCAATGTCCGCTATGCGTTCCGCGTGCTGATCTGCGGATCGATGCTTGCGAAATGCATCCCAGTCAACCCACGTTAACTCACGGGATTTGACAGTAACTGCAGCTATCCGAGGGAGAAGTATGGCAATGATGCAATGGTCACTACCGAGATCATGTTGTGTGTTGTTCCATTGGCGTTGGTGACGCTCTTGGTAAATGTCAGGTCGGGGGTCGTGTCGCGGGAAGTGGAGCTACCGAGGCGTGTGGGGAACGTGGGGTCTGTAATGAAAGTGAGGCCGAGGTCTTGGGAGTCTTTCCAGAGGTTTTGAGCCGCCGTCGTCGAGTAGCCATATCCCCATACCGTATGGGGGAGATTGAAGTCTCCACCGATGACGAGGGGGTTGGTGCCAGCTACGTTAAGGGCCTTCTTGAAGAGGGTGAGAAAATGGCTTCGAACTTTGGTAGAGGGATGGCTGTACACGTTAAGGAGAAAAATACTTTCCTTGCGTCTCCTGGTGGGGATAAGTTCAACGAGAAGGTGTTCGATGTTTCGGTCGTGGAGATTGTGTTCGATGGCGGTGATTCTCTTGTGGACGAAAGTGCAGAGGTGGCGAGAAGCATGTGGCGGGATGAAAGTTTGGTAACCTGGGAGGGTGACCGAATCGATATGGGTTTCCTGAATCATGATGACGTCCGGTTGCCGGGTGACGGTACGAAGGTGTTGACGGATGACTGGCTGTTTGCGGAGATAGCTTCGGCAGTTCCACTGCCAGATAAGTGTATCTCTGTTATTGTGGGCCATGCTGGGGATTGGGGGATGCCGTCAGGGGCAGTGCTGGGGTTTGGAGGGTAGGAGGAGCGGGCATGGGGAGAGCTTGTAGGTGGGTTTCAATGTTTGTGACGCGCTGTGTCAGTGCGAGAACGGCGTGTTGCATAGATTCGACTGCGTTCTGGAGCGTGGTCATCGTGCTTTGAAGTGCGACTAGCATGTCCTTAACCTCTGAGCGCACTTGGCCCGTGGCTTCCTCTTGGAGGGCCCGCTTTTTGGGGGCTGGTGTCAGTGGAGCATCGTGGCTAGAGGAGTGGGACGCTTCGGCAGGTGGTGTAGGAGCAGGTGTCTTGGATTGTTTAAGATCGCGAACCTCTTGCGAGAGCTTGTGTATTAGGTCGCGCATAATGGCATTTTCTTTTTTGAGGTGAGCCATTTCTGCGTTATCATTGGTGTTCGTGGACTGTGGAGAAGGTGTGTTGCGACCCTCTCGCGAGGCGCCCTTAAGGGCTTCTGCGAAGCTCACCTTGGTAGTAGGAGACTTGGCGGGTGGGGCAGAAGTAGATCTGGATCGGGAACGGCGCTGTCTCGAACGTGAAGGGGTCCGGGAACAATGTTGCCTCGAGCGTGATGGAGTTCGGGACCTGGAGCGGGGCCTGGAGTTCAAGGGCGGGAAGTCGCTTTCTTGAAGGGTGGCTTGCATTGCAGCTTGGCGTTCCCCAATGCGCTTGCGAATAACGTATGGTGTCTTGTAGCGAGCCGTACACGATTTGTCCGCTGTAAGATGAGGGCCGCCGCACAGTGAGCATTTGGGGTTACAAGTGTGATCGGGAGGTGGGTTGCGGACTCCGCAACCTTTGCAGATCTTGTTATTGGGAAAAGGGCAGACATCCACGCTGTGTCCGAGGCGGCCGCATTGGTAGCAAATTTCTATTTGCTTGCGGAATAATGAGCATGGGATTAAGGTAGCTCCGTAACGGACCAGATATGGCACGTCGGGGCCACTGAAGGCGATAACAACGGTGGTTGTCGTTCCAATTCGTTTTGCGGCTAGTGCGAGGGGGTTGCGAGTATTGACGATATTGGCGTTGACTTGCTGTGGGGTATCGGAGAGGGGGATTCCGCGGATGACTCCCTTCGTGGTGTCCTCGGCGGCCGTCTCATACGCGTTAACGTCGTGCGTGACCCCATTGACTTGAATGGATTTTATGCAGACATACCTGTCGGCGTTCTGCAGACCTGGCGTACTAACAACGACAATGTTTTGTTGGGTGTTGGGGCACACCGTGTCTTGTTGAATGTCAGCTGGGCTGAGCTGTGCGGCTTGGAGAACGGCTGTAGTCACGGTAGGACTACCAATTTTGGCGATGTTGAGGGCTCCCTTGGGGCGAATGACAATCTTGATCTGGTTGGAAGGTAGCGGAGGCATGCGTCCAGCCTTGAGAACTTGTGCTTTGACTGGTGGCCTGGTCTTGGAACGAGAACGAGCGCTTGAGGTTTGTGTGGAGTCAGTTTGGGGTGAAGAGTCGTCCCTCAGCTTCGCCGGTTGGCGAAGGCGAGTTGTTCGCCAGCCCGTCTCGGCGGCCACTTCGAGCTCCATGCTCGTTGCTGGGGCCGAGAAACTTGATCGGTGATACGGAGCTCGCTCGAATGCGCGCCGCGCATCCGGCGCCTGACGTGCACGCGCAGGGCGGCGTAGGCGATTCACAAAAACGTTCGCAGCACAGGAAAATGTCCGTAGCAAAGGGAAATGGAGTATCCCACCTGAAAATGAGGCGTCTACGGAGTCCTGGTATCTTCACGGATCGACTGGTGTAAAAATTAGGCCACAATTTGCAAGAAAATGCTGCAAAATCATTCACGAACACGGAGCAGAAAAATTATGAAACGCATTGCCTTCTTCTTCTTCTTCTTCCGGATGCCCTTCTGTGTGCAACCTTTCTTTAGTTGCGAAAGCGTGGTATATCTTGCAAGTCTTATCAATGTGTCGTTGCAGTGTGCAAAAAAATGAGTCGTGTTTTTGCCGTATTTATATGGGCTTCTAGTTGGAAGAGGGTAAGCAGAACCAATTTGTTTCGTTCAGCCCGCAGTGGTGGGCAAGATCTGTCGCATTTGTTTATCAGACAAATTGTGTACGTGTGTACGATTGTACACGTACACGTGTGTACGTGTTCAATCGCGATAAGACAAATGATTTCCTGCGCATAGTGACCGGTCTGGGAAACTCCCCTGCTACGGTGGGAGAGGTAATTGGCGCCATCTATGAAGAGGGCGGAGTAGAAAATCCGTCTCCCTTGTATGGCTTCGTAGATCGTCGCGCGCCCGCGCGCCCCAACTCCTCTCCTCTGGCCCACTCCTATCACTCCCTCGTAACTCCCTGACCTTTGACTCTCGCCGCGCGCGCCCGGGGGCCCACCGCCAGCTTAGCAAGCTGCATGACGTTTCATGTTTCGGGAAGCGTGCGCTGCTGTGCCTTGACAGGCATGGGTAGTTTCGTCAGTTGCGTGGTTCTCGATAGCGCTACGTGTGCTTGTGCTCCGCGATGTTTCACGATTCGTACCGCTCGTGCGTCGAGCAGTGGTGCACGAATACCGCAAAAACAAGCCCTCCAAGGTTGTTCCGGGCGCTTAACGACAACAGGTGCGCGCGCAGACCCAAGGACATCAGAAGGCGCATGTAAGTACATGGACACAGCCCTGACAATGTGTGTGCTCAATGAGCCTCCGGACGTCGTTGCGCCTTGATTGTGCTACACTTCCCTCTTACCGGTAGAAAAAGCTGACAAATAGATGTTCCCCCTCGTTGTCAACCGTCAATGACTGTTTTTCTAGGCCAAGCCTCATTCTGCATCTTCAGTAACTTGCTTAGCTTTCCATTCCGCCCTCAGGGCTTTTTCTGTGTCTCACGTTTTATTAACGTACTAACAACTCAATAATTACTGTTCGTGCTTGTGTATTATCTCAGTAATCGCCGATGGGAAGACCGCGCGAACAACCTTCATGTGTACGCATGATACGCTTTTTTCTTGTGGAAAGCATGAGCATTGCAAGCATCCTAAATGCGGATTTTTGCAGTACGTGTTTATTATACAAAGAAGTGCCCAGTAGGTACGACTTAGTGCCTTAAGTGACGTAATTTTACTGCTAAACATTGCATTCGGGGTGAAAAAAAAGTCGTACTGTTTTCTTATTTTACCTGGTCTTTGATTGAGGAATAGGCCTTTCTGCGAATGTTTTCTATTTGCTGCTGCAAAAGCCGACTACCTTCTGTTCCGCCTTGCCACCGTTACTCAAGTTGTGGCCAAGTGCACAATAATGTGATAATGTGTATTTGAGTTTGTAGTACAATGTCATTTTTGTTTGCCATGTCTTTTTTATTCTGTTCAGCAGTAATGAACATGTCACGCATTTCATATATACTTTCGTGAAGGTTTATAAGTAAGCTCTTGTTTTCTTTTTTAGTATGGCTGACAATGAAACAATCTTAGCATTTTATTTAATTTTTAGGTATCTTGCGTGCCATTGTTTTTGCCATTGCCAGTGAATTTTCGCTTTCTTTACTTGTCATGACTATGTCATACATGTCATCCAGTTTTGTGTAATATCTTAGTTCATATATCAGAAGCTCGTCTACATTTCGGTCTTGAGGGCGTTATATAAAGGTTTTTTATATGTACATGAAACGGCCTTCGCGTTTTCTAGCACTTGTTTTGTGGTATTTCACCGTCTGTGAACTTTTGTGTTTAGTACTCTTGTATATCTCATGCAGCTTTCACTTTTGTTCATTTTTTGAGCGTGTATCACACCACGTTATACGAAAAATCTTTGTTTTCGGAAACGAAGTCAATAAAGCGATACCAAAGGTCTTTTATGTTGGAAGTGGAATTTTTTTATGTCCCGGCACATGCTGGCATAAGTATGGGCGAGACTGCGTGCGTGTCATCGCATAACCCACGGTGCACCACGTGCCAGCTCGCAAGCAATGCCAATGCGCGGGGTAGCGCGCATTGCTTGCGAGCTAGCGCGTGGTGCGCCGTAGCGCACGCGATAAAAAAAAATTACCGACGATTACGTTACTTCCTAATGCGAAATTTGAGTGCAGCAAATAAGCTGTTTCACCTTTTCGATAGATTGAGGCTAAGAAATCGAGCAACACATGTATGCGCTATCACAGAATTTTTTTTTTATTTTTCACACGTATTCCTTTAACAAAGACTCCACTAACAGTTCTTGACAGTCATGAAGGAAGCTTTGTCGTCGGAGAAATAGACTGATATATGTTCGGCTTGGTACACCAATGCTTGATTCTTAAAGACGAAATCTATACAAGTGCCTCGCGAGGTTGTCACAGCCATGGGACGCACAGGGCGAACGGCAGCGGCAATTTCGGCTTGGGCGGTGCACATATACAGATCCGCCGCCACCGATCTGGCTCTCTGATTGCCACCGCACAGGGGTTGCATTGGAGGAGGAGCGAAGAAAGGAATTAAGTTCGAGCCGGCGCTTTTACAACCGGAGACTCGCAGGAAGAGGGGGAGGGGGGCGGCGTGTACACCCAGCGGCAAACGATGGGGGCAGAAGGGCGCGCAGCAAGCGGACAACACGATAAAGGAAGGAGGGAAGAGATAGCAGCGACTGACTGATGCCGCTGACGCCAATAGTGAGTCAACCCCAGCTGCGGAGTTGGTTTCAGGGACAACGCCGCCGATGCCGACACAAACAATATGATACCCTCGCTTCCGCAGCGCTAAGAACCAGGTCTAGCCGTGGGAAGGTGGTCACGTATTCGTCGACGTGCCGGGGCCTACGTGAAATAACCGGCGCGTCGGCAACTGAAGAGCACCCTATCCGCCACACAAGAACAGGGGGGGGGGGGGCCCTTTCCTCCTCTTTCTGCATGGCGGCGACGGTGTTCTATGCAGTCACGTTATCTTGACTCTCTAGCGGCGTCAGCGGCATCCAGCGGTATCAGTCGGTCGCTGCTAGCGCTGGGGGGATGAAAGGGGGGCGGAGCTGGTTACGAGGCCGACGACAACGCCGACGACGACGCGAAACCCAGGAACGGACGCCAAAGAGCTGCGCTCTAAAAAAGGAACAGCGCGCCGCGTACAGGTAAAAACAAAAAAAGGAAAGCGGGAAAGGGAGCGGAGAGGGTCGGCATAATAAAAACAAAAAGAAAAGAAAAATGCTAGGGAGAGGAGGCGGCGCGCGGCTGCTCTTCCTGTTGCCATGACAACATAAACACTCTTGTGCGCTGCCATTTTGCTTGTGCGTCACCCTCCTGTTAGGGCCGTAACTAAATGGGATCTTCGCGCTAGCGTCGAAAGAGCGTCTGCTCGAAAACAGCGAATGGCAGCCATGCGGAGATTCACCCCTGTGATAGTGATTAAAGTCTGATTGGTGAAAGTACTGCCGCAATATGTTGCAATGACCAGTGATGTGAAGGCAGGAAGTACTAGGGAATATTTGCGCGAAGTGGTTGATTGACTTCGTATGTTGCATGCTCGGATTTCCATGGAATATCTCTGGTCTGTGAGAAGAAAAACACTGTATAAAGATTTAGTTGACACAATGCTGCCAATACCATTGTAAATGTCTGTAAACTAGGGAGGTCAAGGAGATGACGTATAGAAACGAGTTAAAAAATGCCAATTAGACCCGCTCTAAAAACGTTTTTCTTTACGCTACACACAAACACGCTACCCGTGATAACATGGTTAGATGAAAAAGGAATTTATCTGCCATGGACAGTAAACTGCTTACTTTGCAAAAAAGAAAACAGGGACGATCAAACATGTTTTCATCTATTGCTGGGATCCACTAGTTCATTGGGATGTCTTACAACGCACACTTAAAAATTAACTATCTATTACACCTCTTAGTATCCGGTACTTACCTACAGATAACGAAGGAGGAGTTCCGTACGATATGTTCATGCCCCTTGGCCTCCACAGTCTGTGGAAAACGACAATGGTAGTGCGACATGTGGATGTCGATACCCGTTCGACGAGAGTGAACTTCAGAGCGAGTGTCCCACATATTCGGGAAGTATATCATGCCTAGAGTAAGCCTCCTGAGTGGGTGGCTATTCTCGATGATTTGATGAAGCTCAATAGATTGTACTATACAATGCTAGCCAAAGTGTGGTTGACATGTTTTAGCGTTTAAATGTGCACTTCATTTGAACTGTAAACGGGCGATCAAGAAAAAGAAAAGCTTCCCGTGGTATAGTGGTTATCGCGTGCGCCTCACACTCGCAAGTCCCCCGATTCGATCCCGGGAGGGATCAGTGCATCACATTTTTTTTTTCTTTTCTTTGCGATCGCGTACACGCAAAACAAACGAGGGAGAGAAATAACCGACCCCGTGCTCGGTTCCCGTGGTGTAGTGGTTATCCCACATTCCACTTACGACCACCACCGTGAGCCGTCGAGGAATGCTTCGCTCGTCTGGGGCGGTGTCAGCGGCTACATCTAGCCGTGGAAACCGGAATGCAGCCAGTGCCAACCATGATTATGAAATTATTTTACCTGCTCTGCCAACCGGTGGTATTGTTTTAACCACTGTATTTTTTCATGGGGATGTGCGTGGAAGCTACCGTGTAGAAGATATTCGCGATGCACTAGGTGCTTTGGCAATGCTCTCTGACGTTGAAGCGTTAGGGGCATACCAAATTAACCACGTGCGGGCGGTGACGCTGCAGACTATGGAGGCTAAGAATAGGTTGCTTTCTGCAACTGAAGTGTCCGTGAAGGAACCCCGTTGTCTCGTCGTAGATCCAAACAACCAAGATGTTCGACTGAAGCTGCATTGGGTCCTCCATTATGTGGACGACGAAGACATACGGACTGCATTTGCACCCTACGGAAAAGTCACCGAAGTTGCAAGAGAGCGATGGTGAATGGAAGGGTTATCGAACAAGGGCTCTACTACGCGTATTATCAGTCTTCAGCTCAAGGCAGGCTACCCGAACGAAGACATCTCTCATCAACTACGAGTAGCAGGTGACCTGACGTTAGTCGTAGCGGCTGGAAGAGCTCCACTCTGCCTACGGTGTAAAGGGACTGGCCACATATGACGCGAATGTCGTGTTCCTCGGTGCGCGCTGTGCAGATGTTTTGGCCACACTGAACAAGAGTGCGTGAAGACTTAGGCGAAGGTTACAGGCCGATCTGCGTGGGATGACAACGCAGACCTACAAATGGATGAATCAGAAGCTGAGGCTGTTGCTACCAGCAAGACCAGAGAACCCGAACAAGCGGAAACGCCGCCTTCGTCGCATTCGCCCAAAGTAAATAAAGAGAAAGAGGATAACGATGAGCAAGTTGTACAACCTGTGCCGCCTCCTCCGACGAAGACCAGTGTGTCCAACAGTTCAGCAAAAAAAAAGGAAAGAAAACCATCAAGAGCCTGTCAACGCCTCTGGAGAAATCCGAAGATGTCGACATGTAGGATTCGAAGACCGATGCAGGGAAGAGAACACGCGAGGAAACAGCACCAGCGAACGCGGCCTCAAACGAGTCCACTGGCTGCGAGTCAACCCCTAAAGAGGCTCAAGGGCGCCGCACGAGCTTCAAGCCAAAGTCCAACGTACCACTGGACCGTCATATTCCGGGGGGACGTAGCCCCCTGGTTCAGTGAAGCCCGGGTCAGCCTCATGGTTCAGACGCTACACATGCTAAAATTGGGCGAGGACAAGCTAAGGGGCTGGAACCCCAGTACCTTCTTTCTGAGGCACTCGTTGTGTGTTTGCCCCTGACAACTGAAGATAGAAAAGCCTCCAGTTAACTTTTTCAGCCTCTCACAGAACAAGCTGAGCGCCATGCGACCTGTTTGATCATTCTCATAAATGGCAGTAAAACTTGACGCACCGCTTAGCATAGGCACGTAAACGTGCGGGGCCTTTCTGCAAGGCGTCGACACTACCAAGTAAGCCGTCTTTTACTGGAAAATGATCTGGACATCGTAGCAATTCAAGAAACTAAAGTCGAAAGCCAAGATCGAACAGATCGCATGGTAGAACCTTTTACTGGACGCTACTATGTATGCGTGTGTCACGCAGTAGGCTCGTCCGGAGGGTGTGCCTTGTTACTACGCAGCTCCCTGAGAATCGTAGTAGAGACAGTGACTTTGTGTAAAACTGGGCGGTTAGTTGTGAATGATTTTCTTTTCTCTGCTTTTAAGTGGCCGACAATATGTTTGTACGCGCCTAACAGAGAAACCGAGCGCTCAGCTTTTTTTGAAAGCCTTCGATCCTTCTTAAATTCTGAAAGATTGATTCTAATGCTTGGCGATTTTAACTGTGTGTGTGTTGCTGCCGATAGAATAAAGAACGAGCCGGTACGCGATAATAGTGCCATGAAATTAAGCGCCATAGTTCAGGATCACTGCCTAGAAGATATTGGTCAACTTGCAGCTGGCGGAAAACGGCCACAGTTCACTCACTTCCAACGCACAAGCCATGCACGCTTGGACAGATTATAAGTATCTGTAAATATAGTGCCGCTGTGCTAAGATTACAACGTAACACATGTTTCATTCAGTGATCACTGTTTGGTTATGGTTTCTTTAGGAGCAAAGCACAAAAGGTCGTCATTCAGTTCGACACTTTGGAAGTTTAATGATAAGCTTTTGGACAATGATAAGTTTGTGAGCAAAGCAAAAGAAAGCATAGAAAGACTACTGTCTAAAACGGATAGTTTCATCGCTGAATGGGAGCTGTTCAAACAAGAGATTAAGATCATTGCAATCGAGAGGGCATGCGCACTACGCCGCAGTGAAAGAAACGAAGAAAATGTGCTCCGTAGTCAGACTATTTGCTGAACGCCGAAAGCACACAACCAGGGGCATTAAATAATGAAATTAAATATGCAAAAAACAAACTGGAAGCAATAGATATCGAAACATATAAGGGAGCCATTGTTCGCACTCGTGGCGAAAGATTGTGATTGGGAGAAACGCCTACAAAGCGCTCACTAGCGGATGAGAAAAGTTATGCCGTCAAAAATGAAATAAAAGAAAAACAGTACGAGGTTGTTATTACAAAAGACAAACGCATAATTGAACTTCCTTTTGCAGAATACTTTGAAAATCTGTTAGGTCATAAAATTGATATTGCAACCGGCTTTGAAAATGAATACCTTCACTTAATGCCAAGGTTAGGCGATGACGTGAAGACGCGCCTTGAAGCAGATATTACCGTACGTGAATTTGAAGACGTAATTGATTAATAATCCGTAGCCAAATCTCCAGGCCCGGATGCCTTAAGCACTTGTTTCTACCAAGCTTTTAAAGGGGATCTGGCAAAAGCGCTGCATCATGTGATAGCCGAAGCCTATAATGAAAATGCAGTGCCCCTATCTTTCAACTGTTCTCACGTTGTATTAAAACCCAAGAGAGATGACCCAGGTAAAGTCCTATCGGCCTCGTCCTATCGACTGATAAGGTTCAGCAATGTAGATTACAAAATATATATCAAATTACTGGCAAAAAGATTACAAACCGTGATCAAAGTTTTGGTAGGACCCCAACAAACATGTCGGATCGGGGGACGCTCGATATTTACTAACATTCATGTTACCAGAAGTTTACTTGAATATTGCGGTGACTTTCCAGTACGGGTAGCAATGTATCAGCTTGATCTAGAAAAAGCTTTCGATCGTGTATCACATCAAATTCTTTTTAGTCTTTTGGAGTATATTAATGTTGGGTTTGTGATTGCGAGTGGTGTGAAAATGTGTTACACTGACAGTTCAGCTAGCATAGTTGTAAAAAAAGTGTCAGCGCAAGTTTCAAAGTTCAGTGTAGTATTTTTGCATCACCGTATTTTTGCACGGTGATGTTCGCGCCAGACCTTACAAGGTCGAAGATTTTAGAGACGCCCTACTGCCGACGGGCCTGCTACCTGATGTGGTATGCATATGGGCGTACCAGATCAACCACGTCTGGGCAGTGACCCTCAGCGACGCGACTGCCCCAAGAAGGATGCTGGACCTTAAAGAACTACAAGTTAAGGGCCGACGGTGCGTCATCATTGACCCGCAAAACCAGCAAGTGAAGATTAGGCTACACTGGTTGCTGTACGGCGTTGCCGACGAGGACGTCCGGGCGGCGTTCGCGGCTTTCGGCAAGGTGGAGGAGGTGAGCCGTGAGCAGTGGCGCGTGGAAGGCATGGGGACCAAGACCTCAACGACCAGGACCGTCCTCCTCAAACTGAAGGGCAACGTGAAGATTGAGGACCTTCCTCATCAGATCCGCGTCGGCGGTGAGTTCGCCTTGGTCGTCGTTCCTGGTCGAGCGATGCAGTGCCTGCGCTGCCATGGCACAGGACATGTCCGCCGAGAGTGCAGAGTCCCCCGCTGTTCCCGGTGCAGACGCTTCGGCCACGTCGACGCAGACTGCGTGAAGTCTTATGCTGCGGTGACAGGCCCACCTGCTATTGACGTGGCGGCAGAGCACGTGATGGACGTGGCCGAGGCGGAGGACGCGGCTAAAGGAACCGGTGACGCGGTCTCGGCAGCTACAATTAGTGGATCGACGACTCTGGAGGTAGACGGAAAGGCGGCTGAGGCTACCCAGAAACCGAGTAGGGCGGAACAGGTCGCTACGACTGAGGGGCAGGTGACGGGAAGCGTCAGTGAAGATGCACCTGACGACGCGACCGCAATGCAGCAGGACGAGGGCGTCACCGACGACGACCATACCCGGTCTCTTGCTGCCTCCGTCAAGCGCACTCACGACCAGACGAAGGACCGCGAGGATCGGGCGACCAGCACCAGTGAGGGACCGCCGACGATGACGCCTCATGGCAGGCGGATGGGAAACAAGCCAAAGCCCAACATACCGCCTGAAAAGAAGCCTGTCGACAAAGCGCCCACGTCTAAGGACACCAACAAGCCGGGAGGTCCCGGAGGCGGCTAGCCGATGGCTAGTCGTGAGCGGTAAGCACCATGCTCCGGGCCTACTTTTCTTTTAGATCAAGATGGCTCAAATACCGTCCCTTAGGATTGCCACATTAAACGTGAGAGGGCTGGCAGCTAGTAGTAGGCAAAGTCAGGTCCTACGGTTGGTCACTGACCACAACATAGACGTACTAGCCGTCCAGGAAACTAAGGTTGACGGAGAGGAGCAGACCGGGAGCATGGTGCGACGATTCACGCACAGATATTTTGCGGTGGTTAGCCATGCGGTAGGCACGTCCGGGGGGTGCATTCTGTTCGTTAAGAAGCTGCCTGGACTGCAGATTCAAAGTGTATTTTCATGCGAATCTGGAAGGATTGTTTTTTGTGATGTTTCGATATGTGAGGTTGAATTCCGTGTCATATGCGTGTATGCTCCGAATTCAGTGGAGGAGCGTGTCTTGTTTTTTTCGAACCTTTCTAAGTATGTCCGTTGTGAGAAGCGCGTTATGTTGTTAGGGGACTTCAATTGTGTGTTGAATGCCAGAGATAGAGTGAATAATGCCGGTGTGCGAGACAAAAGCTGTAGCGTATTATCAAAACTAATAGCGGAAAATGAACTTGACGATGTTTACGAGTGCCTGGAAGGGGGGCGTGAAGTGACTTTTACTCGTTTTCAGGGCAGTAGTCACGCACGACTGGATCGAATGTAGTACATGTCATTGGACACGATTCCAAGATGCCATAGTTATTGTGTTGTGCCCGTGTCGTTTTCGGACCACTGCCTTGTAAAATGTCACATAGGTGTAGTGAAAACGAAACATTCTTTTAATTGGGATCTGTGGAAAATGAATGCCTTGTTACTAAATGATCAGTGCTTTGTAAAAGCAGTAATGGATGCGGTTAACGAAGTATTCGATGATGCAACGGAAACAATAACGGAGAAGTGGGAATGTTTTAAACAGAAGGTTAAAATTAAAGCCATAGAAAGATCGAGTTGCATGAAATTCGAGAAGGAAACGAAAGAAAAGGGCTTAAGAAGACTGCTTGAGCAGCTGATAACGCTTGAGTGTAGAGAGCCTGGTACATATAAAGACGACGTGCGAAACATCAAGGAAAAACCTGAACAGTTCGACAAAGAGCGTTATCAAGGCGCCATCGTGCGTGCGCGAGCACATGCACTAGCGGCAGGGGAGACGCCCACTAAAAGGGCGCTGGGTCTTGAGAAGGCGCACGGACGGCGAAACCACATCGATAAAATTCTAATCAACGGGACTGTCGTTGAAGACAGTGAGAGCATTGGGAGCGCCTTCTTCGAGTACTACCAGTCACTCTTTGCATTTCAGGCTGCGAGTGTAGGGGGTTTCAAAGCGGATTTTCTTAATCTCATGCCGCGAATAAGTGATGATACCAAAGAACGGTTAGAAGCCAAAATAACTGAGGGGGGGGGGGGGTAGAAAAGGCAATCGACAATTTGAACCTTGGTAAGTCGCCTGGACCTGACGGCCTGTGCGCTGGGTGGTATAAGGCGTTCAAGAGAGAATTGGCTCCATTGTTGGCAGAGGTATTAAATGACGCGTATCAGCAGAAATGTTTGCCCCCTTCCTTTGGAAAAGCGCACACCATACTAATACCTAAGAGCGGTCAAATAGATAAACTAAAGTTGGTGTCGTGCTACAGGCCAATATCACTAACAAATGTTGATTACAAGATATTTATGAAGATTTTAGCTACCAGACTCCAAGGCGTCATCAAAGAAATAGTAGAAGACCATCAAACCTGCGGCATCAGAGGGCGAACTATTTTTTCTAACATTCATAAGATGCGAAGTGTTCTCGAGTGCTGTGACGTCACCGGAGGTGGCGTTGCAGTTCTTCAGCTCGATCTCGAGAAAGCTTTCGATTGTGTCGCACATGTTATTTTGTTTGCCATCTTGGATCACGTTAATGTCGGTTCCATCATCACTGAGGGCGTGGCCTTGGCGTACAAGAATTGCACAACCAGATTAATTGTAAACAAGGCACTGGGGGCCCCCATTAACATTATGCGTTCAGTGCGCCAAGGCTGTCCCCTCAGTCCACTTCTGTTTGCTATTTATATAGAGGCCATGTGTGTGGCAATAAATGAAATTGACAAAATACGTGGTTTTAGATTGGCAGCGACAGAAGTGAAGCTGCTGGCGTATGCAGATGACATTGCAGTGTGTTGCACAGATAAACCAAGTGTAACCGAAGCAATATCTGTAGTAAATCATTTCTGTGAAGTCACGGGTAGCAGAGTAAATTGGAGCAAATCCCTCGGGCTGTGGCACGGGGACTGGCTTTCCGCACCGGACTATTTCGCGAGTGTGAGCTGGGTGAAAACTCCGATGAGGTTTCTCGGTGTTCCCCTAGACAGTTGCAATAGCAGTGATGAATATTGGAGGAACCAAACAAATGACATGAAAGAAAAAGCAGACAAATGGAAAGGTACTAAACTGTCTGTTTTCGCAAGAGCGACCGTGTGTAACATCTTTTTAATTGCCAAGTTATACTATGTTATGCAAGCGTTGTATTGTTCTAGACTAAACGTGCAAAGGCTGCACAGAGTGTTTGCGGTTTTCATATGGGGTTCAACATGGGAAAGGTGCAACCGAACAAATTTGTTTAGAAGAGTGAAAGACGGGGGTGTGGGATTAGCCCATCTTTTTGTTCGACAACTGGTCAACCGATTTTTCTTTTTCCGCGATGTGCGCGATCCTTTTCTTCGCACCGTATGTCAGCTCAGATTAAGCAACAGATTGCCGGCACATGTTGTCAACACGGCAAGCATGAATGGAACACTTCGTGGCTATCTTAAGGAAGTTGCCGACAGTGTCCGTTTCCTTACTGTTCGGTTTTCAAATGATTACCTATGTCAAGTGAAAAGGAAAACGCTGTATAAAGATGTGTGTGATATTGTATTTCCATTGCCGCTATACAGAGCCATGTACGGTGGAGGGCAAGGAATGGACGTTCTTAAACGGGTGAAACGCATGCAGGTGCCACCAGGGGTCAAATCATTTTTTTTTTAAGCTCCACACTGGAATCCTGTCTGTGAAGACGTTTATGGAAGAACGAGGCTGTCTCGTACCGTGGGGTTCTCACTGCTTGATCTGCAAGAAGCCCGAAACCATAGATCACGTGTTCTTGCACTGCTGCGCTGCTGTGTTCTTTTGGGACTTCTTGCAGCGAACCCTGAAGAAAGAATTACCTGTAAACCCCCAAGGGATCAGGTATCTGCCTATTAAGGATAAAGACGGGGTCCCATATGACTTCATTATGTTGAATGCTTTCCACTGTATATGGCGGGCGCGAATGGCTGGGTACCACTGTGATCCCGACGCATGGCCGGTTCATATATATTTCAGAGAATATATGTCAAAGTTTGTTGATGTACAGAAAATGCAAGAATGTCCACCGGATTGGCTGTCGAGGCTAGAAGCTCTCACAGCATTGAAGGAATTTTAATTTGACAACGCCGGTCCTATACGGACGGATGGCATTATTGTAAATTTTTTTGCCTTTTTGGATTTCTGAGATGCGTGTAATATTTGTATTTTCTGTGTTATGTCAAAGACCAGCATATGTTAAGACCGGCTAGAAGCTCTCAAAGCCATAAATGAATTTTAATTTGACAACGCCGATCCTATACGGGCGGATGGCAGTACTATAATTTTTTTTTCTCTGTTTTGCATTTCTCAGATGCAATATTTGTATTTTCTGTGTTATGTCAAAGACCGGCATTAAATAAAAAAGAAGCAGCAGAGTGGCGCAGCGGAAGCGTGCTGGGCCCATAAACTAGAGGTCCGTGGATCGAAACCACGCTCTGCTACACGTTTCCTTTATTTTATTTTTTCCAGTTTAATAGAAAGAGCTTATCAGAGCAGTAATTTGGTGTCTTACAGCCATAATTGCACACCGAGAAGCGATCTGGTGCGCTACGCGCATTTGTTTTTCGCCTTAAAAAGAATACTCTTGTTTATAACAAATATAAATAAGTTTACATAGCTGTGGAGGAGCAGCAGAGTGGCGCAGCGGAAGAGTGATTCTGCTTCCGGCCACCGAGCGTGACGGACGCATGATGACGGGCTCCGTTGGAGCGGCTTCAGCGGCCTTTTCTGGCCGCGGTAACAGGGCTATGGAAATGGAAGATCACTACCAGGTTGTACTGCCAAGTCTCCCAACCGGGCGTTTAGTTTTAAATACTGCTTTTTTTGCACGCGGATATCAGGGCCCGCCCGTACCGGGTGGAAGATTTTCGAGACGCGTTGGCTAGGCAATCGCTTCTCTCGGATGTTATCGCCCTGGGGGCGTATCGGATGAGCCATGTCTGGGCCATCACGCTGAAGGATGCGGATGCCGTTAAGAAGATTGCAGGCGTCGGTGAGCTGCGCGTCAAAGAACGCCGCTGCATGGTTATTGACCCGGCAAACCAGGACGTACGTCTCAAGCTCCATTGGCTGCTTCACACCGTGCCGGACGAGGACGTGCGTGTCGCGCTCGCACCGTACGGAAAGGTCTCCGAGGTGGTCCGAGAGCGCTGGCGTGTGCACGGCGTGTCAGAGAAAGGCTCAATGAGCAGGATGGTCACGCTGAAATTGAAAGCTGGCGTTAAACTGGACGACTTGCCGCACCAGCTTAACGTTGGGGGTGAGTTGGCAGTCGTCGTTGTGCCTGGAATGCCTCCGTTATGTCTTCGCTGCCGAGGTACGGGACACATTCGACGGGAGTGTAAGGTGCCGCGATGCGGACCTTGTCGACGTTTCGGTCACGAAGACGGTGAGTGCCCCCGTACTTATGCAAGCATCGCCGGCCCTGGAACCAGTGAAGATGCCTCGGAGCATTTGATGGACGAGGCGGACGCAGAAGAGGCAGTGAGGACAACTGGGAAAACGGAGACGAAAGATGGGCCTTCGTTTACGCCTCTGGTTAAGCAGAAGACAACGACAACGTTGACGTCTTCAGCAGTGGTGGCATCTCAGCGAGCGCAGCGTGACCCCGAAAGCGACAGCGGTCACAGTGCGGTGGCCGATACGAAAGCTTCGCTGAAAACCCCGGACCGGGTGGAGCCTCGCGTTGCCGACGCCATGGACGCCGACGATGAAGCGGCTGCCCTAACCGCTGGAAAGCGGTCCCGCGAAGAGAGCGCCGGTGAGAACCTGCAGCCCGGTGGTAGTAGCAGTGGGGAGCCGCCCTCAAAAACGACACGAAGTCGACGTTCGTCGTTGAAGCCGCGTCCAAACCTTTTGGCCGAGTCACGGCAGGCAGGTAAACTGCCTCCGTAAATTTTTTCCCGTGTTCTGTGGAATGTCAGCGTCGGTTGTGTATTGACCGACACGGTGTTTTTGGCTGACTTTTCGAGTTTGCGCGCATGCAAAGTGGAGGATGCGACGAGGAGGTGCCTCAGACCACTTCGAGACAAGCACCAGTCAAGCCTTTGGGTGGCCAGACAGACCCCCCGTACATCATTGCGGAACACCAGTCGGGAAAATCACATGGTCGACAGAGGTAGGCACCAAGCGGGGCGCGCCCCTTTTTATTACGTAAACGTATGGTAGTTGAGCTAAGAACCCCATTGCGTGTAGCAACTTTGAATGTTAGAGGGCTGGGAGCACGAAGGCGGCAATGTCAGCTTAATCGCCTGCTTATTGATAATGGTCTTGACCTAATAGCTGTGCAAGAATCAAAGATAGTCACAAGGACATGCTGACCGCATGGTGCCCTCTTTCCGCGCCAACTTTGAAGTGTGTGTGTGTCACTCCGTAGGGACATCGGGTGGATGCCTTATCTTCATTCGCAACACATTAGGTATAAGTGTGGAGTCTGCATTTGCATGTGAAAGTGGCCGCTTCTTGGTTGTTGATTTGTCTTTTTCAAACCTACACTGGCGCGTTGTATGTGTTTATGCCCCCAATGTTGAAAGTGAACGTAAATGTTTTTTTTATTCCATTGAGCCGTACTTGAATTGTGACAAGGTGTTGCTTGTATTGGGAGACTTCAACTGTGTATGTGCTGCTACTGACCGAGTGAAGTGTAGACCAGTGAGGGACAAGAGCGCGGAACTGTTGTGCACGATTTATTTATTGAAGGACGTTGGAAGTGTGTTTTCGGCTGGAACACGGCCTGATTACACACACTTTCAACGCGACAGTAACGCAAGATTAGGTAGACTGTATGTTTCTGCTGATCTCGTGCCACTATGCACAGCCTATGATGTAAAACCTGTGTCGTTTAGTGATCATTGCCTTGTAAGCGCGACTTTTCGAATGAAAGGAAGGAAATCACCCTTTAATTGGTACCTTTGGAAACTAAATGAGAAAATTTTAGACGATGAAGGATTTGTCAAGGAAATTAAAAGTGATCTTGATGGGGTACTAGCTGAGCAAGTGGGCTGCTTTGCCGTTGAATGGGAAAGTTTCAAAGAACGAGTGAAGCTTAAAGCTATAGGAAAAAGTAGCGCAATTCGGTATAAACAGAAAGAAAAAGAAAGGGAACTTCGCGAACAACTTGAGTGCTTGGTTAGGATGGAAACCAATAAGCCAGGAAATTTTAGTAAAGAAATAAAAGACGTGAAGTGTCAGATCGAAACAATTGACACTGACAGGTATAGAGCAGCAATAATACGCTCAAGGAGCGATAACTTGTGGGCAGGCGAAGCGCCTACAAAGCGGGCGCTATCAGATGAAAAGCGGTACGCTTGCCAGAAGGAAATCAGGCAAGTAAGATAAGAGGGGCACATTACAAGCGACCCTAGTGAGATTCAGCGCGCTATTACGGAATACTTTGCTGAACTTTTCGGCAATAGGCGCGAGCATGCGCAAGGGTTTGAAGGGGATTTCCTCCCACTAATGCCAACACTCGACAATGATGTAAAAGAGCGTCTTGAATTGCCTATTACTTTGGAAGAGATCGAGAAAGCAATAGATGATCTTCCGTCTGGAAAAGCGCCGGGGCCAGATGGGCTGAACGCTGCCTTCTATAAAACCTTTAAACGTCATGTTTCTCAGTTCCTGTTACAAGTGATAACAGAAGCCTATAAACGCAAAAAAGTTCCACTGTCCTTTGGTTTTTCACACATTGTACTTATTCTCAAGTCTGATGATGCGGAGAAACGAATGTTAGTGGGTTCCTACAGACCTATCAGCCTCACTAATGTCGACTACAAGGTGTACATGAAAGTACTAGCCAAACGACTTCAGAGTGTAATCGACAAATTAGTAGGGCCGCACCAAACCTGTGGCATCAGAGGACGCAGCATTGCTACAAATATACATGTGGCCAGAACCGTATTGGAATGTGTTGACGCGCTTGGAAGCCAGGTAGCTATGATACAGCTGGACTTGGCTAAAGCGTTCGATCGCGTTTCACATGACATTCTTTTCTCCATTCTAGAGCACGCTAACCTGGGTAGTGTAATAGTAGAAGGAGTAAAAATGGCGTAAGCAAACTGTATGACACGCATTATAGTTAATGGTGACCTTACTGAGCGCCTCGCAGTGCGTTCTTCGGTGAGGCAAGGTTGTCCGCTCTCTCCCCTGCTTTTTGCAGCGTATCTAGAGCCTTTATGTCTGGCCATTATCAACAGTGACTATGTCATGGGTTTCAAGCTGCAATCTGCTGAGGTGAAACTTCTTGCGTATGCGGACGACATAGCGGTATTTTGCACAGAGAAAGCATTTGTGAAGTTACAAACACTCTGGAAAGGTTTTGTAACCAGACTGGATGTCAAGTAAACTGGGAAAAAAGTTCTGGATTTTGGCATGGGGAATGGGATATTACACCGCAATTTTTCTCACGGCTGCAATGGTCTCCCATGCCAACGCGATACCTTGGTGTGCCCCTAGAATGTTATCGCGATCCCAGCCCACTTTGGAATGAAGAGATGTCAAGGGCGAGAGAGAAAGCGGGAGCATGGCAGGGAAGGAGTCTGTCAATTTTCTCACGTGCCTTTGTCTGCAATGTTTTTCTAATTTCAAAAATATGGTACCTCATGAATGTGCTGTGTGCTTCGCGGACCTCTATTCAAAAATTGCATCGTATTTTTGCCGTCTTTCTTTGGACTTCGACCTGGGAAAAAACGAGGAGAACAAACCTGTTTCTTTCAGTGAAGAGTGGAGGCCTTGGACTGGTTCATTTGGTTTGCATCAAGTGGTATCACGCTTTATTTTCTTTCGTGATCAAAATGACACCTTCTTAAGAACGGTTATACAGGTCCGATTGCAGAGGCTACTCCCAAGACACATAGTGTCCTCTGGTGAGAACATGTGTGGTGCTGTAACCGGATTTTTGCGCGAGGTTGTGCTCTCTTGTAAGTTGTTAGAAGTGCGTTTTTCCCCAGACTATTTCTACTGTGTTCCCAAGAAAAAGCTGTACAAAGATCTTGTGGATATCATGCTGCCGGTGCCATTGTACCGGGCGCTTTATCGTGGAGGCCCAGGGCAGAATATTTTAAAGCGAGTGAAAAAGATGCCAGTTAGGCCAGGCGTGAAAACTTTCTTTTTCAAATTACACTCTAATACATTACCTGTCAAAACGTGGCTTCAAGAAAAGGGAATCTTTGTCCCTTGGACAACGAACTGTCCCTTATGTAAGAGGCCAGAGACAGTCGAACATGTTTTTCTGGACTGCTGGGACGGGATATTCCACTGGGATGTCCTACAAAGAACTATAAACAAAGAGTTACCACTAGACCCTTATGGTATCAGGTTTTTACCGGTTGATCACGAAGATGGACCATATTATTTGTTCATGCTTCTTGGCCTCCACAGCTTGTGGAAAACACGAATGCAAGTAAGGCATGCAGATGTTAATACGCGCAGTGCACGTGAAAACTTTATTGAAAGCGCTGCTTACCTTCGGGAATGCATCCGGGCACAGCATGACCAACCTCAGTGGGTAACACTTCTTGATGATTTAGTGAGTTTGAAGAAATTTTAACTTTGCTCGCCTCAGCTCAAGCGTAGCTGAAGTG
Organism: Dermacentor albipictus; assembly: GCF_038994185.2. NCBI lineage: Eukaryota > Metazoa > Arthropoda > Arachnida > Ixodida > Ixodidae > Dermacentor > Dermacentor albipictus. The sequence goes on from NW_027225592.1 coordinate 1,374,019, forward strand.
CTTTATCGTTTGTGACTTATTGTTCCTCATGTGAACTTCGGAAATAAAGAAAAAAAATAGAGTGGTGCAGCGAAAGCGTGCTGGGCCCATAACCCAGAGGTCCGTGGACCGAAACCACGCTCTGCTACACGTTTCCTTTATTTTATTTTTTCCCGTTTAACAGAAAGAGCTTATCAGAGCAGTAATTTGGTGTCTTATAGCCATAATTGCACTCCGAGAACCGATCTGGCACGCTACGCGCATTTGTTTTTCGCCTTAAAAAGAATACTTTTGTTTATAACAAATATAAACAAGTTTACATAGCTGTGGAGGAGCAGCAGGGTGGTGCAGCGGATTCCATTTCCGGCCACCACAGCGGACGGTCACGGAATGTTGTGCTCCGTAGGGGCGGTTCATGCGGCCCAGCCGGGCCGCGGTATCAGGCTTACGGAAACGTCTTCACAGGATTACCAGCTTGTTTTGCCGCATCTGCCATCAGGTAGGACCGTGTGTAATACCGTGTTTTTGCACGGTGATTTGAAGGCCAGGCCCTATCGAGTCGAACATTTTCGCGATGCGCTTGACCGTCATAAGCTTTTGCCGGAGGTGGTGGCCCTCGGGGCCTACCAGATGAACCATGTCTGGGCTATAACATTCAAGGACGAAGTCGGAAAAAAGAAGCTGCTGTCAGCGAAGGCCTTTAGTGTCAAAGAACACCGCTGCGTCGCCATTGACCCTTGCAACCAGGATATTAGAATGAAGCTGTTCTGGCTGCTTCACACGACTCCCGACGTGGACGTCAGAGCAGCCTTGGCGCCGTTCGGAACGGTGACCGAAATTTCCAGGGAGTGGTGGCGAGTACCAGGGTGCGGCGACAAAGGTTCTCACACGCGTCTGGTATCGTTACGGCTGAAGGCTGGTATGACCATGGAAGACATCCCGCATCAGCTACGAGTATCAGAGGACCATGCGCTCGTGATCGTTCCAGGCAGAGCTCCGCTCTGCCTCCGATGCCGCGGCACCGGCCATATACGGCGCGAGTGCCGTGTGCCACGCTGTGGACTCTGTCGTTGTTTCGGCCACGACGAGACCCAGTGCGTGAGAAGCTACGCTAACGTGACCGGGTCTGGCCGGAGCGACGCGTTAGACGAGCACTTGATGGATCAAGCGGACGCGGAAGAGACTGCTGGAGCGGGCGGAGACCCACGAGGCACGGAAGAGAAGCCAGTGGTCATGGCAAGCGTCAAGTGCCAACCCAGAAAGGGCAGTAGTGAGGCAGTGGCCAGGAATGAAGTGCAAAGGGAACCGTCTGCAGAAAATTCTATGGTGCGTGAAAGTGAGGGGGACGCGGAGGCTGCCGAGGGCGTTCTGCGACAGGGCAACTCTGGCACTGCCTTCATCGAAGAATCCGGCGAGAAAATGGACCAGGCCAGCGCCGTTTCACAGAGACCTCGCGAAATACCCGATCAAGATGTCTGGCTTGAGCAAGACGACGGTGTCAGCAGCGAAGGGCCACCCACGAAGGCTTCCTCTTTCCGGCGGTCTACACTCAAGCCCAAGCCGAACGTTCCGCTCGAGAGGAGGCCGACGCGAGAACATCCACCTGAGGGGCGCCAGACGCCGACCAATCCGCCAGGTGGTCGGCAGACGCCAACCGTCCCACCAGATGGGCGACAGACGCCGACTGTCCCACCAGATAAGCGGACAACGCCGACAGTTCCCCCGCGGTAGCGGGGTGCTGCTCGGTAGAAGGCTCAGTAAGGACTAGGTGCTGCGGAACCTTTAAGTGAATGATGAGTAGCGTATTTGGTAACGTCATGCCTTCGCCGTATGAGACGGAGCTTATGATGGAGCAGGGTTTTGTTTTTTGTAAGTTTGGCGGTCTTTGATTTCCGTAATGTATTGTAGTTGGTGCTTGCTCTTCTCTTTCAATGGCAAATAATCATAGAATAGCAATACGTATTGGCACGCTCAACGTACGAGGGTTAACGGCTAGACGGCGACAAGCACAATTAAGTCTCCTGATGCTGGAAAACGACATAGATATTCTTGCTGTTCAAGAAACTAAAATTGAAAGCGAAGAGCAAATGGACAAAATGGTTCAGGTTTTTAAATCCCGTTACAACACTTCGGTTCGTCATGGAGTAGGTAAGGCCGGTGGCTGTCTTTTATTTTTGCGTAATTCAATAGGTATTGTTGCGCAGAGTGTAATGTCGGCCCAAGATGGGCGATTTGTCCTATGTGATTTCTCTTTCAATAATATTGATTGGCGAATTGTCTGTGTATACGCTCCAAACAAAATTAGTGATAGGAAATTTTTTTTTTAACTTTGTTGAGTCACACCTGACGTGTGAAAGAAATGTTGTTCTTCTTGGGGACTTCAATTGTGTTTGCATGTCCGAACATAGGGTGCCCAGTAAAATAATACGGGATACAAGTGCGCATCAACTTTGCGCAATCGTGGCAGACTATGATTTAGTAGACGTTGGAAGCATATTAAGCGGTAACAGTGTTGTTTTTACTCATTTCCAAGGGCAGAGTCACGCTCGACTAGATCGTTTGTACGTATCAGCAAACCTTGCGCGAACGGTCACTAGCTACGCAGTAAAGCACGTGAGCTTCAGTGATCACAGCCTAGTAATGTGTACATTGGGCACGAAACATAGAGGGTCTCACTTTAACTGGGAACTGTGGAAAATGAACGAAACGATCTTAAGTGATGAATGGTTTGTCAAAACGGTAAAAGGAAAAATTGACGTAATGCAAATAGACGCTACAACAAATTGGGCTGAGCTGTGGGAGCAGTTTAAAATTGAAGTGAAAATGAGTGCGATCGAGAGGGCTTGTGTGATGCGTCATAAAGCTAAACAAAGAGAGAAAGAACTGCAAAGCATGCTCGATTATTTTCTAAACGCGGAGTGCACAATACCGGGATTGTTTTCGAAACAGATTAGAGAAATTAAACGCGAACTTGAAAGGGTGGACGCTCAAATTTACCAAGGAGCCGCGATAAGAGCACGATCCGAGAGGCTGTGGCTGGGAGAGGCGCCAACTAAGCGCGCGCTCAGTGACGAAACGGGTTACGCATCCAAAAACATAATAAAAGAAATTTTTTTTAACAACACAATGTCAAAAGACCCAGAAGTAATTGAAAAAGCTTTCGTTGAACACTACCGAGCGTTGCTCGGTAGGCAGGTGCCCGTAACAGAAGGGTTTGTGAACTCCTTTCTAACACTTCTGCCAAAATTACAAGACGAAATAAAAGAGAGACTCGAGAGACCGATCTCTGCGAAAGAAATTACAGAAGCCATAGAAGACTTGGGTAAAGGAAAGGCGCCTGGACCAGACGGCCTAGGAGCAGCTTTCTATAAAACTTTCAAGGCCGAAATAAGCGAGATACTGCACTGTGTAATATCAGAAGCTCATGAAACTAAGCACTTGCCGCCATCATTCAGAAAAAGTCATGTTGTGCTTATACCGAAAACAACCGATACGGTAAAGCTGAAATCTGTCGCTGGATACAGGCCCATAAGTCTTACGAATTCGGATTATAAAATCGACATGGAGGTACTCGGAAAAAGGATGCAGTCAGTTATTAAGTCCATAGTAGGCCCACACCAAACATGCGGTATCAGGAATAGAACAATATTGTCGAATATTCACATCGCTAGGAGTATATTGGAATGCTGTGATGCGAACCTCGAATGTGTAGCAATGGTTCAGTTAGACCTAGAAAAAGCTTTTGACCGGGTTGCTCAAAGCATACTTCTTGCCCTGCTAAAACACATTAATGTAGGCGAAGTGATTCAGGACGGAGTAGCCATGGCTTATGAGAACTGTTCCGCTCACCTAATAATCAATAAAAGACTCAGCGAAAATATACCAGTATTATCCAGTGTGCGCCAGGGGTGCCCTTTGTCGCCCATAATTTTGCGATTTTTCTTGAACCTTTGTGTTTGCTGGTACGATAAAACGAAAACATTCGCGGCTACCGTCTTTTAACTCGGGAAGTAAAAATACTAGCTTACGCAGATGACATCGCACTTTTTTGCATTGACCAAGAGAGCATTCGGGAGGCAGTCAAGGATGCAAGAAAGTTTTGCAGTCTAACGGGGAGTGCCATAAGCTGGCCAAAAAGCTTAGGCTTCTGGCACGGTGAATGGGACAGCCGGCCTGCAGTGTTAGAAACAGTACCGTTCACAGATGCGCCAACCAGTTATCTTGGTGTCCCTTTGGAATACTATCGCGATACCACGACGCAATGGACTGAACAAACTGAGCGGGCTAAAGCACAAACAACGAAGTGGGGAGGCAAGAATCTGTCAATATTGCTACGGCACAATATGTGCGATCACGAAAGGCCAGCAGTGTGAAGACGACGACGACGATTTAGAAGCTAGCGCGGGCTGTTGCCTCTTGGCCAAGCGCAGCGTATTTTCCTTGTAAATATATTTGTACATAGCTTGTCGTCTGCGTCTTCCTACGTAACATATTTGGTGGAGGTGGACGTTCCCTGTACCTCGTCACGGAGCTTCGCAGTGGACGGTACGTCGAGCCTACCTTCATGGCTCCCGGCGATGACAATTCGACTCAGCCGCCTCCGACCCCTCCTGCCACTTCGACGACCTACATCTCTCTCCCTGCTCCTCGTGATCCTGGCGTATTCTCGGGCAACGATGGGGACGACGTCGAAGACTGGATCAGCCTGTACGAACACGTCAGCCGCAATAACCGCTGAGACCCTACTATCATGTTCGCCAACGTAGTCTTTTACCTCGGTGGCACACCTCGAGTTTGGTTTCGGACGCACGAAGAGGAGCTCACCAGTTGGGATTCGTTCAAGCAAAAGCTCCGAGACTTGTTCGGCAACCCCTACGGTCACAAACTTGCCGCGCAGAAGGCGCTTTCCGGCCGTGTGCAGACGTCACCAGAGCCCTATGTCACGTACATTCAGGACGTCCTGGCTCTGTGCCGCAAAGTTGATGCACACATGCCTGAGTCAGACAAGGTATCCCACATCCTCAAAGGCATTGCCGATGACGCCTTCAACTTGCTCGTGTTCAACAACGTCGCGACGGTGGATGCTTTTATCAAAGAGTGCCGCCGCCTGGAACTCGCTAAAAGCAGACGTATCGATCAGCAGTTTGCCCGTTTGCCCAACACCCCAGCGACTTCTTCCTGTGCCGACGCTCCTCGTCCCAACAACACCGGCGATATTACCAAGATCGTTCGGCGTGAGATTGAGGCCGCCTATCCGGCTGCCTTCGACTCCAGCCCCACCAACGCACCGGCAGTCACGGTTTCCCTGATCCAGGCAGTTGTCCGCCAGGAGTTCGAAAACATGGGCCTTCACACCATCTGCTCGGCCCATCACCCTGATACCCATCCGGCTTCTTCGATTCCGCCCCGTCCCGCATCGTCTTACCCACCACGTTTCCGCAACCCAGCTGAATGGCGCACTGCTGACGACAAGCCCATTTGTTTTCACTGCCGTCGCATCGGGCACATTTCTCGGCACTGTCGAAGTCGCTGGACTTCCCCGACCCGGTCTGCTTATACTGCCTATTCTCGCCCCTCGGGTGGCCCTTCTCGTCCTTATGCCGCACGCTCCGATACTGCCGCCACTGACCCTCCTGCGCCGAACCGCCCCTATTCTCGTTCACCTTCGCACCAAGGACGACAATCTCGCTCTCCCCAGCCCCGTCGCTCCTTTTCGCCGACTCCCTTCGGCCGCCGCTCCCAGCCGGAAAACTGAATGATGCAGCGCCTCGAGGTGACGCTGCATTGCTCCCTACGCCGCCAAATCCTCCACTGACGTTGCCCACTCATCTGAACCTTCTTGACGTGCAAGTCGACGGTGTTCCTGTATCTGCTCTTATAGACACTGGGGCGCATTTGTCGGTAATGAGCGCGGACTTTCGTACCCGCCTGAAAAAAATAATCACGCCCGCCACGACGCTTGTTGTCCGTGTCGCCGATGGCGGAACAGCCCCCGTAATTGGTATGTGTGCCGCCCGCGTCTCCTTCGCCGATCGCTCAACAGTCGTGCTATTCACGGTCATCGCCCACTGTCCCCATGACATCATCCTCGGCTTAGACTTCCTCTCCGCACATTCTGCTCTCATTGATTGTTCCGCCAGTACTCTCCGCCTTGACCTGCCTGTTCTGGATCCCGCTGAACCACATCCCAGTCGCCTCAGTTCCGTCGACTTTGTTCGCTTGCCACCTACGGCACTGACTTACGTTGACCTAGTGTCATCCCCACCAGTGCCCGACGGTCACTATATCGCGGCTCCTATACAAGACGTCCTCCTTACACACGGGATCACGGTACCTCATACCGTTTTATCTATTACGGCTAATTGCGTCTGCCTGCCAGTGGTCAATTTTGGCTTGACGACACAAGTGCTGCCACGTGGGATGTCTCTGGCCCAGCTTTGCTCATTCGAAGATCACTCAATAGCATCTATTGAGGTAGACAGCCATTCAACCGATCCTCCTCTGCCATCTCAGTCGACAACTTGCACCATCGCCGACTTACAGAAAATGATTGCGCCCGACATGCCGTCCGAGCACGCTCGTGAGCTCTACCGCGTTCTGTTTTCCTACAACGATATTTTTGACTTTCACGATCGTCCTTTGGCCCAAAGTACAACTGTTAAACATCGCATTAATACCGGCGATGCCCCTCCTATTCATCGCCGCCCGTATCGAGTGTCACCGGTTGAGCGTAAAGTTATTCACGCTGAAGTGCGCAAAATGCTTGCCAATAACATCATAGAACCGTCATGTAGTCCATGGGCGTCACCGGTTGTACTGGTAAAAAAAGAAGGATGGCTCATGGCGCTTTTGCGTGGATTATCGGCACCTTAACAGGGTTACCAAAAAGGACGTGTATCCCCTACCTCGGATCGATGACGCCCTTGACTGCCTCCATGGTGCTCGCTACTTCTCTTCTATTGACCTCCGCTCCGGCTACTGGCAGATTGCTGTGGACGATCTCGACCGCGAGAAGACTGCTTTTGTAACTCCGGACGGTCTTTATCAATTCAAAGTCATGCCGTTTGGTCTATGTAACGCCCCTGCCACTTTTGAACGCATGATGGACTCCCTTCTGCACGGTTTCAAATGGTCCATATGCCTGTGCTACTTGGACGACGTCATAGTATTCTCCCCAACGTTCGCTACGCACCTCGAGCGCCTCTCGGCAGTCCTGGACGTTTTTCGTCGCGCCGGTCTGCAACTGAACGCGTCGAAGTGCCAATTCGGCCGTCGCCAGATTACCGTCCTTGGGCATCTCGTTGACGCGAACGGAGTGCAACCGGACCCAGGCAAGATCCATGCTGTTACGCACTTTCCTGTTCCAAAGTGTGTCAAGGATGTGCGCAGCTTCATCGGCCTTTGTTCCTACTTCCGCCGTTTCGTGAAAAATTTCGCGGCCATAGCACGACCACTAACCGAGCTTTTGAAAAAAGACGCCCCTTTCCAGTGGGGCGATAACGAGGCCTCTGCATTCTCGCATCTAATCGACGTTCTCACAACGCCTCCCGTTCTGGCCCATTTCGATCCTTCAGCGCCTACCGAAGTTCGTACTGATGCCAGCGGTCACGGAATTGGCGCAGTACTGGCACAACGCCAGCGCGGCAACGACCGTGTTATCGCTTACGCCAGCAGGCTCCTCTCACCCGCGGAGCGCAACTATTCCATCACTGAGCGTGAGTGTCTGGCCCTAGTTTGGGCGGTTGCAAAGTTCCGCCCATACTTATATGGCCGACCCTTTTCCGTTATCACAGACCATCACGCGCTTTGTTGGTTATGCTCATTGAAAGACCCTTCAGGACGACTTGGTCGCTGGGCCTTACGCCTCCAAGAATATTCGTTCTCTGTCACCTACAAATCTGGCCGACTACACAAGGACGCTGACTGCCTGTCTCGCTACCCGGTAGACGAGCCTGACGACGCCGACAGTAGTACCGCCGACGGCATTTTCTCTGTCTGCCTTCGCTAACATCGCCGATGAGCAGTACCGAGACCTAACGCTGCGAGTACTCATCGAGCGTCTGCGCTCTACACCTACCGACGCATCCGTTCGCCGATATGTCCTCCAGGGCGGCATTCTGTACCGAAGGAACTTCCTCCCTGACGGATCTGATCTTCTTCTTGTCGTGCCAAAACATCTACGACAGACTGTGCTCTTTGAGATGCATGACGCACCTACTGCAGGACATCTTGGCGTAACCCGCACGTACGACCGCGTCCGCCGCCGCTTCTATTGGCCTGGTCTCGCTCGCTCCGTTCGACGCTATGTTGCTGCCTGTGATCCCTGCCAGCGTCGGAAGACACCTCAGGTGCTACCTGCCGGTCATCTCCAGCCGATCACCGTCCCTGTGGAACCGTTCTTTCGTGTTGGATTAGACCTCCTCGGTCCCTTTCCCACGTCATCCTCTGGGAACAAATGGGTAGCCGTCGCAACTGATTACGCCACCCGATACGCTATCACGCGGGCTCTCCCTACCAGTTGCGCCACTGACGTCGCGGACTTTCTCTTGCGTGACATTATCTTACTTCATGGCGCCCCGCGACAGCTGCTCACTGACCATGGTCGTAAATTCCTCTCGAAAGTTATCGCCGACATTGTACGTTCCTGCTCCACTCAACACAAGCTGACTACCTCATACCATCCTCAAACCAATGGCCTGACAGAGCGGTTAAACCGTACTCTTACCGATATGCTGTCAAAGTACGTTTCCAAGGACCACCGCGACTGGGACATTGGCCTTCCTTACGTCACACTCGCTTATAATTCTTCCCGGCACGACACCGCCGGATTTTCTCCCTTTTATCTGCTCTACGGTCGCGAACCGACCTTTCCCCTTGACACGGCACTTCCTCCTGCTTCGATCTCAACCAGCGAGTATGCGCGCGACGCCATCGCTCTCGCCGACCATGCACGCCAGCTTGCCCGTGCTCGACTGACAGACTCGCAAACCACTCAGCAGCGTCAGTACAACGCCCGCCACCGTGACGTACAGTTTTCGCCTGGTGCGCTCGTGCTCTTGTGGTCGCCCTCTCGTCACGTCGGACTTTCAGAGAAGCTTCTTTCGCGATACACAGGGCCCTACCGCGTGCTGCGCCAGGTGACGCCTGTGACTTACGAAATTGCTCCTGTGGGCTCAAGCTCGTCCTCTCCTGTGGCATGTAGTGATGTCGTACACGTCAGTAGGCTCAAGGCCTACTACACTGCTTCCGAGTCCGATCTTTAGTCGCTCCGGGACGGCGCTTTTGCAGCCGGGGGAAGTGCTACGGCACAATATGTGCGATCACGAAAGGCCAGCAGTGTGAAGACGACGACGACGATTTAGAAGCAAGCGCGGGCTGTTGCCTCTTGGCCAAGCGCAGCGTATTTTCCTTGTAAATATATTTGTACATAGCTTGTCGTCTGCGTCTTCCTACGTAACAATATTCACGAGAGCCACTGTCTGCAATTTATTTCTTGTCGCTAAAGTGTTTTATATGTTGCAAGTTTTATGTATATCCCGAGTGTGTGTACAAAAGTTGCACAGGGTTTTTGCTATGTTCGTGTGGGGATCAGGATGGGAGCGCATGAGTCGTTTGAATCTGTTTCACGCTGTGCAGAAAGGAGGATTGAGTTTGTCGCATTTATTTTTGAAACAAGTTGTGTCGCGCTTCATGTTCTTGCGCGACGAAAGCGATTGTTTTTTGCGGTGCGTTATCCAGACGCGATTAGGTGACGCACTGCCAGAATATGTTGTGACGTCGTATGTCATACGTCAAGTGGTTGGCCTGAGGTTTTTTGTTTGAAGTGATAAGCTCTTTCCGTTTTCTAAAAGTGCACTTTTCTTTGGAATACCTGAACACAGTCGCAAGAAAGCGATTATACCGAGATTTAGTTAATATCATGTGTCCAGTACCAATATACCGTGCAGTATATGCACTGGGGCGTGAGCAGAATGTCTTAAAAAGAGTTAAGAAAATGCCCGTAAGAGCAACAACAAAAACTTTTTTTTTTCATGCTACACACTGGCACGCTTCCTGTCAAGCCATAGCTGCAGGAGAAGGGGATCTTTGTACCCTGGAGTGTGAATTGCCAGATATGTCAGAAACTGGAGACAATGGAGCATATTTTTCTGGAGTGCAGGGACTCAGTCTTCCTTTGGGACATTCTACAAAGGACACTAAAAAAAGAATTTCCTTTAACACCTTTTGGAATCCGTTTTTTACCGTTTGAAGAGACAGAAGGCATGCCATGTGATATGGTGATGTTACTCTGCATGCACAGCGTGTGGAAAACACGAATGGCGGTGCGTATTGAGGATGTTGACACAAAACTGGCCAAAGAATATTTTGCTGAAAATGTATTGTACATTCACGAAGCGTTTAAAGCGCTCAGCGAACCACCTGAGTGGTTAACAGCATTTGAACAGCTTGCAAACATTCAGCCTTTTTAAACCAAAATTAAACGACAAGGTACACCCGCACATTGAACTGTCTTTTTTGTTTTGTAATCGCAGCGGAGAATAGCTGTGAATCGTGTATTTGTTATAAAACAGGCAATAAAGAAAAAAAATAGAGTGGTGCAGCGAAAGCGTGCTGGGCCCATAACCCAGAGGTCCGTGGACCGAAACCACGCTCTGCTACACGTTTCCTTTATTTTATTTTTTCCCGTTTAACAGAAAGAGCTTATCAGAGCAGTAATTTGGTGTCTTATAGCCATAATTGCACTCCGAGAAGCGATCTGGCGCGTTACGCGCATTTGTTTTTCGCCTTAAAAAGAATACTCTTGTTTATAACAAATACAGTGAAAGCTCGTTAATTCGAACTTCAATAATTCGAATTTATGGATAATTCGAAATGTACGATTTGGTCCGGCCAAGCTCCACAGAAGTGTATGTATAAAAAAGTCCGTTAATTCGAACGCGAGAAGGTTCCCTCACGGATAATTCGAACTACGCTCGCCTGGCACACAGCCAGAGAAACGCGTCTACTGCCTACACACAAGGCTGTATTGCCTCCGAAACGGAGAGAACGGCGAGAGAAGGCAAAATCGGAAAAAAATCTAACCGACGCGGGCTCAGCCAGAAGGCAGCGGCAGCTGCCGCCTCTCCGTTCTACGTAACCTCCGAGACTTCATGCCCGTTGCGAATCTCGGAGGCTTTGCAAATCTTGTACAACTGCTAATGTTGTGCGGAGATGGCACGGCAAGCGCCATCGTAACACAGCGAATCAAGTACGTCGCAGCTGCGCTTGCAATCAAGAACCAACGAATCAGGGCCTTCGCCACCTTCACATGTTCAGCGTCTTTGTCTCGGCAGTCTTCATCGGTTGTGCACGTCTGTTTTCAGCTTAGGAGGTATCGGCCATCGCGATTCATTGTGATGGTGTTAAGCCTCGGCTAACGTTCGTTTCGGTGGACATCGGTAGTGTGGCACAGTCGGATCCAGAGCTTCGACTTCAAGAAGGCGTGTGCCCGCGGCACACGCCATCTTTTTCTGACACGCCAAATTTCTGACATGCCCTACTGCTTCCAAATCGCAGTGTACTGTTGCTTTCCTTCACTTTCGTTAGTTCGAACTTTCGTTAATTCGAACTGAAGCGGCTTCCCCTTGCGGTTCGAATTAACGAGCTTTTACTGTATAAATAAGTTTACATAGCTGTGGAGGAGCAGCAGAGTGGTGCAGCGAAAGCGTGCTGGGCCCATAACCCAGAGGTCCGTGGATCGAAACCACGCTCTGCTACACGTTTCCTTTATTTTATTTTTTCCCGTTTAACAGAAAGTGCTTACCAGAGCAGAAAGTGCTTACCAGAGCAGTAATTTGGTGTCTTATAGCCATAATTGCACTCCGAGAAGCGATCTGGCGCGCTACGCGCATTTGTTTTTCGCCTTAAAAAGAATACTCTTATTTATAACAAATATATATAAGTTTACATAGCTGTGGAGGAGCGGCAGAGTGGCGCACATTCTGCATCCGGCCGCCGAGCTGTTCGGATCGTAGGGTCATGGCCTCTTCCGGGGCAGCGACAGCGGCCGCTTTTGGTCGCGGAAACAGGATTACGGAAGATGATAAGGAATATCCGTTCATTTTGCCTCAACTGCCTAAAGGACGAGTTGCGATTAACACCGTGTTTTTGCACGGTGATGTGCGTGCGAGACCATACAAGGTCGAAGATTTCAGGGACGCCCTACTGCCGATGGGCCTCTTACCGGACGTGGTATGCATAGGGGCGTGCCAGATAAACCACGTCTGGGCGGTGACCCTGAATGATGCGACTGCGACGAAAAGACTAGTTTTCCTAAAGGACCTGCAAGTGAAGGGACGACGGTGCGTCATCGTGGACCCGCAGGACCAGCAGGTCAAGCTTAGGCTTCATTGGCTGCTGTACGGCGTTGCCGACGAGGACGTCCGAAAAGCGTTCGCGGCTTTCGGCAAGGTGGAAGAGGTGAGCCGGGAGCGATGGCGAGTCGAAGGCATGGGAAACAAGACGTCGACCACCCGGACGGTGCTCCTCAAGCTAAAGAACGGCGTCAAAGTTGAGGACCTTACTCATCAGGTCCACGTCGGCGGAGAGTTGGCCTTGGTGGTCGTGCCCGGTCGACCCATGCAGTGCCTGCGCTGCCAAGGCACGGGGCACGTCCGCCGAGAGTGCAAAGTCCCGCGCTGTTCCAGGTGCAAACGTTTCGGGCACGTTGACGCTGACTGCGTCAAATCCTACGCCGCCGTGAAAGGACCAGCAGCGAGGGACGTTGCGGCTGAACACGTCATGGACGTGGTCGAGACGGAAGACGCCGCCAAAGGAACCGGAGACTCGGTTTCGACAGGGAAACTCAGAGGGTCATCTACCACCGGTGCTGAAGGAATGGTGGCTGAGGCTGACGAAAAGATGGACAAACCGGTGCACGTCCTGCCTGCAGAGAGCCTTGCTGCGCGGGGCGTTAACGAAGACGCACCCGACAACGACACGACGGCAATGCTGCACGACAAGGAAGTCAACAACGATGAGCGGACTGGGACTCCTGGTGCCCCAGTCAAACGCCCCCACGACGATACCAAGGACAGGGACGGTGGTGCCACCAGCTCCGGCGAGGGGCCGCCGACGAAGACGCCACAAGGAAGACGGATGGGCTGCAAGCCAAAGCCTAATGTACCACCTGAAAGGAAGCCTGCGGGCAAAACGCTCTCGCCTAACGACACGAACAAGCCGGGAGGTCCCGGAGGCGGCTAGCCGAGGGCTAGTCGTGAGCGGTAAGCACCATGCTCCGGGCCTGCTTTTCTCGCTAGCTTAAGATGGCTGAGATACCGTCCCTTATTATTGCAACATTGAACGTGCGAGGGTTGGCGGCTAGTCGTAGGCAAAGTCAGGTCTTACGGTTGATCACTGACCACAACCTAGACGTACTAGCCGTCCAAGAGACTAAGGTTGATGGAGAGGAGCAGACCGGGAGCATGGTGCGACGATTCACGCACAGATATTTTGCGGTGGTTAGCCATGCGGTAGGCACGTCCGGTGGTTGCATTCTGTTCGTCAAGAAGCTACCTGGACTGCAGATTCAAATTGTATTTTCCTGCGAATCTGGAAGGATTGTTTTCTGCGATGTTTTGATAGGTAATGTTGAATTCCGTGTCATATGCGTGTACGCTCCGAATTCAGTGGAGGAGCGTGTCTTGTATTTTTTCTAACCTTTCTAATCATGTCCATTGTGATAAGCGCGTTATTCTGTTAGGGGATTTTAACTGTGTGTTGAATGCCAGAGACCGAGTGAATAATGCCGGTGTGCGGGACAAAAGTTGCAGCGTATTATCAAAACTAATAGGTGAAAATGAACTTGATGATGTTTTCGATTGTCTGGAAGGGGGGCGTGAAGCGTCTTTTACCCGTTTTCAAGGCAGTAGTCATGCAAGACTGGATCGAATGTACATATCGTTGGACACGATTCCAATATGCCACAGTTAGTGTGTAGTGCCCGTGTCGTTTTCGTACCACTGCCTCGTGAAATGTCACATAGGTATAGTGAAAACGAAACATGCTTTTAATTGGGCTCTGTGGAAAATGAATGACTTGTTTCTAAGTGATCAGTGCTTTCTAAAAGCAGTAATGGATGCGGTTAACGAAGTATTCGATGATGCAACGGAAACAATAACGGAGAAGTGGGAATGTTTTAAACAGAAGGTTAAAATTAAAGCCATAGAAAGATCGAGTTGCATGAAATTCGAGAAGGAAACGAAAGAAAAGGGCTTAAGAAGTCTGCTTGAGCAGCTGATAACGCTTGAGTGTAGAGAGCCTGGTACATATAAAGACGACGTGCGAAACATCAAGGAAAAACCTGAACAGTTCGACAAAGAGCGTTATCAAGGCGCCATCGTGCGTGCGCGAGCACATGCACTAGCGGCAGGGGAGACGCCCACTAAAAGGGCGCTGGGTCTTGAGAAGGCGCACGGACGGCGAAACCACATCGATAAAATTCTAATCAACGGGACTGTCGTTGAAGACAGTGAAAGCATTGGGAGCGCCTTCTTCGAGTACTACCAGTCACTCTTTGCATTTCAGGCTGCGAATGTAGGGGGTTTCAAAGCGGATTTTCTTAATCTCATGCCGCGAATAAGTGATGATACCAAAGAACGATCAGAAGCCAAAATAACTGAGGGGGGAGTAGAAAAGGCAATCGACGATTTGAACCTTGGTAAGTCGCCTGGACCTGACGGTCTCTGCGCTGGGTGGTATAAGGCGTTTAAGAGAGAATTGGCTCCATTGTTGGCAGAGGTATTAAATGACGCGTATCAGCAGAAATGTTTGCCCCCTTCCTTTGGAAAAGCGCACACAATACTAATACCTAAGAGCGATCAAATAGATAAACTAAAGTTAGTGTCGTGCTATAGGCCAATATCACTAACAAATGTTGATTACAAGATATTTATGAAGATTTTAGCTACCAGACTCCAAGGCGTCATCAAAGAAATAGTCGGAGACCATCAAACTTGTGGCATCAGAGGGCGAACTATTTTTTCTAACATTCATAAGATGCGAAGTGTTCTCGAGCGCTGTGACGTCACCGGAGGTGGCGTTGCAGTTCTTCAGCTCGATCTCGAGAAAGCTTTCGATTGTGTAGCGCATGTTATTTTGTTTGCCATCTTGGATCACGTTAATGTCGGTTCCATCATCGCTGAGGGCGTGGCCTTGGCGTACAAGAATTGCACAACCAGATTAATTGTAAACAAGGCACTGGGGGCCCCCATTAACATTATGCGTTCAGTGCGCCAAGGCTGTCCCATCAGTCCACTTCTGTTTGCTATTTATATAGCGGCCATGTGCGTGGCAATAAATGAAATTGACAAAATACGTGGTTTTAGATTGGCAGCGACAGAAGTGAAGCTACTGGCGGATGCAGACGACATTGCAGTGTGTTGCACAGATAAACCAAGTGTAACCGAAGCAATATCTGTAGTAAATCATTTCTGTGAAGTCACGGGTAGCAGAGTAAATTGGAGCAAATCCCTCGGGCTGTGGCACGGGGACTGGCTTTCCGCACCGGACTATATCGCGAGTGTGAGCTGGGTGAAAACTCCGATGAGGTTTCTCGGTGTTCCCCTAGACAGTTACAATAGCAGTGATGAATATTGGAGGAACCAAACAAATGACATGAAAGAAAAAGCAGACAAATGGAAAGGTACTAACCTGTCTGTTTTCGCAAGAGCGACCGTGTGTAACATCTTTTTAATTGCCAAGTTTTACTATGTTATGCAAGCGTTGTATTGTTCTAGACTAAACGTGCAAAGGCTGCACAGAGTGTTTGCGGTTTTCATATGGGGTTCAACATGGGAAAGGTGCAACCGAACAAATTTGTTTAGAAGAGTGAAAGACGGGGGGTGTGGGATTAGCCCATCTTTTTGTTCGACAACTGGTCAACCGATTTTTCTTTTTCCGCGATGTGCGCGATCCTTTTCTTCGCACCGTATGTCAGCTCAGATTAAGCAACACATTGCCGGCACATGTTGTCAACACGGCAAGCATGAATGGAACACTTCGTGGCTATCTTAAGGAAGTTGCCGACAGTGTCAGTTTCCTTACTGTTCGGTTTTCAAATGATTACCTATGTCAAGTGAAAAGGAAAACGCTGTATAAAGATGTGTGTGATACTGTATTCCCATTGCCGCTATACAGAGCGATGTACAGTGGAGGGCAAGGACAGGACGTTCTTAAACGGGTTAAACGCATGCAGGTGCCACCAGGGGTAAAATCCTTTCAACGCGATAGCGTTAAGGAGCTCGTGTCGCAGAAAAGCCGGTGTCGACGGCGTCGGTGTCGGTGTCCGGAGCGTTGACCGTGAGCAATAAATCACTGCAGGCACTTCATAAATAAAAAGCAGCTTCGAAGATGGGCTGGGTGGGAATCGAACCAGGGTCTCCGGACTGTGAGACGGAGACGCTACCACTCAGCCACGAGTTCGATGCTTGAAAGAAGTACAAAAGCGCTTCTAGTGAATGCGGTGTTGCCTTAGAAACGTGCCGTAGAAAGTTATACTGCGGTGTATATCGGTAATTACGAGCATGTAACTTACAGAATTCGCATTTACATGAGTAGCGCAGTACGTTTCCGCAACATTTCTTCTGTGCTTACCGCACACGCAGGGCCATCTTGCGGCAAACACAGAATACCCCCTCCTCTCAATGTACGGCGCTGCCCGGACAGGTGGCGCGCCACGGCTGTGCGCGGACCGGTGCCAGGCGCGTCGCATGCCCCGACTCCCTCTCCCCTGACGACGCTTCGCTGTTCTCCCACACGGGTTGCAGACTCAAGCGCCGTTCCTTTCTTTAGATTACTATCTATCTCTCTGCCCGTGCCGATCACGACGTTCGGCTGGCGTAGATCATTTCCTCCTCCGAGACACCGAGTTCTTTGGTTCGTTCCGTTTGCTCAGGCGCACATTTCGTTGCCGCGCCGAACACTGCGTTGCTCGACGCTCACCGTGTCCGATGCGGGGCGCCTCGTAAGTGATCGCTGCGCCTTAGCGCATTGTCTTACACCCCTTGGCGGGTCGACGGGAACGCTGTCGCGTTCCACTCTTGAAGGCGAAGCTTAAGCGTCCTCCATTTTTTTTTAAGCTCCACACTGGAACCCTGTCTGTGAAGACGTTTATGGAAGAACGAGGCTGTCTCGTACCGTGGGGTTCTCACTGCTTGATCTGCAAGAAGCCCGAAACCATAGATCACGTGTTCTTGCACTGCTCGGCTGCTGTGTTCTTTTGGGACGTCTTGCAGCGAACCCTGAAAAAAGAATTACCTGTAAACACCCAAGGGATCAGGTATCTGCCTATTAAGGATGAAGACGGCGTCCCATATGACTTCATTATGTTGAATGCTCTCCACTGTATATGGCCGTCCCGAATGGCTGGGTACCACTGCGATCCCGACGCACGGCCGGTTCACATATATTTCAGAGAATGTATGTCGCGGTTTCTTGAAGTACAGAAAATGCAAGAATGTGCACCGGTTTGGCTGTCGAGGCTAGAAGCTCTCACAGCCATGAAGGAATTTTAATTTGACAACGCTGATCCTATACGGACGGATGGCATTACTGTAATTTTTTTTTCTCTGTTTTGCATTTCTGAGATGTGTGTAATATTTGTATTTTCTGTGTTATGTCAAAGACCGGCATTAAATAAAAAAAAGCAGAGTGGCGCAGCGGAAGCGTGCTGGGCCCATAACCCAGAGGTCCGTGGCTCGAAACCACGCTCTGCTACATGTTTCCTTTATTTTATTTTTTCCCGTTTAACAGAAAGAGCTTATCGGAGCAGTTTTTTGGTGTCTTATAGCCATAATTGCACTCCGAGAAGCGCTCTGGCGCACTACGCGCATTTGTTTTTCGCCTTAAGAAGAATACTCTCGTTTATAACAAATATAAATACGTTTACATAGCTGTGGAGGAGCAAGCCTTTTAAAACAAGCCATATTGTACTAATACCTAAAACAGATGACCTTTCGAAATTAGTTTCAGTGGAAGCATATCGGCCGATAAGTCTTGCAAATGCTGATTACAGGATATTCATGAAAGTGTTAGCTAAAAGACTGCAAAATGTAATAACATTGGTAGTTGGTAAACACCAAACATGTGGCATAAAGGGGAGGACAATTTTTACGAATGTTCATACAGCTCGAAGTGTACTGGAGTGCTGGGATATGGTATGTGGGCACGTGGCGATGGTACAGCTGGACCTTGAGAAAGCCTTTGATAGGGTAGCGCACGAGGCGATCTTTAGATTACTGGAAAATACTAACGTCGGCAAGGTGGTCCTAGATGGGGTAAAAATGGCTTACACTGATTGTACTACCAATCTAATAATTAATAAGACATTAAGTGATCGAATATCAGTTGTAACTGGTGTGAAAGAGGGAGATCCGATTTCAGCATTATTATTTGCAATATTCTTGGAACCTCTTTGTCTTAAAGTGCAAAACAACCAGAATATACGAGGTTTCCGTTTCTTCACACATGAAATTAAAATCTTGTTTTACGCAGATGACATTGCAATTTTTTGTGGAGACAAAACAAGCATTAAAGAAGCAGTAAAAGATGCCAAAGAATTTTGTAGCTTTACTGGCAGTGCCATAAACTGGCAGAAGTGTTTAGGTTTCTGGCACGTAGAATGGGAAGATAAGCCAGAATGCTATGAAAGCATAAGGTTCACAACTGTGCCATCCAGCTACCTTGGTGTTCCGCTTCAATATTATATAGCTGCAACGAGCCAGTGGGTAGAGCCAACTGAAAAAATGAAAGCACAGACATCAAAGTGGGGCGGAAGAAGTATGTCTATTTTCACCCGTGCGACGGTGTGTAACTTGCTTTCGGTAGCGAAAGTGTTTTATATGTTACAAGTGTTGTGTATGTCAGGGATTTGTGTGCAGAAATTGCACAGAATATTTGCTGTTTTTTTGTGGGCATCTGGTTGGGAAAGGATGAGTCGTGTAAACTTATTTCATGCGGTGAGGAATGGAGGTGTAGGTTTATCTCATTTGTTCTTTAAACAGGTCGTGTCGAGATATGTGTTTTTTCGCGACCAAAGTGACGCGTTCTTGCGCACTGTTATTCAACTGCGATTGTGTGATGCAATGCCTGATTTTATTGTTACGCCACACACGCTTCGTAATATAGGTGTGAAAGGATTTATGCGTGAAGTTGTGGATAGTGTCCGTTTTCTGAGAGCGCATTTTTCAGTAGATTATCTTTCAGATGTTTCCAGAAAGAAGCTTTACAAGGACTTTATTTATGTCATGTGCCCTACACCAATTTATCGTTCAGCATATCATTTAGGACAAGAGCGAAATGTGCTGAAACGTGTAAAAGGTTTCCCTGTGAAGGCTTCTACCAAAACTTTCTTCTTTATGTTACACTGCGGCACACTACCTGTCAAACCTTGGCTCCAGGAAAAGGGTATCTTTGTGCCTGGGAGCGTCAACTGCATCATTTGTAAAAAGCCAGAGACAATAGAGCATGTTTTCTTGAATTGTTGGGATTCCATATTCTTATGGGACATCCTACAGAGAACTCTCAAAAGAGATTTCCCATTAACGCCTTTCGGGATAAGGTTTCTGCCTTTCGAGCAAACAGAGATGGTGCCGTATGACCTAATAATGTTGTTGTGCATTCAGAGTCTCTGGAGGACGCGAATGGCGGTCAGAAATGCAGACCAAGTTGCACGACCAGCAAAAGAGTATTTTGTTGAAAATATTGTATATGTACGTGACGCATATAGGTCTTTATACGAGCCCCCAGAATGGCTATGGATCTTTGACCACCTCGCGACAACAAAATACCATTAACCAAGCTGTATAATGTGCAATACAGCCGGTGTTTTTATCGCCTCATTTCATTGTGAATGTGGTTTTCCTTTAAATTCAAAATTGTGAATTGAGTCATTTCATGTTTTTTCCTGTTGTATCACTAACAGGCATTAAATTAAATAAAAAGCAGAGTGGCGCAGCGGAAGCGTGCTGGGCCCATAACCCAGAGGTCCGTGGATCGAAACCACGCTCTGCTACATGTTTATTTTATTTTTTCCCGTTTAACAGAAAGAGCTTATCAGAGCAGTAATTTGGTGTCTTATTGCCATAATTGCACTCCGAGGAGTACTCTCTCGCGCTACGCGCATTCGTTTTTTGCCTTAAAAAGCATATTCTTGCTTATAACAAATATAAATACGGTTACATAGCTGTGGAGGAGCAGCAGAGTGGCGCAACGGAAGCGTGCTGGGCCCATAACCCAGAGCTCCGTGGATCGAAACCACGCTCTGCTACATGTGCCACTGTTCAATGAAGCTCTCCCCAACTTGGGTCAATAAGTGCCACTGAGTATGCGGCAAGCGAGGGAACAATTTTCAGCATTCGCACGCACCGGCGCGCCTCGCTTCACGTCTCGGAGGCCACGCGTGTACTTCTCGGCAACGCGACTAGATGGCGCCGCGTGTCCAGAGAGAAGGGCGTAACAGGAGCCCGGTCAGCGTATGGCGCGTTCCTTAGCGTTCGCACATACCGGCGCGCGTTGCAATTCGAGGGCCACGCGTAGGCTTCGTGGCGGCGCCGCTACATGGCGCTGAGTGTTCTTAGGGAAGCGCGAAAGAGGAGCCACCCTCCAGTACACGTTTCATAGAGAAATCAATTCTACGGTGGTAATACAGCGTGCCGCTTTAACTATTCAGTCCTAAATGCATTACCGTCGACAGTCATTGTGAGATGGGTTCTGCCGAAATTTTTCTTCAGACACACTGGTTTTTCAAAAAGGAGATGTTTCGCCTGGTACACCCGACGCTGTGGGTCAATGGCCCCGGCGTAGCGCTATTGAGTACGAGGTCACGCGTGTACGATCTCAGCGGCGGTGGCCTCACTCCGATAGCGACATGCAAGGAAGAACGCATGCCGTGCTTGGCTTACCTGTTAAAGAACCCCAGGTGGCTCTTACGGCCTCCCTCACAATCCACAGTGCATTTTCGTGACGTTAAACGTTACAATTTACCTAAGTTTACTAGGGATACTCACTTGTTCAGCGACTGGTAACACTGAGTAGTAACTGTTAGTCGTCAGCAGTCATATAATTTAGTAGGGTTTTACTGCTCAGTTGTTGTGGGGTTGATTTAATGGAGCGGAGTCGTCGCATGTCTTCGTTGTGTCTAGTCGCCTTGTTTTTCGCTGTTGGCAGCGATTGCGATAAATGTCGTAGTTACACCATATGAACTATTTGGCATGTTTAAACAAAAATGTTAAATGGCGACACTCGAACGGAGACAGTGCATGCCGCGTGCCTAAGGCTAACTGCGCCTGTATATCTTGGAACATCTTCCGTAATAACGTCTGTGAAAACTTTCGTTGAAACCTACCCTGTCTTTCTGCGCTCTTAGACGTTCCAACTAAAATAAAACCAACTGTGACTGATGGACAAGCCGTAGGTTGGGTACCACTGATGTTGTCTATCGTAGCGAGCACTCTGAACTCTAATTAGTGAATTTTAAGAGGGCCTCCTGGTGACGCGACCCGTGCGATGCACGCAAAGCCCCGTGCACAACGTTCCTACTTCTCTCGCTTGAAAAAAATATTAACTGGGCATTCAACAAGTGACCTCGTGAGTGTAGGGGGACAGAGAGAGAGAGATAAACGAAGAGCGAAGAGGTAGGCAGAGTGTTCTAGGGACGGTAATCGTAGGGGGAATTCTTAACCATCAACTGGCTGAACAATAAGTTGGTTATTCAGCCCGGCCCATTAATGCTTCTCGACAGTTGATACCAGAAGATGCCACTCTAACTTTCCGTACATGGTATGGCGCAGAAAATTACGGCTTTCCACTTTTCCCATTCTCGGTCCTCTTCTCCTGATATTCTCTACTCATTTTCCGTGTCCCCGTACATGGTACGCTTGCAATTGGACATTCGCTCTCGTTAATCTCTTTCTCTGTGTTACCCTAGTTCTCTTTCTCATGGCTATTCGCAGTCGTTTTCTTCTCTGCAGGTACATCAAGGGGGGCGCTGCGGAGTTTTACCCACGTCTTAGGGCGCGCGCATCTCGCGCATTAGGCTCTGGAACGCCGGAATCCGGCAGCTAGCTGGATGCGCTCTGCCACCGTTGGTTGTCTGGACTTTCTGCTACTCCCGGAAGCCGCTTGTCGCGACGAAAACGCCGTCATGGAGGGTGTCTGCCCCTCGGCGACGGGATGCGGCGCGAAGAACTCGTCGCTGGCTACGACCGGCCAGAGCAAGACAGGAAGAGGCCCGGTGACGGTCGCCGTGGCCGCCTGCGAGTACCTGTTCCCGCATTCAACATTCCTGGATGGGCCCTGCAGGTGCGTCTCCGTGGGCGGCAGCGGAACAATGTGTGTGACACTCAGTCTGCACCAAGTCACGTTCATGTCCACTGTGTGCGGAATGCATGGGTTGCTCCGGCCTATAGCCGGCAACGGCCGTCCAGTGGCGTCCATGGCGGTGATTCCATGGCTGTCGCAGCCCGTGGCTACGACAGCAGCTGTGGAGCCTGCGACCACACCATCGCTGGCAGGTGTCTCCGGCGGGAACACTTTTCGTGGGTCTACGGTGGTGAGGCCGCCGTTGTTTTCGTGACCTGATGCTTCCGACGGCGGCTCTGGGAGCGGGAAATCTGCTGGCGCCATTCAAAGGACAGCGGTCTCCCGAGCGCCGGCTGGGGCGCGGTGCAGTTCGCCAGGCACGGCCATGTTTCGGGCGGCGGCACCACCTTTGACATTTTCATTATTGTAGCGTTAGAAAGTGCAGCCATTCCAACGCAATGGCATCATTTTTTGTTGCGATAAATATAGGCTATATTTGCCTTTCATTGACTGCGTGCTTATTTTGACACATGCGCGCGGCGCCTGTGCGATCTTTGCATTACATTACATAATTGCACTTATATATGTAATACGAGACGTACTGTCCCTTTTATCAAAGTGCCAATGAGGCATTTGTAGGCACCCCCAGACACCCCGAAATGGCATCTAACTGCTGCCCTTTAGGCGACGTACTGATAGGGTGCATTTTTTTCCGACTGGCAAAGCTCACGAAAGATGAAACATGCTACGTGGATGCGCTCCGACTCGCATCATAAAGCAGCGCGCTCGAATAAGTTTATTGAAAGCAATTGCACTGCCTGTCGCAAACCGCAAGAGGCAGCGCAGCACCTTCATAATGGTACGGACGGAGCACCAACAGCAGGTTTCGAGGCTTTGCAGCTACTCCTTCCTCTCAAAGCCACACTTATTATCCGTCTTTCAAGGCCGACTGATCATTTTGATAATAAAAGCCCCTTGATAACAAGGCCGAAGCGCCACTCTGACCAAGCACGAAACGCGAAAAGCAATGTAATAGGCATGGAATGTTTCAAAATCCCGGCTTTGCTAAACACCGCATCGACAGAGTGCGCGTGCAGCTATGTTTCGCGCCAGAAACTTGATTTGGACCAAAGCTAAATGAAAGTGACCGTTTTAGTTTTCATGAGAGTGTATAAGTTCTGCAAAAACAGGTTCATGCTACACAATAAAAGTAAATAAACAGACCGGGAAGCGACCCATGCCTTGAGCAAAGGCAAAACTGATGCGTTCGAGAAAGTAAATAAGCACTTCTAGATGAGCCGAATTGGCAATAGTAGCACGCTTCCCAACAATGCGGCCAGCGCGCGCCGCCGTGGCAGACGACGCAGAACACGACTCCGCCCCTCCTAAAACCCCTTTGATAGAGTTTTAGCCCAGCGGGTTTACGGCCAGCGGAGCGGAGCGGTCTCCACCGTTGCGCCAGCGGAGCGGCTCGCGAAAAAAATTTTAGCCCAGCGGATCTTCCGCTCGAGCGGGGTAAACAGCGGGGCGCTCTGCTGCCCCACCTAGTGGTTCGAATAGGAGTTACTGAGAAATGAAATTGAATTACGCTTGCTTTTATTATGCAAGAAATGTTGAATAAAGATATATTACATGTTCTCAGTGCATTATTTGTTAATAATGTACTGAGTATTAATGTACGGGCCAGCGCGGCAGTCGCCGTCTTCGATGCAGAACTGCCGGCGTTCATGTTCGCGGCTGCCGTCTTGCATTTCCCATACACGCCCGCGCGCCCTTACGCACGCTCGCGCGCTGCGTATACCCTCCGCTGGGGAGTGCTTTCCAGCGGGCGTAAACGCTGCTCCGTATAACCGCTGGCCGCCTCAGCGTGGTGCGCATGCGCAGTCGCGTCTCCGCTCGCCCGCTCCGCTCCGCTGGCCGTAAACCCGCTGGGCTAAAACTCTCTAATTTGAAGGTAGTGACACTCTCCTCCTCACGGCGCTTTCCTCCTCGATTCTCCTCGCCCGCCGGCTGCGCACGGCACGCTATTCCTCCTGGGCTCCCGCGGACGGGCCGCAGGATTCTATGGAGGCGTGTTATTTTGGGCCAGTTGCGCGCCCCAGTGGGGTTGAAAATTTTGAGAAATGTTGATAGCAGCATCGATAATGCTGGAGGCAACGTTTATGAGGAGGTTTGTTTTTTCTTAAAGCCGTATCAACGGGGTATACTGATTTAAAGGGAGCTTTGAGGCGAGTTCTACACTCCAGACAATTTTTCTGCCACATGATCAGATGCTTTACTTCGTGCGTCTGGTCTAGTATTGCTTGTGACACATCCCTTTGTGTGTGGCTTATTAAAGGGAAGCTGAAGAGTCTGTCGAATTCAATAAGACGCTCATATACGGATGCGGCAACCTTATAAACCATGTAGGTCAAATTTGGGTTTTTTTTTTCAAATAGGAGCGACGTAATCGTTGGTTGAAATTGCGCTGTAGCTCCGCACACCGTCGAATGCCGCGCGCTGCTGCTGACGCTGACGATGCGAGCGGAGACCGGAAACCGCGGTGTTGTGACGTCAACTTTAGTGTTTTGCTCCTTCGCAGCCTGCGCGACCGTGCCTGACCGTGCTTGTTTCTGCGTGCGTGCCGTCGTAATCTGCTTCGATCGACCCTGCATTTCTTTGTTGGTGCGTCTGTGTGTATGTAGAGTGGTGGTCAACGTGCGCAGCATCAACTGATGTGGTGGGCCGATCAAGCCGTCTTTCTGTGCGGCCTACGGTTGCACGAACACCAGCGGCCGCGACGATGTTGTCTTCCATTGCTTCCCACAAGACAAGAAGCTTTTAAGGAAGTGGGAGGCTGCTGTAAAGCGAAAGAATTTCAAGCCCTCAAGAACAACACTGGTGTGCTCCAACCACTTCGGTGACGACGATTATCACCAGAATTTCCACTAGCAGGCTTTCTAAACGCAGCGCGAAAAGATCGGAGCAACGAAAACAAAGACGGCACGAGTGCGGACTGACTGATGATAACTGGTGTTGGAAGGCCTTATGAATACACGAACTCGCCCAAACCTGGAGTTTGATTTACTGCGAGCTCCTTCATGTTAGCACGCTGAACGGAAGGTGCATGTTTATTTCCCGCCCTCGACGCAGGTTTCGTCGCAAAGCGCCGCGAATTTTAACGCGATAGCGTTAAGGAGCTCTCGTGTCGCAGAAAAGCTAGTGTCGTCGGCGTCGGTGTCGGCGTTTTGCGGCGTTGACCGTGAGCGATAAATCACGGCAGGCACTCCATAAATAAAAAGCAACTTCCAAGATGGGCTGGGTGGGAATCGAACCAGGGTCTCCGGAGTGTGAGACGGAGACGCTACCACTCAGCCACGATTTCGATGCTTCCAAAGGGTACAAACGCGCCTCTAGTGAATGCGGTGTTGCCTTCGAAACGAGCCGTGGAAAGTTATACTGTGGTGTATATCGGTAATTATGAACATGTAACTTACAGAAGTCGCAATTACACGAGTAGCGAAGTGCGTTTCGCTGCATTTCTTCTGCGCTTTCCGCACACGGAGAGCCATCTTGCGGCAAACACAGAAGACCCCCTCCTCTCCATGTACGGCGCTGCCCCGACAGATGGCGCGCCACGCGCGCATTGGAGTTGTCGCGGCTCGGACTCTCTCCCCTGACAACGCTTCGCCTTGCTCCCTCTGTAGAATCAAGCGTCCTTCCTTTCTTTAGATCACTATCTCTCTATCTCTCTGCCCGTGCCGATCACGGCGTTTGGCTGGCGTGCATCATTTCCCCCTCCGGGATACCGAGTTCTTTGGTTCGCTCCGCTTGCTCAGGCGCACGTTTCGTTGCTGCGCCGAACGCCGCGTTGCTCGACCATATGGCTCGACGCTCACCGCGTCTGATGCGGGGCGCCTCGTAAGTGATGGCTGCCCTGTAGCCCATTGTCTTACACCCATTGGCGGGTCGACGGGAACGCTATCGCGTTCCACTCTTGAAGGCGAAGCTTAAGCGTCCTCCAATTTTTCTATTTGCACGTGTGTTGTAAAACAGCCTGCACGCAGCTACCATAACGCAGTGCAAATGTAGAGTTTGCATGTGCTGGAAAGCCGGCGCACGCCAGGACGCTACGCTCCCCCCGTCTCTCGCGCACAGCGAGAAACCGACCGTCTCACGTAGCCGACGGAATTCGCCGCCTTTACGACTTCGGTTACGAGTAGTGTGCGGATGGCGCACAGGTGAAGGTCACTACACGTACTGCATGAACCGGGAAGCTTTTCACGCGTTTAAACCGTCCTTGTAGATTGCCGACAGCTTTGCACAGCGCACAAATGCCGACGATAGCATCCCCGCTTACGTTCCATGAGGAGGCATGCAGGAGCACAACACTACAGTTGTTTCACCGGAAACGAGCTCACTATAGATCGGCGAAAGATCGGCGAGATCACTAGATCGCTTTGCAAAAAACATACTCACCAAGGAGCATTTCCAACACGAGGAGATCCCGAGACTTCGCTTTCGTTCGCGTCGAAAGCACGGCTCGCACCAGGATCATTTGCTTCTTCGAGAGGCCGGCTCTTCGCAATCGGCTCGTACATGTAGGGAGCGACGTCGAACTCTTCAGAAAAACGCAGTCTCTCTAAATTTTCTATTACCTCTTAATTTTCCATTACGGCACCAAACTACCTGGCACCGCGCTTCATGTGGAGCGGCAGCGGCCGGTCGCTAAAGTTGACGTCACGGGTCGCCCGACCAATCACAGGCGGAAACGAGACGCGCGAGCTGGGCGTGTCCGCTGCTGCACTTTTCGTCGAAATAAAATATATTTGCGCTTTCTTTCGCTCCATTTCGATACGATATTCGAATTCGGAGGGTTGAAAACCATTATGTACACATGTTCACTCATTTTTTCTGGAAAACCTTTCAGCTTCCCTTTAAGCGAAAGCCTTAGACCTCTGTTTCAAGGTCCCGTTGTGAGCAACAGAAAATATCACGTGACCAAAGGAAGGCGGGAAGCGAACCAAAGCATGTGCAGCCGCGTATAAGAGATGATTAATTATTACCAAAGTAATGATTGATTAGTGATTGGATTGTTGTTCATGCACCCTAATCCACCCCAATCGGTCTTAATACCCTTTCATCAACACTTCACCTTAATGCACCATAATCCGCCTTAATTCACCTCCAAGCATCTAAATCTTTATTCATGCATCTTAATCCTTCGTAATGCACTCTAATCCACCTTAATCTTCTTTAATACACTAATCAACCTTAATCCTCCCTAATCCACCTTATGTAAACCACTAATGATTCATTAATTAACTTGGGTAATCATTCTCTCATACAGGGGTGGACATGCTTTGGGTCCCCTCTGGCCTTCCTTGGGTCACGTGATACTTCCAGTTTAGAACGCGACCTTGAAACATAAAGGTCTAAAGGCTTTCGCCTTAAAACTTTAAAAAAAGCTCAATTTTGACTAGTGAACGCTCATCACCTACAATACTACGGGGATACTTGCCACTAATTTTTTCAGGGCGTAAAGTAGAATCAATAATACTGCGCTTCCGACTGAATAACAACAGTTAGCAACGTGCGAAGTGATGGAGCCACCCCAGAATATTAAGCATACTGAGGACAACCGAAACAAAAACGCTGGTGAGCAGGCCGGAAGAATGATAAAAAAATGCAGCATTACGGGATGCTTTGCTACGAGCTATAAGAAAGACTCCTCAGCTCGCAAACAACGCTGTTCTTTGTCAGAACAAAGTTGCTTCGGCCAATGTCATGCAGCCACTGCTTCCTACGCAAGCCGTTACGCTTTCGTTGTGGTATCATAAAAACGGCATAACCATCTTCAGGCTTCTTGCTGCAGTTATATGCGCAACAGCCCGGCATAGCGCTAGCACATAGACCAGAAACACTGCGCACAACGTTCGCTACGCTGAGCTAAAGCACCGAGCCAGCCGTGCTCAGGAGGAAAATGGCGCGAACGAAAAAGAAAAACACAAGCAAAACTCAAGATCCGCGCGTTTCCAAGGGCAACGGCAGGGAGACCAATCGTCGTGCAGAAAAACGGGGGCAAAACTGGTTGCCGCGGGGGGACACGCAAGGGGCGAGAAGGAGGCGAGGAGGTCGCGCGGCGGCGGCAGAGTTCAAAGAGTGGCGGTACTTTCAAATTATCAAGGGACTTTCCTGTATATGGTCTACGGGGACACTCTGCGGCCGCGCGAGCTGCAGCCGCCGGCCGCTTCGGTCTTTACCGACTCCAGCTCTCGCCGCATCGCGATACAATGCGTTCCGAGCTTTCCCCTGAGTGATCATGTACCGGAAACAATATGCACTAGGTTTTCCTCGAGTAACGCAATCGTTCTCTTTTAAATTTAAGTCCATGATATTTAACTGGGACATCCTGTATATATTTCTGACCTCTCGGTGCAAGTGACGATGTTTCATTTCCTTAAAATGTTGTAAATTATGAGAAAATATGTTTTTTATGAGTCGTGAACACTGCTTAATGGAAATAGAAGCAATACTGGGACAGATATCATCCACGTGCCTTTCACACACCGTTGATAAAAGACTCTGCTGAAGGGGTCATTGAAGTATGCAGGTTTTTTCAGGGTGAAAAAAGCACGCAAAGCAATATGAAACGAGGTGAACATACAGCAACATATTCATTCTTTAAGCATTGGCTATCCATACCTTTAGAAATAATTTTTAATTACCTACCTCCTTGTAAATCGAAAAATATAATAATCTTTGTGCTGTGTGAATATTTAAATATAATTTCTATGTGCATGGAGTTTACAGTGGAAATTTAAAGCAATGCTTATAGAAGTGAGAAAATATGAATGGGGCAGCCGTTGCCAGTTCTTCTAGGTCGCTTGTCTTCCTACTGTCAGTATTTGCAGAAATAAAGCCGAAGTAAAAATTAAAAGCCGTGCACGTCAGCGCCAACCATGATGCAGTAAGCCATTAGCCACAATAAAATTTGGAGTGATAAGGTCGAGGCAAGCGAAAACAAACCTCAAATGATGCGGGTGACGAAACTGGCCATGACACGATAGGTAGAGCGGGGAGTAGGCATCGGCATCAACGGAAAAGGGGCTCAGCTCCCCCCTCCCCCCCGGAAACTCTGGAGGGGGCTCGGGCCCCGGAGCCCGCCGTTGTCGGTGGTCTTACTCCTCGTTGCTGAACTTTGATCTCGACTCGCACTCCTAGAGCATGTGTGCTAGAATGGAGTTTTGCCCGCAGGACGGGCAGGCATGGTCGCGATATACGCCGGGGTAAACTTCGTGTAGAACGGCCAGACACGGATATGTGCCTGCCTGTTACAGTCTAAGAGAATCGGCTTGCGCCCTTTTCAACTTCGGGTGAGGGGGTGGAAAGGCCCTTCTAGACATGAAGAAGAATTTCATGACTTTGTTGCGAGTAGCGGGAGCGTCCCTGTGGCCGTAGGGGGGAAAGGAATCGGCGGTCTTTCGAGAGGAAGCTTGGTCCGTGAGGTCGCGCACAGCCTCCTGAGCAGACTCATTGAGATTCGGGGGAGCACCCTTGACCGACCCTACGTGATCCGGTAACCAGTGAATCGAATTATGCGTGAGAGCATACGGACTCGAGACGCTAAGAAGACGAGCAGTTCCCCGCAGGGACGTCTGCGCAAGCAGGCGTTTGGTGTGTTGCGACACCATGGACCCGAGCACACGAGGGTTGGCCCCTCCCGCGTGTAGCCGTGCGCGGCTTAGCCGTGTCTGGGGAAAAGGGGATCCTGGGGGTTGAGCTGATGCTGGGTGTTTGGACCTTTAAGGCCCCCCGGCGGAGGCAACACACCCCTTTGGCCTCTGCTTCACACAGACGGCACCCCCGGACTGACCCACCCGGGGGAAATCGGTAGTTGCCTTTTCCTGTCTCTCTCTCCCTCCAGCCTTCGTCTTTCTCTTACTTTTTCATCTTTCCTGTCTTCTCCTAGCTTCCGTTTACTTCCAATATTTCCAGGCAGCAAGGGTTAGCCTTCTGTGAATAATCACTCTACGTTATCTCACGTTATTTAGGTATAGTGATAACGTACAGCTGGCGTTTGCAGGACCTGTTTTTACAGTCCCTGTAACGTCCCCTTGTAGGACTCCACGGTGGGTGGCTGGCGTTATTGCCGAAAATTAAGTTCTTCTATGGCAAATTCCTTGCCACCCCTTCTTGATCGCCCTCAGAAAAGAGGGCGCACCGAAGATGTATTCAAGGTCTTTGGTCGTGAAAGACCCAACTTCCCACGATTTCATGTGATTCACTCGGAAAAGTCAGACACACAAGTACGCACAATCTCCCCATTTCTAGTTTCACAGTCTTTAACTGAGGCTCTTGGTCAAGGTTACAAGGCAACAAGGATGGCAAGTGGAGATCTCCTCTTGGAGCTCCACAATGTGAAACAATTTGAAAAGCTACCCAGTCTCGTGTCATTTGGGGACGTTCAAGTGACAGTGACTCCGCACCGCACTATGAACATTACCCGCGGCGATGTCTCAGACGATGATTTGCTTCAGCTGACAGACGCGGAGCTCTTGGAGGGCTTTAGCGAGCAAAATGTTGTCAATGTGAAAAGAATAAAGATGAGGCGCGATTGTAAAGAGATTGCGACCAAACACATAATACTCACCTTCAATTCAAGTGCCCTACCCGAGTCAATCGAGGCCGGGTACATAAAGCTCCGTGTAAGGCCTTACGTGCCCAATCCACTTCGATGTTTCAAATGCCAGCGCTTCGGCCACAGTTCGCAGAGCTACCGGGGCCGCCAAACATGTGAGAAATGCAGTGCCCAAGAACACACCACTGAAGCTTGTGCGAACGCTCTCCACTGTGCAAACTGTGATGGGGAGCATGCCGCGTACTCGCGGTCGTGCCCATCCTGGAAAAAAGAGAAATACATAGTCACAATCAAAGTAAAGGAAAACATATCATTCAAAGAGGCACCCAGGCGGGTAGCATACTTGCCAAAGAAAAGCTTTGCCGAAGTGGCGCGTCAGGGGGCAGCGTCACAACGGCCTCCTGCGGCTGTCCGCCCCACAGGCAGTGAGTCGGCAGCTACGCCATCTGCCCCCGCGGTGGTTGCAGCTAGCGCTGCTCCGTCAACCCAGAATGAGGGATCATCGACCCCGATGGTTGGCGCAGCCGAGGCTGCCCCGGCCTCCCCGGCCCCTTCCTGCGCTGGCAACACCGCCGCAGCCAAATCCCTCAGGGAGCCCCATCGACCTCCGGGCTGGTGGGCGCAGGGGTCTTGCCCTCCAAGGCGGGACCCTCTCTAGTAACTTCTCGCTCGCAGGAGCACGTGTCCGGCGCCTCACACGAGGCAATGGACACTACACCTACCCTCAAGGCGCACCAAGCGCCTAAGAAGCGGCGAGGCTCACTCGAACGCTTCAGAGAGCGCAAAACCCCGATTACAGGGCCTCGAAAGAGCTCTGCAATCTAAGGCATCGTTCCGTTTCCGTTCACACAGCACCAACTTACTTTAAATATGGATACACAAATCATACAATGGAACGTCAGAGGTCTTCTTAGAAACGTTGATGATGTGCAGGAAATCATCCACCAACCCAATCCAAAAGTGCTGTGTTTACAGGAAACACACCTAAAATCCAAACACACAAACTTTCTCCGACAGTACATAACTTTTCACAAAGATCGCGATGATGCTGTCGCATCATCGGGCGGTGTCGCCATTCTTATCCATAAGAGCATTGCATGTCAACTTTTACAGCTACAAACGCCTCTCGAAGCAGTGGCGGTTTGAGCTGTTCTCCTAAACAAACTCATCACCATTAGCTCTCTTTACATACCCCCACATTACAAATTAACGAAACATGAATTTCAATCCTATATAGATCAATTGCCAGAACCTTATTTTGTTCTGGGCGATTTCAATGCGCACAGCTCCCTGTGGGGCGACTCTCGTACAGACGCGCGAGGTCGTCTTGTTGAACAGTTCCTTTTTCCTTCAGGTGCGTGCTTGCTCAATAAGAAGGAACCCACGTATTACTCCCTAGCAAACAGAACCTTTTCTTCAATAGATCTTACCATAGTTTCCCCGTCCATACTGCCCGAACTCGAATGGGAAGTTACAAACAATCCTAACGGGAGCGACCAGTTCCCCATACTGCTCAAAACATGTAAAGAAAACGAATATCCTCCGCAAGCTCCTAGGTGGAAGATAGACACAGCCGACTGGGAGAAATTTCGAACTCTCACTAACATCTCATGGGCCGAAATATCTTCTTTAGAAATTGATGCTGCTATGGAGTATCTTACATCATTCATAATAGATGCAGCATCAAAATGCATATCCGAAGTGAGTGGTCTAGCATGCAAACGACGTGTACCGTGGTGGAACAGGGAATGTAGGATCGCCCGTAAGAATCAGAACAAGGCGTGGGGATTGCTACACGCTTCTCCCACTGCAGAGAATCTTATGAACTTTAAAAAAATAAAGTCCCAAGGCAGGCGAACCCGCCGACAGGCCAGAAGAGAAAGCTGACAGAAGTTTTTATCGAGTATTAACTCGTTTAGGGATGAGGCCAAAGCCTGGAACAGAGTTAATAGGATTAGAGGGCGGCAAACACATTCACTCCCCCTGGTAAACACACAGGGCGATACACTGCAAGACCAGGCAGACTCACTTGGGGAATATTTTGAGAGCGTGTCAAGTCCAACAAATTATACACAATCCTTTCTCAAATACAAACAAACAGAAGAACGGAAGCCATTAACAAGAAAAGGTCGAGAGAATGAGCCTTACAACCGTCCTTTTTGTATTGCCGAATTGAGAGCTGCCTTGAGCGCGTGCAACAGCTCCGCACCAGGATCTGATAGAATCATGTATGAAATGCTCAAAAACTTACACAACGACACGCACGTTACACTACTCACACTTTTCAACACCATTTGGGATGCAGGGTACCTTCCAACTGCATGGAAGGAAGCCATTGTGGTCCCTGTTTTGAAACAAGGCAAGGACCCTTCCTCAGTGGCAAGTTACCGCCTGATAGTCCTCACAAGTTGCATTTGTAAGGTGTTTGAAAAAATGATTAATCGGCGACTCATTTCCTTGAACTGAGCAAAATCCTTGATCCCTATCAGTGCGGCTTCCGAGAAGGGCGCTCCACAACTGACCATCTTGTGCGTGTAGAAGCAAATATCCGGGAGCATTTGTACACAAACACTTCTTCTTATCCATATTCCTCGATATGGAGAAGGCGTACCATACGACGTGGCGTTACGGAATCTTAAGAGACTTGTCAGAAATGGGCATTCACGGTAATATGCTTAATATAATAGAAAGCTCTCTGTCAAATCGTACCTTCCGGGTAAAAGTCGGCAATGCACTCTCACGTCCTTTTACGCAAGAAACGGGTGTACCCCAAGGAGGCGTGCTCAGCTGCATGCTCTTTATCGTGAAGATGAACACGCTTCGTGCTTCATTACCACCCGCCATCTTTTACTCTGTCAACGTGGATGACATTCAAATAGCTTTCAAATCTTGTAACCTCGCAGTCTACGAGAGACAGCTACAGCATGGCCTGAACAAAGTGTCAATGTGGGCAGACAGGAATGGATTTAAGATCAATCCTCACAAAAACTCTTGTGTTCTTTTTACAAGAAAGAGAGGACTTATCCCAGAGCCTTGCATAGAACTGCGTGCACAACAGATACCTGTAAACAAAGAGCACAAATTTTTAGGTGTCATACTTGACTACAGACTCAGTTTCATCCCCTACATTAAACATGTTAAAGAAAAATGTCTAAAAACAATGAACATAATGAAACTTCTATCCCAGATTACGTGGCGTAGTGACAGGAAGTGCCTAATGAATCTCTATAAGAGCCTCATCCGGTCACGATTAGATTATGGTGCCGTGGTATATAACTCTGCCGCCCCGAGCGCGCTAAAGATGCTAGACCCTGTTCACCATCTACGTATACGCTTAGCCACGGGCGCTTTCAGAACAAGCCCGATTGAAAGCTTATATGCCGAATCGAATGAATGGTCTCTCCACCTACAGAGATCATACATTAGCTTTACATATTTCCTTGAAGTACGCTCCCATCCTGAACATCCATGTTTTGATACCGTTACCGATATGACGGTCACTTTTCAGCAATCGTCCCTCCATAAGACAGCCTTTCTCGCTGCGTGTGAAGGAGCTTAGCAATGAAATGTATGTCCCACTCCTCGAGCATCGCTTAATGCACCTAACCAAGCTCTTACCTCCTTGGGAGTGTCAGGTGATACAGTGTGACATACCCTTTATAAAAGTTACAAAGCACGCTCCTGAGGCCCAAATAGGAATGCATTTCCTAGAACTCCAGCACAAGCACTCCTGCGCAGAGTTCTACACAGACGCTTCGAAGTCAAATGCCGGGGTATTCTATGCAGCCGTCGACCCATCGTTTTCGGAATCCGATGTACTGCATCCGGAAACAAGTATCTTTACGGCCGGGCCCTACGCATTACTCTCTGCTGTAAAGCACATAAGAAAATCGAAACTTCCAAAAGCAGCGATCTATACTGGCTCTCTCAGCGTCGTGAAGGCCTTAATGTCACTCAGCAAACATAAAAATCCCGTATTTAATGAACTATATTCGGTCTTGTGCAAAGCGTACTCATCTAACCAGAATATCATAATATGCTGGGTCCCTGGCCATAGGGGAATCGAAGGTAACGTTCTGGCGGACGAGATGGCCACGTCAATCACATTGCAAGCTGTTAACCCTACCGCTGTGGTGCCTGTCACAGATCTGAGGCCTTTCTTGCGAAGGAGGCTGCGAGATCACTGGCAACACATGTGGGATGCGGAAATGGATAATAAGCTCCACCTGATAAAACCACAGTTAAAATTTTGGCCCTCTACTACAAAATCGCGCCGGACAGATGTCCTATTATGTCGTCTCAGAATAGGACACACGTTTGGCACCCATAATTGTCTACTCACCGGAAGTGAGCCTCCAACTTGTGGTAGATGCGGGGAGAGCCTGACCGTACTCCACGTCCTCCTGGAGTGTCGAGAAGCCGAATCTGAGAGAAAGAGACATTTTTCATTAGTATACCGACAGCACATTCCTCTTCATCTTGCAATGCTTCATGGTCCAGAACCGCTTTTTAATACAGACACAGTGCTAGGTTTTCCTAAAGATGTGGTCTTAAATGTTATTAGTTCCATGAATTCGTAGCGCCTCCTCTCTCGAGAGGATGCCACTGCGATAATTGTTTTGCATAGCACATGCCTCTAGGCCTTTGTGTTTCAAGGGCTCTAAGGAGGCAGAAGTGCTCTAGGATTTTTTACAATCAGATATATTTTACCTGTCGTATCATTCTTTTTAAATGCATCTAAATGTTCACAGTACAAGTCATACGTCATCGCCATAATTTTATCATACAGATTTTACGCACTTTAGAGCGTATATTTTAAGGCCTCTTCACAGCCACCTCCCACGAACTTCATAGTAATCATAATTACACCGCAAACTCATTAGCACAGACATGGCGCTCTTTGGCCATACCTGGCCCTTGCGCCACAAAACCCCATAAATCATCATCATCATCAAGACGAGCAGTTTGCGCGGCGATGCAACCCTTCTGAAGAGTCGTAAATGCTGTTTTGGAATCGCTATAGATCTCGAGCCCATGACCGTCTAACAGGGCGAGGGCGATGGCGGCTCGCTCAACGACTTCCGTGTCTGAAGTGTGAATTGAGCCGCTATTGATAATATTGCCGCTGCAGTCGACCACGACGACGGCAAAGGTCTTCCTATCGCTGTACTCCGCGACATCGACGACCCTTGCTCTGATGTCTTGTTGATTGATCTGTTTGAGGATCGTTGCTGCTCGGCCTTGCGTCTGCCCTCGTTGTGGACGGGATGGACGTTTCGGGCCACCCGGGCCACTTCAAGCTTGCCTCGCACATAGGGATCGGGGTACTGACAATCTGGAACCTCGGAGGGTGGTAATCCAGCTTTTCGAGGATGCGTTCGAGGTCACATGAGTATGTGGCAATGCGTTCGTATGTGCCGCTCTTCAAGGAACCTCTTTCCCGCTGAGATGGGTCACTGTAGATGCGGGACTGGGTAGGTACCGATGCTCAGTGAAACATTACGTCGGTGATTTGGAGCATTGGGTATGCGCCTCTCGGTCTGTGCTGGTCTTAAGTGAACCAGCAAGCAGCAGCAAGCAGCAAGCAGCAGCAGCAGCAAGCAGCAAGCAGCAAGCAGCAGCAGCAGTAGCAGTAGCAGCAGCAGCAAGCAGCAAGCAGCAGCAGCAGCAGCAGCAGCAGCAGCAGCAGCAGCAGCAGCAGCAGCAGCAGCAGCAGCAGCAGCAGCAGCAGCAGCAAGCAGCAAGCAGCAGCAGCAGCAAGCAGCAAGCAGCAGCAAGCAGCAGCAGCAGCAGTAGCAGCAGCAGCAAGCAGCAAGCAGCAGCAGCAGCAGCAGCAGCAAGCAGCAGCAGCAGCAAACAGCAGCAGCAGCAGCGGCAGTAGCAGCAGCAGCAGCGACAGCAGCGGCGGCGGCGGCGGCGGCGGCAGCAGCAGCAGCAGCTGCCGCCGCCGCCGCCGCCGCTGCTACTGCTGCTGCTGCTGCTGATGATGATGATGATGATAGCAGTTTAATATCGCGGGGTGTCTTAGCTAAAGTGCGGCGCAAATAACCTTATTTGTTCAGATCTTAAGAAGCCAAAGGCGGTTAACCCCCTTTCTTTTCCCTAATTTGTTCAGGGCTTTCTCGTTTACATATTCAGCATGTTTGACCGTGAAAGATGTTCCGTTAGAATAACACCTAAGCGTTGATATTGAGACACGCTTTTAAGTGGGATGCCATCCAGAGAATAATCGAACGAGAGGGGGCTCTGTCTATTGATAAATGACATCACAACTGTTTTACTACAGTTGATGCTCATTTGCCACGTTTTGCACCAAGTGCAGAAAGACATAAGGGATTGGGCAAGATGGTCGTGGTCATTAGTGTAGTTAAGATATTCGTATAATGCGCAGTCATCTGCATAAGGTCTGATTTTAGTTGAGGTGCTACAAGGGAAATCATTGATGTATATTAGAAATAATAAAGGGCCTAAAGCAAATCTCTGAGGAACGCCTGACGTAACGTCCACAGTAATTGAGTCACTGAATTAAAAGAAACAATTTGTGAGCGATCACGAAGAAAGCTGGTTATCTAAAAAACAAGCCAGGGTTTATTTAATATGGTGTTTAATTTTACCAGTAGTTTAGAATGAATTACAGAGTTAAAAGCTTTAGAAATGTTAATAAATACGGCATCCACTTGATTACCTATGTCTAGGTTAGAAGCGATATCATGAACAAAATCGGCTAATTGCGTTACAGTTTTTTTATTTATTTTATTTTTTATTTCACAATACTGTCAATCCCGTTTGGGATTATTACAGGAGTGGGCATATGGTCATCAAAAAGTACAGTGTGAGCAAACACTGAGCAAACAAGGAGTTAGCATAGAAAAACATGGACGCTTTCATTTATAGAGTAACACACTGGTCTTCACACAGTTGCTCTTGCAGGAGAGAAAAAAAAATAACTGAAACGCTAAGTGGTGATTGCGATTTCTTCTTCTAAATGATTGGTAAATGTTTCTAGTGTGGGCTGGGCAGTAATAGCAGGGTTTAAGCAGTTCCACTCTCGCACAGCTCGCGGAAAGAATGAAAAGAAATAAGTGTTGTTGTTACAAAGAAATTCCTCTAGCGTGAAAGCGTGTTTATGCCGAGTCGGTCTAGTGAGCTTGTACTTTAGAAAAGTGGCGGGATCCAATTTCAGTACACTGTGTAATACCAAGTATAGGAATTTCAATCGTTGAACCTTGGCTCGAATTTCTAGGGTAGCGAGGCCTGCGCGAGAAAGAAGTTCGGTTGGTGAGTCTGTGCGTTTGAAACGGTTATAGATAAATCGGGCAGCTTTTCTTTGTATGCGTTCCAGCGTATGAATTTGGTTTTTGGAATGTGGAAACCATACTATGTTAGCGTATTCGAGTGCCGGTCTGATGAGGCTGACGTAAGCAAGCTGTTTTGTCTGGCTGGTGGAATGCGATAAGGTGCGTTTGAGGTAGAACAGTTTGTTCAAGGCTTTTTTAGCTACGTACTGTATGTGCGCATTCCAGGTGAGGTCGGATAAGATGATTACGCCTAAGTATTTATACTGGGTGACGCTTTGTAGAATAGTGCCGCTGAAACCGTACGGGAACTGCAGAGTTGATTTTTTGTTTGTGACCGACATGCAGACAGTTTTATCAGAATTTATCACCATTTGCCAGTCTGCACACCATTGCACTACCTTATTTAGGGATTTGTTCAGTTTTGCTTGATCTTCGTGGTTACGCACAGTATGATAAAGAATGCAGTCGTCTGCAAAGAGGCGAATGGTGACGTCGACTTGGTTGGTTATGTCATCTATGTATAATAAGAACAGTAGTGGGGCCAGAACTGAGCCCTGGGGAACGCGGGACAAAACAGGGACAGCATCAGAAAGGTGATCATTGTATTCGACATATTGGGAGCGGTTTGACAGAAAGTCATTGATCCAACCAACAACAGGGCCGTTACCAAGTAGGCGGTTAAGTTTGTGAAGCAATTTAACATGGGAAACACGATCAAACGCTTTAGAGAAATCCATAAAGATTATGTCTACCTGTAGTTGCTCATTAATGTTTTGAGTTAAGTCGTGAAGGGTTTCAACGAGTTGGGTGACTGTTGATAAACCGTTTCGAAAACCGTGCTGGTTTGAATAGATTAAATTGTTTGCTTCCACGAATTCTGTTAAGTGTTTCAAGATTATGTGCTCTAGTATTTTGCAGCACGTGCATGTTAAAGAAATTGGCCGGTGGTTAGACAAGGAAGATGTGTCACCTGATTTTGGTATGGCAATTATTTTGGCAACCTTCCACTCTGCAGGAAGGCGGCTCTCACGGAGTGACTTTAAAAAAATTAAATGAAGAAACTTGCTTACTGGTTCTGCGTACCTTTTCAAGAAACTGTTCGGAATTTGATCTGGACCATCGCTTTTCTTTTCATCTAAATTCAACAAGAGAGATAATATGCCAGCCTGTGATATTTTTGGGGTGCCCAAAGTGCTTTCTTGGCGGTGGCTAGGGTCGAAGTGGTTGAGGGAACCGTTATCGACGGTGAAAATGGATTGAAAGTACTTGTTAAACGCGTTAGCTTTTTGTTTACTTTCCTGAGCATTCATGGAGGGCACGTTAGAGCGCTTCACGCTTATGTAGCGCCAGAATTTTTGAGGCGATTTCCTGATAAAGCTGTGTAATGAATTGTTCAAGAAACTGTTTTTGGCACTACGTACTTTACTTTTCAATGACGTCGTTAGCAGAGTTATTTCCGAGTCAGTTTTTTTACACATATGCGACTTTCTTCTTTTCCTAAGTCTCTTTATTTTGCGCTTCAAGTGGATTATATCACGACATATCCATGGACTGCGTTTTCTAGTTTTTCTTTGAACTCGTGGAACAAAGGCGTTTATACAATGCGTCACAATGGCTTTAAACTCGGTCCACACCACATCGATAGACGACTGCTGGTCAGAAATGAGGTCAAAAAAATTTTGATAATTGAAGGCAAGGTAGGTCATGATAGCTGCATCGTCTGCATCTTTGAATGAGAGCACTCGCTTTATAGGACCGAGCATTCGTACAGGACTTGGGAATTGTAAAGAACAAAATATTATCTTATGGTCAGATAATCCTTCAAGGGGTTCAACGTGAACAGTATTCTCAACGAAATGGTCACTAATAAACACAACATCTAAGAGTGAACTTGAGGTACCGACTACCCTGGTTGGGAAATCGACAATTTGTGTCAGGTTATATGCTAACTGTATATCTGATATGGTGTCAAGTGTAACATTTCCTGGTGTCATTGAGTTCCACCTTATGTCAGGCAAGTTAAAGTCTCCCGCCATTATTACTTTGCTGCCATAGGAGATGTGTTGTTGCATGTATTCTGAGAGAGATTCCAAGAATAGAGGTTCAGCATCAGGCGGCCGATAAACCGCACCAATATGGAAAACATCATCTTTCAGACGGACGGTGCACCAAAGAGCCTCGATGCCTGTAGCCTCGGGCATGACGCTGTAAGATATCCCTTGCCTAAGCAGCAGTGCAACGCCCCCACCTCTTGTCTTTCTATCTTTGCGTACAATTGCATATTCCGGTGGCACAATTTCTTGGTTGAAAATATTCGAGTGAAGCCACGTCTCTGTGATGACGGCGATATCAGGCTGGTAAGCAAGTAGAACAGCTTCTAGTTCGTGGAATTTGTTCACCAGGCTGCGCGCGTTTAAATTTATGATTGTAGCTGATTGCGGTTTTGAGCACTGCGCGTCCGCATGCTGATGTGTTCTTCGTTTTTTTTGCAGTCTACGATATCGTGTGAATCGTTGTCCCAGGCGAAAAGACGGCCATCAATGCGGACTTTGTCGTAGACTAGAAATACCTTTTCCTTGCGATCACGGTTTGCTTTAGTTGTTTGCCACAACTTCTTTCTTATTTCCCGGATAGGTCGTGAAAAATCTTCGCCGATTGAATAGCCGGACCCTTTTAGCCTAGAACATCGTTTTAGAATAGTCGCTTTGTCACGGTAATCAAGCAACTTCAGAATTATCGGTCTTTTATCGTCTTCGTTGTTCGGCTTTCGGTTTCCCAAGCGATGGATTCTTTCTATGGCTGGGGTATTAAAGTCTAGCACTTCCCCGAAAACTTTCTTAGAAACTGTTTCGTGCAGAATTTCTGGGGTTTCGCCTTGTTCCTCTTTTACGCCATAAATTATGAGGTTAGACCGCCGACTTCTATTTTCTAGTTCATCGATTTTCTTTCGCGTGGAGACAAGGTCACCTTCAAGATCGCTTATCCTTTTCAGACAGTCGGAAACCTGTTTTTCAAGCCTACTGATTTTTTCTAGCTTTTTATCAATGGCTCCTAACTTTGTCATAGTTTCAGCCTTGCCCATTTTAATTTCCTGTATGTCCTCATATATCAGTTTTAGCTGATCTGCCACAGAGGGACCGGGGTTTGTCTCGATGTCACCACTAAGCAGGAGCAATGACCCCATATAGGTACTTATGCTACTAAACATTTCAATCAATGAGTGAATTGACCGTGGGCACGGCAGCAACAGCAAGAAAACGTTGTCACTGCGGTATGATTTTCCGCAGTATTTTCTCACCTGAATGAACAAGAGAAATGGGTTTGAACACTTCATCTTGGCGTTGCCGCCGTGCCCACTGCCAGCCGATCGCCAAGAAGCTCCTTTTATACGGAAGGGTCTCGATGACGTTTGGCCTGCCGGTTCCGTGAAAGGCATGGTCACGCAGCGAGGAACGTCGTTATAGGCGTGGACGAGTAGGGGCAGATGCGTCGCCGACAGCAGTATCGGCGCGCAGTAGGCCAGGGTGGAGGGTTGGTGCGCATGGCATCCCGGAACAAGAGCTGTCGTCATGGGCAGCAAGCCGAGCATTCCCTGAATGAACAAGAGAAATGTGTTTGAACACTTCATCTTGGCGTTGCCGCCGTGCCCACAGTGCTATAACCACGACGGAAACCATGCTGGGCAGATGTTATAACATCATTGGAGTTAAGGAATTAGATTATATGTTTGTGAATAATGTGCATGACTGCGGCGTGAGAGACATCGGCCTGTAGTTAGAGAGAGGTTGTTGGTCACCTGATTTATACAAAAGCCGGACATTGGCTGTTTTCCATTCAGTTGGTACTTCACCCTAGTCTAAGGATTTCTGGAAGATTACAGAAAGGTACTGAGCTGTCCATAGGGAGTACCTTACAAGGAAAGAGTTCGGGATACTATCTGAACCAGTGCACTCTTTAGTGTCGAGATTCAGGATTAGGTTTAAGACTCCATCAAAACTTATTACGATGTCACCTAATTTATTAGTTTGTGCATCGTAAACAAACTTTGGAACTACATGGTTATCGAGGGTGAAAACAGATTGGAAGTACGAGTTGAAAGCGTTCGAAACTGGGGCGCGGTCGTTAGTAATAGCGTCGTTAATCTTGAAACAAGTACGGCACATTGCACTAGGTAAAATTGATGTTCAGAAACTGCGAGGATTCGATTTAAGTAGTAGAGGGAGCTCTACCGAAAAATAGAAATCTTTAGCATTTTTAGTACGAGTACGAAGTTCCTCCTTTGATTTTTCAAAAGGAACGAGAAGGGCAGGAATAGAATGCTTGAACTTGCATAGTCTACCGACCCCGCGTGACAGGTGCAGGATATCCCGGTTAATCCAAGGAAGTTTATTATTTAACTTCTTTGTTTTTAGTTTAATACAAGGTAAGCGGCATGGATCTGTCCACCGCAGATTTCGACCCGGCGGAATGAAGTCCTGAATGCCCGAGCAGGCTCGCCTTGGCAGCAATCCAGGGAAGCCGATAAGAACGCAATCAAGCAAAGCGGCGTCAGCTCCAAGCGTCCCCTCGAAGGTCGATGAGACGGCTGCGGCTCGTTTTCGCGCAAGACTACTGCCACAGCCGTAGGAGTCGACTACGGGGGGCTCCGGGGCCCGAGCCCCCTCCGAAGTTTTCGGCGATGCCGAAGCCTACACCCGGCGATGCTCCCGGCGATGCCGGAGCCTACCCCTCCCTTCCTCCACCTAACGTGTCATTGCCAGTTTTGTCAGCCACATCATTTGAGGTTCCTTTTCGCTTATTCTTACTTTCGCTTTATTTCTGAAAATCCTGACAGTAGGAGGACAAGCGTACTATAGAAGCACTAGCAGATGCATTGTTTTCAATTTCCACTGTAAACGCCATGCAAATACACATTATATTTAAATATTCACACAGCACAAAGATTATTATATTTTTAGAAAGACAAGGAGGTAGCCAATCAAAAATTATTTCTAAAGGTATGGATAGCCTATGCTTAAACAATGAATATGTTGCTGTATGTTCATCGTTTCGAATTGCTTTGCGTGCTTTTTTTGACCCTGAAAAAACCTGCATACTTCAGTCACCCCTTCGGCAGAGTCTCTTATCAACGGCGTGTGAAATGCACGTGAATGATATCTGTCTCAGTATTGCTTCTCTTTAAATTAAGCAGTGCTAACGACTCACAAAAAATATTTTCTCATAATTCACAACATTTTTAGGAATGGAAACATCGTCACTTGCACGGAGAGCTCATAAATATATACAGGATTTCCCAGTTAAGTATCATGCACTTAAATTTAAAAAAAAAGAGCGATTGCGTTACGCGAAGAAAACCTAGTGCATATTGTTTCCGGCACAGTAGAGTAGGTGCTAGTAATGTTTACATCACTGAGATTTATTTAGGAAATAGTAATTAATTTTCTAACTCAAGACGTAATATCCTAGTCATCAAAGTGTCACCGAGGCAATTGTAGGCGCAGCCATAGGAAATATAATTATGGTATTTTCAGTAGCATGCCAATTACGTAGTAATTTTATCGGACGATAAGTAAGCCCCGCGAAATATGAAAAATACGTCGTGACTGCGCTCCCACCCGTATCAAAAAGCAGCGCCCTCGAAAATGCTCCATCTGAGTTATCCAGAACGGAATAAAGGAAATAAAGAAAAACATCGTGATCGAGCTAGTGCCTTATCTGGGCCGGTATTTTGTAGCGATGCCTTTTCCGATTCTATGCGTTTTCAGGCTTTTCGCGCTTGGCCAGTGGTCAGAGCGACGGTCTGCCCACATTATTAACGAGATCAGGCGGCCGTGTGTGGTGGATGATAGAAATAGCATAGAATAAAGCATAAGGCATCGCTACAAAATAGCGGCCCTGCCGAGCCACGGCCGAAGTAACACGTCGCGTTTGGTGTTGGATGGAAAGAAGCTGTGACAGCGGTTGTTTTAACGTAGATAAAGTGGGCGGATTGCTT
Source organism: Dermacentor albipictus (assembly GCF_038994185.2). Lineage (NCBI taxonomy): Eukaryota > Metazoa > Arthropoda > Arachnida > Ixodida > Ixodidae > Dermacentor > Dermacentor albipictus. Next base: position 1,418,249 of record NW_027225592.1, read on the forward strand.
TTTTTTTTGCCACAATATCTATCAACACAAAAGTGAATTCCCAACGTCAGTGCAAATGTTTAAAGGTGTGTTTCGTTTCGTCCCAGTCGTTCATGTCTCTCTCTAATAAGAAGAAGGTAAAAATTATCCTTGCCTTGGGAGCTGCAAATAACGAAAAGAGGAAGGAGTGCGACGGTAGACCAAACGCGTCGACTATCATCAGAAGTGATGAAAACTTGAGACAAATCGGCAGCTTCAAGAAACAGTGGCGTAGGACTCCATCTTTGAGTCATAGCCTACGCACGGATGTTCACGCATTAATGCCCTCAAACCCGCATGCTAGCGTGCGGGACGTGGCCGCCCAGGTAATAATGTCCAAGTCATCAATTTGGAGGATTCCAAACGACGGCATTTCACTCGTACCACCTTACCCAGCAAATATGCTTGGAAGATAGGGACATGTAGAATCGTCTAAATTTCTCGAATCGGGTCCCCACAAAAGCGGATGGGTCCCCAGACTTTTTGAGCAACATCATGCATAGGCACAGAAGCCAATTTCAAGAGAAACGCCCAGGGAAATTTGCATAATGCACACTATTTGAGTGACTACAATGTACACTGCTGAAAGACGCCTATTCAAACACGTCCTCTAGGCTGGTGTTCTAATGCGCTTTCGATTTCATAGATAATAAGGGCACACTGAAATCTGACGTTTTCTTTTTTTATTTGTGCAGTCGTCCCTATTGCCAATTCGGCTCATCTAGAAGTGCTTATTTACTTTCTCGAACGCATCGGTTTTGCCTTTGCTCAAGGCATGGGTCGCTTCCCGGTCTGTTTATTTACTTTTATTGTGTAGCATGAACCTGTTTTTGCAGAACTTATACACTCTCATGAAAACTAAAACGGTCACTTTCATTTAGCTTTGGTCCAAATCAAGTTTCTGGCGCGAAACATAGCTGCACGCGCACTCTGTCGATGCGGTGTTTAGCAAAGCCGGGATTTTGAAACATTCCATGCCTATTACATTGCTTTTCGCGTTTCGTGCTTGGTCAGAGTGGCGCTTCGGCCTTGTTATCAAGGGGCTTTTATTATCAAAATGATCAGTCGGCCTTGAAAGACGGATAATAAGTGTGGCTTTGAGAGGAAGGAGTAGCTGCAAAGCCTCGAAACCTGCTGTTGGTGCTCCGTCCGTACCATTATGAAGGTGCTGCGCTGCCTCTTGCGGTTTGCGACAGGCAGTGCAATTGCTTTCAATAAACTTATTCGAGCGCGCTGCTTTATGATGCGAGTCGGAGCGCATCCACGTAGCATGTTTCATCTTTCGTGAGCTTTGCCAGTCGGAAAAAAATGCACCCTATCAGTACGTCGCCTAAAGGGCAGCAGTTAGATGCCATTTCGGGGTGTCTGGGGGTGCCTACAAATGCCTCATTGGCACTTTGATAAAAGGGACAGTACGTCTCGTATTACATATATAAGTGCAATTATGTAATGTAATGCAAAGATCGCACAGGCGCCGCGCGCATGTGTCAAAATAAGCACGCAGTCAATGAAAGGCAAATATAGCCTATATTTATCGCAACAAAAAATGATGCCATTGCGTTGGAATGGCTGCACTTTCTAACGCTACAATAATGAAAATGTCAAAGGTGGTGCCGCCGCCCGAAACATGGCCGTGCCTGGCGAACTGCACCGCGCCCCAGCCGGCGCTCGGGAGACCGCTGTCCTTTGAATGGCGCCAGCAGATTTCCCGCTCCCAGAGCCGCCGTCGGAAGCATCAGGTCACGAAAACAACGGCGGCCTCACCACCGTAGACCCACGAAAAGTGTTCCCGCCGGAGACACCTGCCAGCGATGGTGTGGTCGCAGGCTCCACAGCTGCTGTCGTAGCCACGGGCTGCGACAGCCATGGAATCACCGCCATGGACGCCACTGGACGGCCGTTGCCGGCTATAGGCCGGAGCAACCCATGCATTCCGCACACAGTGGACATGAACGTGACTTGGTGCAGACTGAGTGTCACACACATTGTTCCGCTGCCGCCCACGGAGACGCACCTGCAGGGCCCATCCAGGAATGTTGAATGCGGGAACAGGTACTCGCAGGCGGCCACGGCGACCGTCACCGGGCCTCTTCCTGTCTTGCTCTGGCCGGTCGTAGCCAGCGACGAGTTCTTCGCGCCGCATCCCGTCGCCGAGGGGCAGACACCCTCCATGACGGCGTTTTCGTCGCGACAAGCGGCTTCCGGGAGTAGCAGAAAGTCCAGACAACCAACGGTGGCAGAGCGCATCCAGCTAGCTGCCGGATTCCGGCGTTCCAGAGCCTAATGCGCGAGATGCGCGCGCCCTAAGACGTGGGTAAAACTCCGCAGCGCCCCCCTTGATGTACCTGCAGAGAAGAAAACGACTGCGAATAGCCATGAGAAAGAGAACTAGGGTAACACAGAGAAAGAGATTAACGAGAGCGAATGTCCAATTGCAAGCGTACCATGTACGGGGACACGGAAAATGAGTAGAGAATATCAGGAGAAGAGGACCGAGAATGGGAAAAGTGGAAAGCCGTAATTTTCTGCGCCATACCATGTACGGAAAGTTAGAGTGGCATCTTCTGGTATCAACTGTCGAGAAGCATTAATGGGCCGGGCTGAATAACCAACTTATTGTTCAGCCAGTTGATGGTTAAGAATTCCCCCTACGATTACCGTCCCTAGAACACTCTGCCTACCTCTTCGCTCTTCGTTTATCTCTCTCTCTCTGTCCCCCTACACTCACGAGGTCACTTGTTGAATGCCCAGTTAATATTTTTTTCAAGCGAGAGAAGTAGGAACGTTGTGCACGGGGCTTTGCGTGCATCGCACGGGTCGCGTCACCAGGAGGCCCTCTTAAAATTCACTAATTAGAGTTCAGAGTGCTCGCTACGATAGACAACATCAGTGGTACCCAACCTACGGCTTGTCCATCAGTCACAGTTGGTTTTATACGGTGATGAACGTCTAAGAGCGCAGAAAGACAGGGTAGGTTTCAACGAAAGTTTTCACAGACGTTATTACGGAAGATGTTCCAAGATATACAGGCGCAGTTAGCCTTAGGCACGCGGCATGCACTGTCTCCGTTCGAGTGTCGCCATTTAACATTTTTGTTTAAACATGCCAAATAGTTCATATGGTGTAACTACGACATTTATCGCAATCGCTGCCAACAGCGAAAAACAAGGCGACTAGACACAACGAAGACATGCGACGACTCCGCTCCATTAAATCAACCCCACAACAACTGAGCAGTAAAACCCTACTAAATTATATGACTGCTGACGACTAACAGTTACTACTCAGTGTTACCAGTCGCTGAACAAGTGAGTATCCCTAGTAAACTTAGGTAAATTGTAACGTTTAACGTCACGAAAATGCACTGTGGATTGTGAGGGAGGCCGTAAGAGCCACCTGGGGTTCTTTAACAGGTAAGCCAAGCACGGCATGCGTTCTTCCTTGCATGTCGCTATCGGAGTGAGGCCACCGCCGCTGAGATCGTACACGCGTGACCTCGTACTCAATAGCGCTACGCCGGGGCCATTGACCCACAGCGTCGGGTGTACTAGGCGAAACATCTCCTTTTTGAAAAGCCAGTGTGTCTGAAGAAAAATTTCGGCAGAACCCATCTCACAATGACTGTCGACGGTAATGCATTTAGGACTGAATAGTTAAAGCGGCACGCTGTATTACCACCGTAGAAACGATTTCTCTATGAAACGTGTACTGGAGGGTGACTCCTCTTTCGCGCTTCCCTAAGAACACTCAGCGCCATGTAGCGGCGCCGCCACGAAGCCTACGCGTGGCCCTCGAATTGCAACGCGCGCCGGTATGTGCGAACGCTAAGGAACGCGCCATACGCTGACCGGGCTCCTGTTACGCCCTTCTCTCTGGACACGCGGCGCCATCTAGTCGCGTTGCCGAGAAGTACGCACGTGGCCTCCGAGACGTGAAGCGAGGCGCGCCGGTGCGTGCGAATGCTGAAAATTGTTCCCTCGCTTGCCGCATACTCAGTGGCACTTATTGACCCAAGTTGGGGAGAGCTTCATTGAACAGCGGCACCTACCCCGTACAAACGCGTTCATAAATTTGGAGACCATGCGAGCCCGTGGCCGTGAGCATGCGCGCGCCGTCTGGCGGCTCAGTGCATGCTGTCGAGACTATCGCAGTGCGCAGGCGCGTCCATCCTATCTCGCTGGCCTGCGTGGTCGCTCGCTACGCACCGGCGCGCGGGCCGATTATCGTAATTTGCGTTCGTAGTCACCAGAGGCGCGATCGGAGTTATTTGTTCGTTTCGCGCTCTGTCCAGCTGGCGGCATGCTTGAACACTAAGCGGCAATACGCAAAATGCACTTATACACTTTCACAGTGTAAGACTTCTCAAACAACGTCTGTGTCCTCCAATAGGGAGGCGCCCTAACGCAGTGGAAATTTCTGAGCATAGCTGCGTGAAAGCCTGACAATGAGTAGCGCTTCTTCGAACGTGGCTTTATGCCGACGATAGCGCCCCGCTCCGTAAAAAGCGCGAGTGGTGTGTATCGGCCACGGTCCAAGATATGTACTCTTTAGGTAGGGAATCTTCTCGGCTTCCTGAGACCCATCGACCAGCTAAAGTTGCAACGGCGCACTTCGATCGACCCGGTGACGGCAGCGGATACCGATTGGTGGGACGACGAAACTTCAGTTAGAACGCAGCCAGTGTCTTGCGCGATCAAGGAACGCTGCATAATACAACCAACAAGAGAACGGCGTCTGCAGGCGGCGATGCGTCGCCGAATCAGCTCATTAGCCCGGCGAAGCCCTCTTTCCCACCGTCTCCCCTCACCATGGCGACCTATAAATATATATAATTATACTTTCGCGCGTCACTTCGGATTTCCCGCGAAGAGCCATTTCCATACCAACGGGACATAAAACCAATGAAACATCTTCTGTCTCGAAGTTGCGTCGTACCGCTGATAGGTATCCACTGCCATCGATGGGCGCGGTTGCACCTAAAGAGTAGGTATCTTACATCGTGGTATGGGCCAAACAGCCGTGATAGAAGCGGGGAAAGCAGGCGCTTCCGTAGTTGAAAAACATCGCCGAAGTCGGACCAAGGGGATGGAAGATGCCGCGCCGCTGCTTCGCGAACACTACTGGTGGCTGCAAATTCCTGTGAACGACGCGCTCGCGGGTGCGCAACGAGCGAGCGAGCAGGCCAGCGAGAGAGGGTGGACGCGCATGCGCACTGCGGCACTCTCTACAGCAGAAACCGAGCCGCCGGAGGGCGCGCATGCACACGGCCACGGGCTCGCATGGTCTCCAAATTTATGAGCGCGACTGCACGTGCCAGACCATACAAGGTTGAAGATTTTAGAGACGCCCTACTGCCGACGGGACTGATGCTGGACGTGGTATGCATAGGGGCGTACCAGATCAACCACGACTGGGCGGTGACCCTGACTGATGCCACTGCGACGAAACGCCTTATGGACTTCAAAGAACTGCATGTGAAGGGACGACGGTGCGTCATCGTGGACCCACAGGACCAGCAGGTGAAGCTTCGGCTTCACTGGCTACTGTACGGCGTTGCCGACGAGGACGTCCGGACTGCTTTCGCGGCGTTCGGCAAGGTGGAGGAGGTGAGCCAGGAACGGTGGCGCGTCCATGGCATGGGCGACAAGACTTCGACCACCACGACTGTACTCCTCAAACTGAAAAGCGGCGTCAAGGTGGAGGACCTTCCTCATCAGCTTCGCGTCGGTGGAGAGTTGGCCTTGGTGGTCGTGCCCGGTCGACCCATGCAGTGCTTGCGCTGCCAAGGCACGGGGCACGTCCGCCGAGAGTGCAAAGTCCTGCGCTGTTCCAGGTGCAGACGTTTCGGCCACGTTGACGCTGACTGCGTCAAATCCTACGCCGCCGTGACAGGACCAGCAGCGAGTGACGTTGCGGCTGAGGACGTCATGGACGTGGTCGAAACGGAGGACGCCGCCATGAGAACGGGAGACGTGGTTTCGACAGGGACACTCAGCGGGTCATCGACTGCCGGCGCAGAAGGCTCAGTAGCTGAGACTGCCGATAAGGCGGGCAAGCCGGTACAGGACCTCCCTGCAGTGAGCCGTCCTACGGGCGGCGTTAACGAAGAGGCGCCCGACAACGACACGATGGCATTGCTGCAGGACAAGGATGTCAACGACGGTGAGCGGACTGGGACTCTCGGTGCCCCAGTCAAGCGCCCCCACGACGAGACCAAAGAAAGGGACGTCGGTGCGACGAGCACAAGCGAGGGCCTCAAGGCCTCGCTTGTGCCTCAAGGCGCCTCAGGGCGCCTTGAGGCCTCAAGGCCTCAGGGCGCCTCAAGGAAGGCGGATGGACTACAAGCCAAAGCCGAATCTACCACCTGAAAGGAAACCTGCGGGCAAAACGCCATCGCATAACGACACCAACAAGCCGGGAGGTCCCGGATCGGCTAGTCGTGAGCGGTAAGCACCATGCTCCGAGCCTGCTTTTCTCGCCAGCTTAAGATGGCTGAGATACCGTCCCTTATTATTGCAACATTGAACGTGCGAGGGTTGGCGGCTAGTCGTAGGCAAAGTCAGGTCCTACGGTTAGGCCACTGACCACAACATATACGTACTAACCGTCCAAGAGACTAAGGTTGACGGAGAGGAGCAGACCGGGAGCATGGTGCGACGATTCACGCACAGATATTTTGCAGTGGTTAGCCATGCGGTAGGCACGTCCGGGGGGTGCATTCTGTTCGTTAAGAAGCTGCCTGGACTGCAGATTCAAAGTGTATTTTCCTGCGAATGTGGAAGGATTGTTTTTTGTGATGTTTTGATATGCGAGGTTGAATTCCGTGTCATATGCGTGTATGCTCTGAATTCAGTGGAGGAGCGTGTCTTGTTTTTTTCGAACCTTTCTAAGTAAGTCCGTTGTGAGAAGCGCGTTATGTTGTTAGGGGACTTTATTTGTGTGTTGAATGCCAGAGATAGAATGAATAATGCCGGTGTGCGAGACAAAAGATGTAGCGTGTTATCAAAACTAATAGCGGGAAATGAACTTGACGATGTTTACGAGTACCTGGAAGGAGGGCGGGCAGTGACTTTTACTCGTTTTCAGGGCAGTATTCACGCACGACTGGATCGAATGTACTACATGTCGTTGGACACGATTCTAAGATGCCATAGTTATTGTGTAGTGCCCGTGTCGTTTTCGGACCACTGCCTTGTAAAATGTCACATAGGTGTAGTGAAAATGAAACATGCTTTTAATTGGGATCTGTGGAAAATGAATGCCTTGTTACTAAATGATCAGGGGTTTGTAAAAGCACTAAAGGATGCGGTTAATGAAATATTCCATGATGCAACGGAAACAATTACAGAGAAGTGGGAATGTTTGAAACAGAAGGTTAAAATTAAAGCCATAGAAAGATCGAGTTGCATAAAATTCGAGAGGGAAATGAAAGAAGAGGGCTTAAGAAGACTGCTTGAGCAACTGATAACGCTTGAGTGTAGAGAGCCTGGTACGTACAAAGACGACGTGCGAAACATCAAGGGAAAACTTGAACAGTTCGACAAAGAGCGTTATCAAGGCGTCATCGTGCGTGCGCGAGCACATGCACTAGCGGCAGGGGAGACGCCCACTAAAAGGGCGCTGGGTCTTGAGAAGGCGCCCGGACGGCGAAACCACATCGATGAAATTCTAATGAACGGGACTGTCGATGAAGACAATGAGAGCATTGGGCGCGCCTTTTTCGAGTATTACCAGTCGCTCTTTGCATATCAGGAAGCGAATGTAGATGGTTTTAAAGCGCATTTTCTTACTCGCATGCCGCAAATAAGTGATGATTTCAAAGAAGGATTAGAAGCCAAAATAACTGAGGGGGAAGTCGAAAAGGCAATCGACGATTTGAACCCGGGAAAGTCGCCTGGACCTGATGGTCTCTGCGCTGGGTTGTATAAGGCATTTGAGAGAGAATTGGCTCCATTGTTGGCAGATGTATTCAATGGCGCGTATCAGCAGAAATGTTTGCCCCCTTCCTTTGGAAAAGCGCACACCATACTAATACCCAAGAGTGATGAAATAGATAAACTAAAATTAGTGTCATTCTATAGGCCAATATCCCTAACAAATGTTGATTACAAGATATTTATGAAGATTTTAGCTAGCAGGCTTCAAGGCGTCATCAAGAAAATAGTCGCAGACCATCAAACGTGTGGCATCAAAGGGCGATCTATTTTTTAAAACATCCATAAGATGCGATGTGTGCTCGAGTGCTTTGACGTCACGGGTGGCGGTGTTGCAGTACTTCAGCTCGACCTAGAGAAAGCGTTCGATTGTGTCGCTCACGTTATTTTGTTTGCCATCTTAGATCATGTTAAGGTCGGTTCCATCATCGCTGAGGGCGTGGCCTTGGCATACCAGAACTGCACAACAAGATTAATTGTTAACAAGTCTCTGGGGGCCCCCATTAACATCATGCGTTCAGTGCGCCAAGGCTGCCCCCTCAGCCCGCTGTTATTTGCTATCTACGTAGAAGCAATGTGTGTAGCAATTAATGAAAATGACGGAATACGTTGTTTCAGATTGGCAGCGATTGAAGTGAATTGCTCGCATATGCGGATGACATTGCAGTGTGTTGCACTGACAAACCGAGTGTAACGGAAACAATATCTCTAGTAAAGCATTTCTGTGCCGTAACGGGTAGCAGAGTAAACTGGGGCAAATCGCTAGGGCTGTGGCACGGGGACTGGTTTTCTGCACCCGACTATTTCGCGAACGTGAACTGGGTGAAAACTCCGACCGGGTATCTGGGTGTTCCCCTCGACAGGTATAATAGCAGCGACGAATACTGGAGGAATCAAACCAAGGAAATGAAAGAAAAAGTAGACAAATGGAAAGGTACTAACCTGTTCATGTTTGCAAGAGTGACAGTTTGTAACGTGTTTTTTATTACTAAGTTATATTACGTCTTGCAAACACTGTATTGTTCTAGAGTAAATGTGCAAAGGCTGCCCAGAGTGTTCGCAGTTTTCATCTGGGGATCAACATGGGACAGGTGCAGCCGAACAAGTTTGTTCAGAAGAGTGAAGGATGGGGGTGTGGGCCTGGCGCATCTTTTTGTTCGTCAAGTTGTAAACCGATTTTTGTTTTTTCGCGATGTTAGCGATCCTTTTCTGCGCGCCATATGTCAGCTAAGGTTGAGTAACGCTTTGCCGGCACATGTTGTTAGCACGGCAAATTTGACTGGAATGCTGCGTGGATATTTCAAGGAAGTGGTTAACAGTGTTCGCTTCCTTTCTGTTCGTTTTACAAATGATTACCTTTGTGAAGTGAAAAGGAAAAGATTGTATAGAGATGTACGCGACATTGTTTTCCCAGTGCCCTTATACAGAGCCATATACAGTGGAGGGCCAGGACAGGATGTACTTAAAAGAGTAAAACACATGCAGGTGCCACCAGGGGTAAAGACTAGGGGTGTGCGAATATTGCAATTTTCGAATACGAATCGAATACGAATAAGGCGAAAAACTGTCTTCGAATATCGAATCGAATATCGAATATATGTGTAGTATTAAAAATTGCAAAACCAGGTAGCAATAGCTTTATTACGCTTTTCAAAATAATATTGCATTTTACGAGGCTGTTTCAGGTTAAAGAGGCACTCATTATAGGTAATGCACTCAGGTAATGCCAGGTAATGCTCTGTCAGGTAAACGCTTGTTACAGATTATCGCGAAGGAAAATTGACTGCTCAACATGTTCAGAAAATAAGGGCTCTCTATTCACTGTGACAACATTTGTCCAGGTAACATTTTCTAGGTGCATATTTTATTGCGCATACTTACAAAGCCCGAAAGTACATCATATGGTGCATATGGCTAATGCATACATCATACATCATACATCATCTAGGTGCATATGGCTAATGACCAGAAAAACATCATCGCTCGTTTTCATTCTAGAACGAAGAAAGCCGACTTTGTCAGTAAAGCACGTAAAGCTAAACTTTGTCTTAGTGACATTGGATTTTCCGGCTCTTCCAACGCTCCCGTTTTTGTAAATGAGCATTTGACCCCATCTAACAAGGCACTCTTCTCCAAGGCTCTAACTTTGAAGAAAGAAAGAAAATGGATGTTCCTTTGGACAGACAACTGCCAAATTAAGGCTAGGAAGACCACTAACAGCAAAGTTCTGCGTATTCGTGACGAATCCGACTTAACCAAATTAGACTAGGCATAAATTGTTTAACCAGTTGACACAACAAACATGGCTTCTACACTGGAAACCGATCAATTGAATTCTTTCTTAAATGGATTTCATTCCATCATTAATTTTAATGCTAGGAGTCTTCGTAAACACTTCGACGCTATCGATAATTTCCTCGCATCACTAACTAATCCGTTTTCACTAATTGCCATTACTGAAACCTGGTTATCTGACGATGAAAAAAATTTGTATTGCTTCCCTAACTATAAAGTGGAATACTGCAATAGATTGACGACTAATCACGGTGGTGCTGCTATATATGTTTCTTCTAATATTGCTTATCAAAGAAGACATGATCTATCTTTAACCGTTACTAAGTGCGAATCTGTTTGGATTGAAATCAGTAACTGCTTTTTTGCTCAAGATAACAAGAACTTCATATTTGGCTGCATTTACCGTTCTCCCTCATCGTCAGTCAATGAATTCTGTACCAATCTCGATCATATTTTACATACTATATCTCTAGAAAATAAAAATGTTGTTATAATAGGTGATATAAACATTAATTTACTCGATGAAACATCACCCATCTGTATTAACTACACTAGTTTATTCCACAGCTACGGATATGACTGCTTAATCAATGTGCCCACACGCGAAGTCTCTTGTGGTACAGGCTCACTTATTGATCATGCTTTCTCTAACCTGCTTCCTTCACCAGAGGCAAAAGTTTTGCACATCGACATCAGTGATCATTACCCCCTGCTTTTACGTTTCAATTCTAATGTACGACCTTACCCACTTTCACTCACTAAAGACGTTCTTGATAAAGATGGCTTCATAACTGCTGTTGCTAATACAAACTGGTCTGAAATTAAATCACTACATGACCCACAGAAAGCTTTTTCCAAATTTTTTTCTCTAATTACATCATACTTCCGTAAGTTCACCTCCAAAAAGAAATGCAAAAAAATGTGTCATTTGTTCACAATCCATGGCTCTCACAGCAGTTATTAGCACAAATGCGCAAACGGGATAACTTGTATAGGAAAACTAAAAGACAACCATTTAACATGAACTTACGTGCGAGATATAAAAACTTCTGTAACAGTGTTAACTGTAAAATAAAAACAGCTAAACGTTTTTATGTCGAGCAAAGAATTTTACAGGCAGGTAATAACACTAAAAAGAAATGGGAGTTTGTCAACTCCTTTTTAAATAACACACGACTAAACCAGGTAGCCAGAATTTTAAAGGATGGAGTAGAGCTCGATTCCCCTGCTGAAATAGCTGAGGCTTTTAGTAGTTTTTTCTTTCCTAACAATCCACCTAAACTTGCAGAAAACATAAACATGAACCGTCTACCTCATTCATTCTTTTTATTTCCCACAACGCCAGAAGAAATAACTGCCGTTATAAATAACCTAAAAGTGACAAGCGCTGGAATTGATGAGGTCCACCCTGCTAACATTAAACTTATCACGCACCTAATTTCAGACATACTTTCATTTATTGTTAATTTATTATTCAGAACTGGTTTATTTCTCTCTGAACTGAAGCGTGGCAAAGTTATCCCAGTTTTTAAAAAAGGCGACAACTCACTACTGCACAATTACAGACCTATTTCCATTCTGCCGTTCTTTGGGAAAGTTATTGAAAAACTAATTGAAGTACGACTAACAAAATATCTCTCTAAATTTAATATCATCTCTCCATGTCAGTTCGGTTTTCGCCCCAGGTATTCCACAGAGCTGGCACTTATTCATCTTACGGACCAACTAAAAAAATTTATTGACGAGGGATTTCTCACCGCCTCAGTTTTCATCGATCTAACGCAAGCATTTGATAGCATTAATCATAATATCCTATTTTCTAAGCTCGAAGCAATAGGCATTTGCGGTCCCGCCCTTTCGCTACTAAAAAGCTACTTATATAACCGGGTTCAAATTGTTTCAATTTCCAGTGCTTATTCTCGACAGCGAACTACTAACATCGGTGTGCCTCAGGGCTCCATCCTGGGGCCACTCCTGTTTTTAGTTTACATTAATGATTTGCCTAACTGTCTTTCTTCGACAAAATGCATTCTGTACGCTGAGGATACCACTATATTTACTTTTCATAAAGATATCTCATCTCTCGTTAACAAACTAAATGCTGACTTAGAAAATATTCGCAGGTGGTGCAACGTTAACATGTTATCTATTAATGCATCTAAGACTAAATTTGTTGTATTCTCTTCACATCAGCGAAACATAGCGTCCATTCCATCTATCAGTCTTGGTCCCCACTGCCTTCATCCAAGTTCATGTTCATCTTTCCTTGGCGTTCTACTTGACTGTAATCTGAAATATCACAATCATATTGCTCACATAAAAAAGAAAATAGCTTATGGTATACGTATATTAATTAAAGCACGCCCTTACTTCACACGTACCACATTGCTCTCACTTTACCACTCTTTCGTCCACTCTCACATTACTTATGGGATCATATGTTGGGGAAACACCTATAATACTCATATTAAGTCTTTACAAACAATTCAGAACCGAGCCATCAGAATAATTACATATAGTTCATGGTTTTCTAATGCCACTTCCCTACTACACGAGAATAACATCCTTACTATTTCCGGGCTCACTACATACAACCTAGGTATATTTTTCTACAGATTTCTACATAATGAGCTACCGTCGATCACATTTTCACCATCTAACTTGACAACTAATAGTACCACCAGATTCGCGTTAAATAACAATTTTCTTTTACCACAAATCCGCACTAACTACGGTAAACAAACCGTGGAATTCACTTCCATATCAGTATGGAACACTCTTCCTCTCATCATGAAAACTACAAGATCTTTACACCAATTCAAAAGGGAACTGAAAATGCATCTATTATTGACAAACTAATGAGGAAATTTACTGTATCCGTTTTTTTTTCGTTCTTTCTTGCTTTTTTGCCTTTTTTGATGTTGTTCTTGTAAACAAACTACTGGTATATTTTTCACATGCAATTTTTTATGTTACTGTGAGATAAGCTAAACCTTGTTATTATTTGTAATGAATTCTGTATTTTGCTCTGTTAACGTTCATTTCCTGTTGCTTGTATAATACCTTATTATATGCTACTGTTGCTTTGCGATGTCAATTATCATAACTATTTTTGTACAGGAGGTCCCGATACAGTCTTTGACTATGGGACCTCCTCCTGAATACTAAATACATGTAATTTGACCCAAATTCTAACAATAAATTCTGATTCTGATTTTGATTCTGATATATTGTTATGAAAGAGCCCTGGAATAAAGCTTGGTAAAAAAATTGAAACTGATCATGTCTCACGGGCCTGATGCAGATAGACTGGAACAGAGCGTACACATTCATAGTAAGGTTCGTTACAGCACTTAAGATCACAGTGCTGTAACGCTGTGTCATCGTTTGGTACTCTTTTGTCCTTGTTTTGTGTTGCGCTGTAACGAACCTTACTATGAAACCCAACAAACTGGCCCAACTTGCCATCTTTATGCAGAGCATAGAGATAATGAGCGGATCATGCGAAGCTCTCAGTGAATAAACATGTTTTTAGGAGAATGTGGATCAAGCATATAATTCATTAATTGCTAAATTATTCACAGTCTGTCCGAATATTCGCCGTTTCGACCATTATTCGGCCGTCCTCGAATATTCGGGAATTTACGAATATGCATTTCTTGAATCGAATGCGCTTCGAATAAGGAAAATATTCGATTCGTATTCGAAATTTCGAATATTCGCACACCCCTAGTAAAGACCTTCTTCTTTAAGCTACACACAGGAACGCTCTCCATGAAGACGTTTCTGGAGGAACGGGGTTGTCTCGTACCTTGGGGGTCGCACTGCTTGATATGCAAGAAGCCCGAAAATATAGATCACGTTTTCCTACATTGTTGGGCGGCAGTTTTCTTCTGGGACGTCTTAAAGCGAACCCTGAAGAAAGAGCTACCGGTGGACCCCCAAGGTATCAGGTATCTCGCCATCAAAGATGACGACGGAGATCCCCACGACTTTGTTATGTTGAATGCTCTACACTGTATATGGCGGGCTCGTATGGCAGGGTACCATTGCGATCCTGACGCTAGGCCAGCTCGTGCTTACTTCAAAGAATGTTTGTCGCGATTTATTGAAATTCAGAAAATAGAAGAATGTGTCCCGGATTGGCTGTCGAGGCTAGAACCCCTGACAGCCATGAAGTAATCTTAGTTTGACAAAGCCAGTCCAATATGGACAGACGGCTCCATTGTGCGGTTTCTTTCCTTACGCACCTTCTGGTTTTTTTTCTTTCTTTTTTTTTGTTTGTTCTCCTGCAACGGTTGGAATTTGTGATACATAAGTGTGTGCTACCTGTATCGTCCGAGAAATGTCGAAGACCGGCAATAAATAAAAAAAAAGAGTGGCGCAGCGGAAGCGTGCTGGGCCCATAACCCAGAGGTCCGTGGATCGAAACCACGCTCTACTACATGTTTCCTTTGTTTTATTTTTTCCCGTTTAACAGAAAGAGCTTATCAGAGCAGTTTTTTGGTGTCTTATAGCCCTAATTGCACTCCGAGAAGCGCTCTGGCGCGCTACGCGCATTCGTTTTTCGCCTTAAAAAGAATACTCTTGTTTATAACAAATATAAATAAGTTTACATAGCTGTGGAGGAGCAGCAGAGTGGCGCACCGGAAGCGCATTCCACTTCCGGCCACCGAGCGGGACGGACGTGCGCATCATGTGCTCCAACGGAGCGGTATCAGCGGCCCAGCTTGGCCTTGGAAACAGGTTTGCTGGCTTGAGTGACCAGGATTTTGAAGTTATTTTGCCGCGGCTACCAACAGGTTGAATTGTTGCAAATACGCTATTTTTGCTCGCCGACGTCAGAGCAAGGCCCTACAAGGTCGAGGAATTTCGCGATGCACTGGTTCGTTTGGCACTGCTCCCCGAGGTTGTCGCCTTGGGGGCGTACCAGATGAATCACATCTGGGCTATCACGTTCAAGAGTGTTGACGGAATGAAGAAGCTGCTTTCAGTCCGTGAAGTGACTGTTAAAGAACGACGGTGCATTGTCATTTATCCCGACGACCAGGACGTGAGGGTGAAGATCCACTGGATTTTGTACAACGTGCAAGACGAAGATGTGCGAACAGCCTTTGCACCTTACGGAATGGTGACGGAAGTCGCCAAGGAACGCTGGTGCGTTCAGGGAGCCATGAACAAAGGTTCGTCAACGCGTTGTGTGTCTTTGAAGAGGAAGCCTGGAGTCACAATTGATGACCTGCCTCACCAGCTACGCATTGCTGGAGAGCATGCCTTCGTTGTGGTTCCTGGAAGAGCCCCGCTTTGCCTAAGGTGCCATACTTCAGGACACGTCCGACGGGAATGCAAAGTTCCCCGTTGCAGTCAGTGCCGTCGCTTCGGCCATGACCAATCGCAGTGCGTCAAAACGTACGCAAATGCCACAGGGCACATGAGAGGAGAAGACGACTCCGAACTTCTCATGGATGCGGACGAATCCGAGGAGGCAGCGAGAACAGCAGAAAAGAATACGCCGCAGGCAGCGCCTAACGCCGTCAAGGGGGGCGTGGCAGCGACACAGCCTGAAGACCAGACCACTGCGTCGAAGCAGGCTGTTGTAGCCCCGAAGATTGACGCAGCGGAGCTAAGCACAAGTACTGCTACGGAAGCAGTACATGGAAAACCTCAAGAGGAGGGAGAAGGCATGGACGTCGTCCAAACAAGCATGAGTAGTGCTCCAGCAAAGAGGACACACGACAAGGCCTGTGTCGAAGAGGTTCAGCATCCTTCTGCGTGTATCGACAGTTCACATTTCACAGTTCACACATTTCCAACAAGCAAGTCATGCAAGACTTGACAGGGTTTATGCGTCTGCTGGCCTGGTCCGAATGTGCAGCGACTACTTGATTAAAAACGTTGCGTTCAGCGATCATTGCATGGTAATGGTTACAATAGGAACGAAGACCAAAAGGTCGAAGTTCAACTGGGAACTATGGAAATTTAATATAAGGCTTCTTGAGGATGAAAGTTTTGTGTTTACAGTAAAAGAAAAAATTGGCTGTTTGCAAACGGGTGATCAGAGGGACGCTATTGGAAAATGGGAACATTTTAAAGAAGAAATAAAAATGATCGCTATAGAAAGAGCGAGTGCGCTGCGTCAAAGCAACAAGGCAGACGAAAAAGAATTTCAGAGCCGCTTAGATTTGCTGCTGAGCTTGGAAAGTGCTCAGCCGGGCCAGTACGAAAAAGAAATAAAAGAAACGAAAATTAAGATAGAACTGATGGATAAAGAGAAATATAAAGGAGCGGTCATACGCGCACGTGCAGAACGGTTGTGGTTTGGCGAGACGCCGACAAAGCGGTCCCTGTGCGACGAAAAACGATATGCAGTAAAGAACGATATAAAAGCGATAGAGTACAAGGGCGAAATGGCTCGTGACTCTAATACTATTCAAGGTGCGTTTGTTGATTATTACGAAGGACTACTGGGTCACAAGTCACGTGTTGAAGGAGGCCTCGCGGCGGAGTTCTTGGCACTGATGCCTATCTTAGAGGATGAAGTCAAGCTGGGGCTCGAGGCATCGATTAGTGCAGCGGAAGCAGAGCGCGCAATCGACGAGTTAAGCTCCGAAAAATCACCTGGTCCCGACGGGCTGGGCGCAGCTTTTTACAAAGCGTTTAAGTCTGACATGGCGCATATTCTACACAGCGTAATTCAAGAAACATACGAAAAGCAGATGATGCCTCCGTCCTTCCGAAGAAGTCACATCGTCCTAGTACCGAAGAGTGAAGACCCGGTTAAGAGATTGTCAGTCAGAGGGTATCGGCCCAGAAGTCTCACGAATGTGGACTATAAAATATTCATGAAGGCTCTGGGCAGAAGGTTGCAGAATGTCATAGAAGCTATCGTAGGCCAGCACCAAACGTGCGGGATTAAAGCACGTACGATAACGACAAATATTCACGTAGCACGGAGCATATTAGAATGCTGTGATGCTTTTGATAAACGTGTAGCCATGTTGCAACTCGACATGGAAAAGGCCTTTGACCGCGTCAACCACCATGTTCTGTTTTGTATCCTCGAACACGTGAATGTCGGCCGAGTGCTCTTGGAAGGTGCCAAATGGCATATGCTGGTTGTACGGCAAACCTTATTGTTAATAAGCAGCTGAGTGAAAGTATCACAGTTCTTTCTTCCGTGAGGCACGGGTGCCCATTGTCTCCATTGTTGTTTGCACTGTACCTCGAACCTTTTTGCCTGAAAATTATATCAAACGAAAAAGTGCGTGGCTTCACGATGTTGTCCACTGAAGTTAAAGTACTTGCGTATGCGGATGATATCGCCATATTTTGCGAAGATAGGGAAAGTCTAACTGAAGTGGTGAAGGACGCGGCTAGGTTTTGCAAAGCCTCCGGAAGTGTGATAAACTGGGAAAAGTGTTTTGGTTTCTGGCACGGAAAATGGGATTATGCGCCTGAAATGTTTGAGAGCGTTCAGTGGGCAACGTCACCTGTCAAATACTTGGGAGTGCCACTAGACCAATATCAAGAACCTGCAAAATATTGGGAAGCGGAAAATGAGCGCACACGCGAATGTACGCATAAATGGGGTGGCCGCGATCTTTCCATTTTTGCTCGGGCCACAGTATGGTATGTGCTGCAGGCACTGTGTATGTCACGGACCAGCGTCCAGAGATTGCACCGAGCTTTCGCAGTGTTCATTTGGGGGTCGAGTTGGGAGAGGACAAGTCGCACAAATCTATTTCTGTCCGTTGGAAAGGGTGGCCTAGGTTTGGCTCATTTGTTTCTTAGGCAACTTGTGTCAAGATTTATGTTCCTCCGAGACCAAAAATATGCTTTCCTGCGTACGGTAATGCAAATTTGGTTGAAAGAGGCACTGTCTGAATATGTTGTATCATCCAGTCCTGTGAAACGTGTACGGGTGCGGGGCTTTCTTTGGGAGGTTGTGCGCACTTTTCAGTGTTTGAAAGTTCGCTTTTCTGCACAGTATCTTGCTGATGTTAGAAGGAAACAACTGTATAAAGATCTTATTGATACTACGTTGCCTATACCTTTGTACCGTTCCATATACTGTGTTGGCTCTGAAGGGAATGTACTTAAGAGAGTGAAAAAGGTGTCGGTGCGGATCGCAATGAAATCATTCTTCTTTCAGCTGCACACTGGCACATTGCCCGTGAAACCATGGTTACAAGAGAAAGGAATATTTGTCCCATGGTCCACAAACTATCTAATCTGTAGAAAACCGGAGACTATAGATCACATGTTCCTTCACTGCACAAACGCTGTATTTCACTGGGACGTCTTGCAACGAACTTTAAAAAAGCAGCTTCCAATATCACCTTATGGCATAAGATTTCTATCGGTAGATAGCGGTGACGAAGTGCCGTGGGACATGTTCATGCTTATCAGCTTACACAGTATATAGAAAAATTGAATGGCGTTTAGGCATGCAGATGAAACTATCCTCCCTGTACGAGAGTATTTCATTGAATATGTGTCTTATGTAAGAGATGTGTTTAAGGCTCAAAAAGAACAGCCGCAATGGCTCCCATTAATGGATGACCTCGCCAAACTGATACGCTTTTAATCCTTTGGGGTGAGCTGGCCAGTGCACCGCTCGCAACTTTTACTTGTAAAGCGATATTAGTGTTTTGTATGTCTTTCATTGTCATGTACCAAGAAGGTAATAAAGAAAAAAAAAGTGGCGCCACGGAAGCGTGCTGGGCCCATAACCCAGAGGTCCGTGGATCGAAACCACGCTCTGCTACATGTTTCCTTTATTTTATTTTTTCCCGTTTAACAGAAAGAGCTTATCAGAGCAGTAATTTGGTGTCTTATAGTCATAATTGCACTCCGAGAAGTACTCTCTCGCGCTACGCGCATTCGTTTTTCGCCTTAAAAAGAATACTCTCGTTTATAACAAATATAAATACGTTTACATAGCTGTGGAGGAGCAAGCCTTTTAAAACAAGCCATATTGTACTAATACCTAAAACAGATGACCTTTCGAAATTAGTTTCGGTGGAAGCATATCGGCCGATAAGTCTTGCAAATGTTGATTACAGGATATTCATGAAAGTGTTAGCTAAAAGACTGCGAAGTGTAATAACATTGGTAGTTGGTAAAAACCAAACATGTGGCATAAAGGGGAGGACAATTTTTACGAATGTTTATACAGCTCGAAGTGTACTGGAGTGCTGTGATATGGTATGCGGGCACGCGGCGATGGTACAGCTGGGCCTTGAGAAAGCCTTTGATAGGGTCGCGCACGAGGCGATCTTTAGATTACTAGAATATACTAACGTCGGCAAGGTGGCCCTAGATGGGGTAAAAATGGCTTACACTGATTGTACTACCAATCTAATAATTAATAAGACATTAAGTGATCGAATATCAGTTGTAACTGGTGTGAAAGAGGGAGATCCGATTTCAGCATTATTATTTGCAATATTCTTCGAACCTTTTTGTCTTAAAGTGCAAAACAACCAGAATATACGAGGTTTCCGTTTGTTCACACATGAAATTAAAATCTTGTCTTACGCACATGACATTGCAATTTTTTGTGGAGACAAAACAAGCATTAAAGAAGCAGTAAAAGATGCCAAAGAATTTTGTAGCTTTACTGGCAGTGCCATAAACTGGCAGAAGTGTTTAGGTTTCTGGCACGGAGAATGGGAAGATAAGCCAGAATACTATGAAAGCATAAGGTTCACAACTGTGCCATCCAGCTACCTTGGTGTTCCGCTTCAATATTATAAAGCTGCAACGAGCCAGTGGATAGAGCCAACTGAAAAAATGAAAGCACGGACATCAAAGTGGGGCGGACGAAGTATGTCTATTTTCACCCGTGCGACGGTGTGTAACTTGTTTTTGGTAGCGAAAGTGTTTTATATGTTACAAGTGTTGTGTATGTCAGGGATTTGTGTGCAGAAATTGCACAGAATATTTGCTGTTTTTTTTTGTGGGCAGCTGGTTGGGAAAGGATGAGTCGTGTAAACTTATTTCATGCGGTGGGGAATAGAGGTGTCGGTTTATCTCATTTGTTCTTGAAACAGGTCGTCTCGAGATTTGTGTTTTTTCGCGACCAAAGTGATGCGTTCTTGGCACTGTTATTCGACTGCGATTGTGTGATGCAATGCCTGATTTTATTGTTACGTCACACACGCTTCGTAGTGTAGCTGCGAAAGGATTTATGCGTGAAGTTGTGGATAGTGTCCGTTTTCTGAGAGCGCATTTTTCAGTAGATTATCTTTCAGATGTTTCCAGAAAGAAGCTTTACAAGGACCTTAATTATGTCGTGTGCCCTACACCAATTTATCGTTCAGCATATCATTTAGGACAAGAGCGAAATGTGCTGAAACGTGTAAAAGGTTTCCCTGTGAAGGCTTCTACCAAAACTTTCTTCTTTATGTTACACTGCGGCACACTACCTGTCAAACCTTGGCTCCAGGAAAAGGGTATCTTTGTGCCTGGGAGCGTCAACTGCACCATTTGTAAAAAGCCAGAGACAATAGAGCATATTTTCTTGAATTGCTGGGATTCCACATTCTTATGGGACATCCTACAGAGAACTCTCAAAAAAGATTTCCCATTAACGCCTTTCGGGATAAGGTCTCTGCCTCTCGAGCAAACAGAGATGGTGCCGTATGACCTAATAATGTTGTTGTGCATGCAGAGTCTCTGGAGGACGCGAATGGCGGTCAGAAATGCAGACCAAGTTGCACGACCAGCAAAAGAGTATTTTGTTGAAAATATTGTATGTGTACGTGACGCATATAAGTCTTAATACGAGCCCCCAGAATGGCTATGGATCTTTGACCACCTGGCGACAACAAAATACCATTAACAAAGCTGTATAATGTGCAATACAGCCGGTGTTTTTATCGCCTCATTTCATTGTGAATGTGGTTTTCCTTTCAATTCAAAATTGTGAATTGAGTCATTCTATGCTTTTTCGTGTTGTATCGCTAACAGGCGTTAAATTTAAAAAAAAGCAGAGTGGCGCAGCGGAAGCGTGCTGGGCCCATAACCCAGAGGTCCGTGGATCGAAACCACGCTCTGCTACGTGTTTTCTTCATTTTATTTTTCCCGTTTAACAGAAAGAGCTTATCAGAACAGTAATTTGGTGTCTTATTACCATAATTGCACTCCGAGAAGTACTCTCTCGCGCTACGCGCATTCGTTTTTCGCCTTAAAAAGAGTACTCTCGTTTATAACAAATATAAGTACGTTTACATAACTGTGGAGTAGCAGCAGAGTGGCGCAGCGTGTCAGTGATTCTGCTTCCGGCCACCGAGCGTGACGGACGCATGATGACGGGCTCCGTTGGAGCGGCTTCAGCGGCCTTTTCTAGCCGCGGAAACAGGACGATGGAACAGGAGGGCATCTACCAAGTTGTTCTGCCAGGTCTGCCAACAGGTCGTTATGTTTTAAATACAGTTTTTTTGCACGCTGATATTACGGCGCGACCGTACCGGATTGAAGATTTCCGTGACGCATTGGCACCGCATTCGCTTCTTCCGGATGTTATCGCCCTGGGGGCGTATCGCATGAGCCATGTCTGGGCTATCACTTTCAAGGACGCGGACGCGGTGAAGAAGATCTCGAGCATCGGGGAGCTGCGTGGAAAAAACCGGCGCTGCCTGGTGATTGACCCGGCGAACCAGGACGTTCGACTGAAGCTCCACTGGCTTCTACACAATGTGCCTGATGAGGACGTGCGTGTCGCCTTTGCGCCCTATGGGAAAGTTACCGAAGTAGGCCGGGAGCGCTGGCGTGTGCAAGGTATGACAGAGAAGGGATCAACCACCCGGCTTGTCACCCTCAAGTTGAAAGCGGGCGTGAAGTTGGATGACTTGCCACACCAGCTGAGCGTTGGCGGTGAGTTGGCGCTTGTGGTACCAGGCAGACCCCCGCTGTGCCTTCGGTGTCGCGGTACGGGCCACATCCGCAAGGAATGTCGAGTCCCGCGTTGCGGAACCTGCCGACGCTTCGGGCACGAAGACGACCAGTGTACTCGCACTTACGCGAGCATTACAGGCCCGGGAACCAGCGAGGACTCGTCCGAGATGCTGATGGACGAGGCGGATGCTGAGGAAGCAGCCCGTGTGGGTGGACAACCACAGCGCCAGACTCGGCCATCATTCACGACTCTGGTGAAGCAGAAGGCGGGGCCGTCCGGCGCAACAGATGGTAGTGTACAGGCGCAGCATAAGCCTGAACAGGACGACGATGACAAGGCAAAGGAGGCGGCGAAAGCCGCGGACGCTAAAGAAAGCAGCGTGGAGACCCCCGGCATTGATACCATGGAGACGAACCAGGAAGCGGCGAGCACCATTGCTGGAAAACGTCCGCATGAAGAAAGCGGAGACGTCAAGCTGCAGCCTGGCGGTAGCGGCGATGAGCCTCCGCCGAAGGCAGGGGGACTGAGACGCTCGTCTTTAAAACCGCGGCCGAACATTCCGGCCGACACGCGGAAGGCGGGGAAACCGCCTCCGTAGTAACACAGTGTCCTGGTCGGTGTCAGCGCCGGTTGTGTTGGTTGACAGGTGTCAAGAGGTCCTGGCAGTCGTGAGGAAGGCTACGTCAACCATGAAGGTAGGCACCATGCGGACAGAGGCGTTTCTTCATCTAAGACATGGCTTTTAATCTTGTTGCTCCACTTCGAGTTGCGACCTTGAACGTCAGAGGTCTGGGAGCAAGAAGGCGACAATACCAGCTTAATCGCCTTCTTCTGGATATCGTTATTGATATAATTGCTTTACAAGAGTCGAAAATAGAGAGCCAAGAGCACACTGACCGCATGGTGTCTTCCTTTCAAGCAAACTTTCATGTTTGCGTTTGTCATTCTGTTGGGACGTCGGGTGGGTGCCTTGTATTCATACGCAAGACGTTAAGAGTGAACGTAGAGGCTGTATTTGCATGCCCAAGTGGTCGCCTTTTCATTTCATTTCATTTCATTTATTATACCCTCAAGACCACAAGGTATTACAGAGGGGAGTGGGGTAAAAAAAAGTTACATAACAAAGAAAGCAAAGAAGGCAGCAAGTGATGTAGTCATACACATGTGAAGCCCGAAGCGATGGTGTTGATTATGGCAGTACGAAATTGTGCTTGGTCTTCAATTGCAATCAACTCGGCGGGAAGGTGGTTCCATTCTTGACACGTCCTAGGAAGAAAAGACTCGTTGCAAGCTCTAGTGTGACACTGCAAAACTCCAACTTTGTGATGATGATCAATGCGAGGAGAAATGTAGGTTGGGGATGAAATAAGATTATCGCGCAGATATGAATTGTGGAAGTATATTTTATGAAACAAAGCCAAGCGAGAGCATTTGCGACGAGCAGAAAGTGGTGCAAGTTGGAGGATGTTTTTCATAGAAGTTACACTAGCCGTGCGGTTATAATTGCTCAGGATGAAACGCGAGGCATTATTTTGAACACGTTCGAGAGACTGGATTAGTGTCTCAGCATATGGGTCCCAGATTGACGAAGCGTATTCCATTTTACTCCTAATTAGGGTTTTGTATAAAATTAACTTTAATGATGGCGGAGCGGAAGAGAAGTTTCGGCGGATATAACCTAACATGCGATTACTTTTATTGATTACGCTGTCGATGTGTAAAGACCAGGAAAGAGTAGAGGTTAAATGTACACCTAGGTATTTGTAGGATGTAACTGCCTCCATGGCAGTATTACTAAGGTAATAGGTCGGAAGAGGAAGTTCGCGGCGGGTTACACGCATGGTTTTGCACTTAGATGGATTTAGTCTCATTAACCACAAGTCGCACCAGTTACAGACAGCGTTAATGTCGTTTTGCAGAATGTTAGCATCATCGGGGTCAGAAGTTTCACGAAGAATAACGCAATCGTCGGCAAAGAGATAAATGTTAGAAGAAATTTCATTGGGTAAGTCGTTAATATAAATCAAAAAAAGGAGAGGGCCTAACACTGAGCCCTGAGGAACGCCAGATTCAACAGGGCTAGATGTAGAGAAGTAGTTATTAAATGCAACGAACTGGGATCGATTAAGAAGAAAATGCTCTAGCCATGCAAATAGATTAGGGTCAAGATTTAGTTTACTAAGCTTAAAAATGAGTAGTTTGTGACATACCTTGTCGAAAGCCTTTTCAAAGTCGAAGAAAACACAGTCTGCGCATGAACCTTTATCAAGAATAATATGAAGGTCGTGAGTGAACGAAAGCAGTTGTGTTTCACAGGACAAATGTTTGCGGAAACCATGCTGAGCACGTGTGAAGAATGAGTTATCGTCCAAGTGCTTAACTAAATGAGGAAACAAGATATGTTCGAGTACTTTACAAGGAATGCTAGTGAGGGAAATGGGGCGGTAGTTATGAGGTGAGCATTTGTTGCCGGACTTGTGAAGTGGAACCACCTTCCCAATTTTCCAGTCTGCAGGGAGCTGATGGGTGTCCAAAGATTGCTGGAATATTTTTGAAAGTAATAAAGATGAGTAAACAAAAGTGTTTTTCAAAAACTTTGCGGTAACCAGGTCTGGACCAGGGCTTGACGACATCTTTAGATTTTTAATTACATTTTCTACACCAAGTGGCTCGATCCTAATAAAATCCATGGCCGGGTAACTGCAGCTAATTAGGGTGGGAAACACAGGATCGGAACATAGAACGAAATTACTGCAGAATACAGAGTTTAGGGTTCGGGGACATTCAGCGTCGGATATTTTTGATCCACTAGAATCAGCTAAGGTTACCGTATCATCTTTGGAAGGGTTTATGATGCGCCAAAACTTTTTCGGGTCTTCTGTAAGTATTGTAGGCAAAGTGTGTTCTTGAAACATACTTTTGGCGAGTTTTTTAGCTGCTATGTAAGCTTCGTTGGCGTCCTTGTAAGCGTCCCACTTAGATACCTCGCGACCTTTTTTTGCGATGCGGTACAAGCGCTTTTTACGATTGCAAAGCCTCTTTAGGTGAGAATTAAACCAAGGCGCCTTAGAGTTCGACGATATAATACGCGACGGAATAAACTTATCAGTTAGTTCATGTACTGTGTTTCTGAATATGATCCAGTTATTCTCTACCGTACGATCTTCGAAGTTACTTAAAAAGAGGTCGAAGAAGTTTGATAATTCCAAGTTTATAGCGTCAAAGTTTGCCTTGTCCTAGTCATATATGAACTTTTTGTTAACAGCCGGCTTTGACAGAGGAGACGTAACGTTAAATGAAAGAACTAGATGGTCGCTTACACCAGGTATACATGAAACATTCGTAATAAGGTCAGAATGAGAGCATAATATCAAGTCTAAGATATTGGCAGTACCCTTTGAAATTCTTGTTGGTTCAAAGACTAGTTGAGTTAAAGAAAATAAAGAACAAAGATTAAGAAATTCATTACACTTTGAAGAATATGGATAACAAGCAGGTGGATCAGCATTCCAATTTATATTTGGGAAGTTAAAGTCCCCCATTAATATAACAGGTGCTTTTGGATGCAGCACAAAAAGTGTGTGTAGTGCGTCATGAAGTTCGGCAGTGAAAGAAGACGGGTAAGAGGGAGGGCGGTAACAAACAGCGAAAATAAATTTTCGATGGCCTAGGTCAACGCAGGCGCACACTATTTCTAGGTTGCTGTGAAAGGTAACGTTATGACAAGGCAAAGATTTCGAAATAGCAAGCAGTGCACCTCCACCGTGGCCAGACATGCGATCACAACGGAAGATATGAAAGCGGGATACGTCAAAAATTTCACAGTCGTACACCTGAGGATGCAACCACGTTTCAGTTAGAGCGATTACACCGGCACCGCAGTTGTCAACGAGAGAGTTAATTGCTTCGCGCTTGTTTATCACACTTCTTACATTAGCAAGAAGCACTGTGACATGTGCTGATGAAACAACGCCACTACCCCTCGCGTGTTCCTACGAAGCAAAGGGACTGCCGGAACTGGCAGCTGTGGCCGCGCCTTCAGGCAGTGCATGCGTGATTTGCTTGACGCAGTCAGTCGTTGGGTCGTACAGGAAGGATTGCCTACCAATAAAAAGCTTATTAAACCTTATCTGAAACGGGGGAGAATTGGGCTGGCGCTTACCAAATTCAATAAGCTTTTTCCTTGCGTGCCTTGTAGCGGGCGAGAAGTCCTCAGAAACAAAAACGTTGTTAGCTTTCAGCTTGCTCCGCGAGGAAAGTATGGTTTCCTTGACCTTAAAGTTGGTTAATTTCATTATTACGGGGCGGCACTTCCCGTCTGAAAAAGCTCCGATACGATGCGCGCGTTCAACCGAGTTCGGTGGCAGATCACGTTCCATCGCAGACGACAAGGCAGCGATTGTTTTCTGTTCGGTCTGCAGCCATGATTCACGGGAGTCAGGTATGCCATAAAAAATTAGATTGTTACGCCTTGTTCTGTCCTCCAGATCATCTAGACGAGCTATAAGGGTGACCTGCTGTTTTTCCAGGCTTTCCGCTGATTGTTGCACTTTGACCAAGTCACTACAGACTTTGTCAAGTGTTTCGGATTTCTTTTCTAGCGATTCCAGGCGACGGTAAATGTTAGTTAGCTTGCTTTCAATAACTTGTTGGCTTGTTTTGACGTCCTTCACGTCCTTTTTTAACTCAGCCTGGCCTTTGGCAAGCTCACCTGTTGTTTTCTTTATGTCTTTTAGCATTTGTAGGACAGAACAAATTTCATCGGACTGAAGTTCATTAGCACTATTAGAAACAACGACATCTTGGCTTGATTTTTGTGGTTTTGGAGGCCCTGGGTTTTCCTCGACATCGCCACATTTTAACAACAGCAGACTCATATTAATGCAGTCACACACAATATCAAAGAAAACAAGTGGGCAGGGGAGCAGCAATATGGAGCGATTGTCACTCCGTCTAGCGTACAGAGCCAAATTGTTACGCACCTGAGGAGCGAAGAAATGATGCATATGAAGCATACTGTCATAAGCGCTGCTCCACTGCCCACTAAAGTGGTAGACCGTCCACGCGTTGCTTTTGAAGAAGCCGGGCATGGGCGTTTCTTCCGGTGTAGTCGTCCCAGAAGCGACGAGCTTCCTGTCGAGCAGCCAACTGTGTGAAGGTGGCTCGTAGGTCTCAGCACGTGTGCTGTCGATGAAAACACGTTGGCCATGATCAGCAACCGCGCAAGCGCCAGCCTGAGGGTAGGTATGCAGGGGCGCAGACGGTGAAACAATCGCCAGGATCAGCAACACCTGAGGAGCGAAGAAATGATGCATATGAAGCATACTGTCATAAGCGCTGCTCCACTGTCCATATTGGTTTTTGATTGCTGATTTCACATTTTCGAATTTTTGTTGGCGAAGTGTTTGTGTATATGCTCCTAATGTAGAAAGCGAGCGTAAAATTTTCTTTGAATCCCTTGAGCCATGGTTGAATGGCGACAAGTTTTTGCTTGTACTGGGAGACTTCAACTGTGTGTGCGCCGCAGCTGACAGAGTGAAGTTCAGGCCGCTGAGAGACAAGAGCTCTGAAGTTTTGAATACTTTTGTGCATGAGTATGGTCTCGAGGATGTTGGCAATGTGTTTTCCACTGGGACCCACCCAGAATACACGCACTTTCAGCGGGAGAGCCATGCGAGACTAGACAGAATGTATGTATCTGTCGATCTTATGCCGCTATGCTCAAGTTACGACGTTAAACCTGTGCCTTCCAGTGATCATTGCCTTGGGAGCATGACTTTAGGAATGAAGGGCAGGAAATTGCGCTTTAACTGGCACTTATGGAAATTAAACACAAGGCTTTTGGAGGATGAAGGGTTCATTACGCAAGTAAAGACCAAGCTAGACAAACTGCTAGACGCGCAGCCAGCTTGTTTTGCAACTGAATGGGAAGGGTTCAAAGAGTGGGTAAAAATGAAAGCAATAGAAAAGAGCAGCGTGGCTCGCTATAAAGAGAAAGAAAAAGAAAAAGAAATGAACGGGCAACTTGAATGGATGCTGAGCATGGAAAATAGCGTGCCGGGAACTTTCACGAAAGAAATACGGGAAGTGAAATGCCAGCTCGAAAGAATCGACGCCGACAGGTATAGGGCCGCCGTCATACGCGCAAGGTCTGAAAAATTGTGGGCTAGCGAAACGCCGACAAAACGAGCGCTATCAGACGAGAAAAGATACGCTTGCCAGAAAGAAATTAGGAGTATCCGATTTGACGGCCGTACTTCGGAAGATGCGAGAGACAATCAGTGTGCTATAGCCGAACATTTCACAGAACTTCTTAGCAATAAGCTCGAGACCATAGAAGACTTCCATGTAGACTTCTTGAGGCTGGTGCCAAGACTAGATGATTAAATTAAGGAACGTCTTGAACTGCCTATAACTTTACAGGAGATAGAAAAAGCAATAGACGACTTAACATCTGGGAAAGCTCCTGGGCCAGATGGGCTAAGTGCGGCCTTTTATAAAACCTTTCGGCTTCCTGTTGCACAGTGCATGCTCCATGTGATAACTGAGGCTTATGAGCGCAAACGGGTTCCATTGTCTTTCAATACGTCCCACATCGTTCTAATTCCCAAGACTGATGATCCGGAAGAACGACTGTTGGTGGGGTCATATCGACCGATTAGTCTCACCAACGTCGACTACAAAGTATTTATGAAGGTTCTAGCAAAAAGACTGCAGTCTGTGATCACGAAATTGGTAGGGTCTCACCAGACGTGTGGAATTAAAGGCCGTAGCATCGCTACAAATATATATGTCGCACGCAACGTATTAGAGTGTGTCGATGCAGTTGGCGGTCAGATAGCAATGATGCAGCTCGATTTGGCGAAAGCCTTTGACCGCGTCTCCCATGAAATCCTTTTTTCCATCCTGGAACACTCCAAACTAGGGGACATTATAGTAGAGGGCGTAAAAATGGCCTACAAGAACTGTACGACCCGCATTATAGTTAATGGCGATCTCACTGACAAACTTGCTGTACGTTCTTCAGTAAGACAGGGATGCCCGCTTTCCCCCTTGCTTTTCGCAGTGTATTTAGAGCCACTATGCCTGGCAATTATCAACTCTGACCGAATTTCAGGTTACAGACTGCAGTCATCACACGTGAAAGTACTCGCGTATGCTGACGATATAGCGGTGTTTTGCGCTGATAGACAGAGCATCTGTGAAGCGACAATTGTGATTGAAAAATTCTGCGCTCAGACTGGAAGTCAGATCAATTGGGGAAAAAGCTCCGGTTTTTGGCATGGCGAATGGGACGTAACACCGGGTTGTTTTTCTCGGCTTCGATGGTCCACCTTGCCAACGCGGTATCTAGGAGTACCTCTGGATTGTTATCGGGATCCCAGCTCGTACTGGAAAGAAGAAACTTCGAGAATAAAAGAGAAAGCGGTCGCGTGGCAAGGAAGACAGCTATCAATGTTTTCCCGTGCCTCTATCTGTAAGGTCTTTTTAATTTCGAAGCTCTGGTATGTCATGAATGTGCTGTGTGCGACCCGAACAGCTATTCAAAAAATGCATCGTGTTTTTGCTGTTTTTATTTGGGCGTCTAACTGGGAAAGAACCAGCCGAACTAACCTGTTTGTTTCCGTTAAAAGCGGAGGCCTTGGCCTGGCGCATCTTTTTTTGCGTCAAGTGGTCTCGCGATTTAAGTTTTTGCGTGATCAAAGTGATCCCTTTCTAAGATCTGTTATGCAAGTGCGCCTACAGAGACTGCTCCCTGGAAGGAGAGTCTCCTGTGATAACATGTGTGGTGCTGTGACAGGATGCTTGCGCGAGGTTGTACTTTCGTGCAAGATGTTGGAAGTACGTTTCAGCGCTGAATACCTATGCAATGTCAATAAGAAAACGCTGTACAAAGCGTTGGTTGACGTGATGTTGCCGGTACCCATTTATCGGACACCTTACTTTGGAGGCCCAGGGCAAGATATTTTAAAAAGAGTTAAGAACATGCCGGTTAGACCTGTGGTCAAAACTTTTTTTTTAAACTGCATTCCGGTACGCTGCCTGTTAAAACCTGGCTGCATGATAAGGGTCTTTTCGTGCCATGGACAACAAACTGCTTGTTATGCAGGAAGCCCGAGACAGTGGAACATGTTTTCCTAGAATGTTGGGATCCAATTTTTTATTGGGATGTCCTTCAGAGGACGATTAAAAAGGAACTACCTTTAAGTCCTTACGGCATCCGGTACTTATCAGTTGAAAGTGAAGAAGTACCCTACGATTTAATTATGCTTCTTGGCCTCCACAGTTTGTGGAAAACGCGAATGCAGGTGCGACATGCAGACATAAATACAAGATCTACACGTGAAAACTTCATCGAAACTGTTGTTTATCTTCGCGAATGTTTCAGGGCTCAGACTGATCCACCAGAGTGGATATCACTGTTTGATGATTTGTCACAAATGAAAAGTTTTTAGCACCACTCGCGTCAGTCCAAGTGTGGCTGAAGTGTTTTATCATGTTACTTTGTGTTATGCGTCGAAAAACGGCAATAAAGAAAAAAAAAGCAGAGTGGCGCAGCGGAAGCGTGCTGGGCCCATAACCCAGAGGTCCGTGGATCGAAACCACGCTCTGCTACATGTTTTCTTGATTTTATTTTTTCCCGTTTAACAGAAAGAGCTTATCAGAACAGTAATTTGGTGTCTTTTTACCATAATTGCACTCCGAAAAGTACTCTCTCGCGCTACGCGCATTCGGTTTTCGCCTTAAAAAGAGTACTCTCGTTTATAACAAATATAAGTACGTTTACATAACTGTGGAGTAGCATCAGAGTGGCGGGTCATTCCACTTCCGGCCACCGCAGTGAACGGTCGCGGAATGTTTTGCTCCGAAGGGGCGGTTACAGCGGCCCAGCAGGGCCGCGGTCTCAGGTTGAACGACACACCGAAGGATGACTACCAGGTTATTTTGCCGCAACTACCTACAGGATCGACAGTTACGACTGTTTTTTTGCACGGAGACGTGAAGGCGAGGCCCTACCGAGTCGAGCATTCCCGTGAGGCACTTGACCATCTGCAGCTGATGCCCGAAGTGGAGGCCCTCGGCGCCTATCAGATGAACCATGTTTGGGCCATCACTTTCAAGGACAAAAAGGGCAAACAAAAGATTTTGTCTGCTCCAACCTTCAGCGTAAAGGACCACCGATGCGTGGTAATAGACCCTCGAAATCAAGACGTAAGGATGAAGCTGTATTGGCTTCTACATACGACTCCGGACGACGAAGTCAGAGGTGCCCTGGCGCCTTTTGGCAAGGTCAGCGAAATTTCGAGGGAAAAGTGGCGCGTTGCAGGCTGCAACGACAAAGGCTCCCACATGCGTCTGGTGTCCCTACGGCTGAAGGTAGGCGTTACCGTGGAGGACCTGCCTCATGAACTCCGCGCCGGGGAAGACCATGCACTCGTGCACGTCCCAGGCAGACCCCCGCTCTGCCTCCGGTGCCATGGCACCGGTCACATACGGGGCGAGTGCCGAGTCCCGCGTTGCAAGCTCTGTCGTCGCTATGGCCACGACGAGAGTCAATGCGCGCGTAGCTACGCCAGTGTGACCGGAACTGGGCGAAGCGACACCGTCGATGAGCACCTCATGGACCAAGTCGACGCGGAGGAGACCGTCAGTGGAGGCGAAAAGCCGACAACGTCGGGTGCCACGCCTTCTGTCCCATCCGAAAACAAGGGACCTATGAAATCTGCGTCTGGCGTAAATGGAAAGAACAACGAACCACAAAATACGCCAGAGGCTGAGAAAACCCCTAGCAACTGTGCTGCCGTTAGCGAAACAGTCGAGACGGAAGAGAGCGGAACCGCAATGGAGGGCATCAACTCGGAAGAAGCAAAAACCAACCCTGGCGTCGCCGTCTCAAAGAGACCACGGGAAATCACCATAGAAGACGACAACCGCGAGAAGGTCAACGCCGGTGAACCGCCCCCAAAGGCAGGGCCCCATCGTAGGGCTCCCCTGAAGGTGAAGCCCAACATGCCTCCAGACAGGAGGACTACACCGACAGGGCCTCCGCGTTAGCGGAGGGCTGCTGTCCGAGAGACGACTTTACCGCTAGACTGGAGCGGGACGCGCAGCACGAAACGTCGCCATGCCTACCGACAAGGAAAACGCCCCGGCTTCGCCATGCTTGACGAAGCACTCAGAATTAGAGCAATATAACTGTGTAAGTGTGCATCCTGTCAATTCAGCACAATCACCCAGCGGTCCGCTTGCCCTTTCGCTTACTATGAACTCAACCTCCTTATCGGCATTAAGAATAGGCACGCTGAATGTGCGCGGTCTCACGGCAAGAAAGCGGCAAGTGCAGTTAAGACGTCTGCTAAAAGAAAATACCACCGATATTCTAGCCTTACAGGAATCGAAAATAGACAGCGAGGAGCAAGCGGACCACATGGTCCAAACTTACGCATTAGATTTCAACGTTTGTGTTTGCCATGCCGTTGGAAAGTCTGGCGGTTGTGCTATCTTTCTGAAACGAGGTATCGGAATCGTTGAAGAGGGTGTTATCACCTCTGATGACGGACGGTTAGCATTGTGCGACTTTTATTTAAACCAAGTACAATGGCGAATTATATGTGTGTACGCGCCGAACCAAATTTCAGAAAGAAAAGTTTTTTTTTATTGTGTCGCTGGCTTTTAATAATAATATTTGGGGTTTTAAGTGCCAAAACCACTTTCTGATTATGAGGCACGCCGTAGTGGAGGACTCCGGAAATTTCGACCACCTGGGGTTCTTTAACGTGCACCTAAATATAAGTACATGGGTGTTTTCGCATTTCGCCCCCATCGAAATGCGGCCGCCGTGGCCGGGATTCGATCCCGCGACCTCGTGCTCAGCAGCCCAACACCATAGCCACTGAGCAACCACGGCGGGTAGTGTCGCTGGCTTTCTAAAGTGTGACAGGCAACTCATTTTGCTTGGCGATTTTAATTGTATTTGCATGCCCGAAGACTCAGTTAAGAATGAACCTGTACGAGACAAAAGTGCCCTACAGCTTAAGGCGTTGGTGGATGAATGTGGCCTTGTTGATGTAGGGGATATATTCCGTGGAAATCAAGTGCAATTTACCCACTTTCAGGGCCAAAGCCATGCACGATTAGATCGCGTTTATATCTCTTCGGATGTTATGTCTATGTGCTGTAACTATGCCGTGAAACATGTTAGTTTTAGTGATCATAGCTTCGTAATGTTTGAAATAGGCAGAAAGCGCAAAGTCTCTGCATTCAACTGGGAACTGTGGAAATTAAATGAACAGCTCTTAACCGACGACACATTTGTCCAAATAGTACGCGAGAAATTGGAATTAGTGTCCACGAGTCACACAAATTTCATCGAAGCTTGGGAACAATTCAAGTGCGAAGTTAAACTAAGTGCAATAGACAGATCATGCATACTACGACATAAAGAAAAACCAAAGGAAAAGGAATTACAGTGCACACTTGATTTCCTTTTGAATGCAGAGACTACAATACCGGGTTTGTTTAAAAGTGAAGTCGAAGTTGTTAAAAGACAGATGGAACAGATGGAAGAAGAAAAATATAAAGGCGCTGTTATTAGAGCGCGTTCAGAGAGGCTTTGGTTAGGCGAAAGACCAACTAAGAGGGCGATTGGTGAAGAAAAAAGATATGCAACAAAAAAACGAAATAAATGAAATTCGCTACCATAACGAAGTGTCGACAGATAAGAGCGTCATTGAAACAGCATTTGTAGAGCGATACCGTAGTTTGCTCGGCACAGAAGTGCAAGTAAATGACATATTTATAAACAACTATGTTAAGCAAATGCCAAGGCTTGACGAGGATATTAAACTAGAGCTTGAAAGACAAATTACTAGAGATGAAATCAAACAAGCAATTGAAGATTTGAGCAAAGGAAAGACGCCTGGGCCAGACGGCCTCGGATCAGCGTTCTATAAAGTTTTTAAGAATGAAGTAGCAGAAATACTATACCATGTTATAGCAGAAGCCTACGATAGTAAACAAATGCCTCCATCGTTCAAACTAAGTCACGTAGTTCTAATTCCTAAAACCGATGAACCTTCCAAATTGCAGTCAGTAGAATCTTATCGGCCCATAAGTTTGACAAATGTAGATTATAAGATCTTTATGAAAGTAGTAGCAAGAAGACTCCAGTCAGTAATTACAGCTATAGTTGGCCCACATCAAACTTGCGGGATTAAAGGACGAAGCATATTCACAAACATACATACCACCAGAAGCATACTAGAAGGTTGTGACGCTTTTTCCGGAAAGATAGCAATGCTTCAACTAGATCTAGAAAAACCTTTCGACAAAGTCGCACATAGCATACTGTTCGCAGTGCTAGAACAAGTTAACGTAGGCAGCATAATAAGTGAAGGCGTGAAAATGGCATATAAGAACTGTACTACTAAGCTTATCATTAACAAAAAGCTTAGCGAAGGAATACCAGTAAGGTCTAGTGTGCGCCAAGGATGCCCAGCCTCAAGCCTGCTATTCGCCATATATCTTGAACCGTTCTGTTTAAAGACTCTGAACAACAAAACGATATGCGGCTATCGCTTCTTAACGCACGAAATTAAAATCCTCTCATACGCAGACGACATCGCAATCTTTTGCCGAACTCAAAAAAGCATCGAAAGTGCCATTAAGGAAGCAAAAACATTTTGCAGCCTAACTGGAAGCGCCATTAGTTGGCAAAAGTGCCTAGGATTCTGGCACGGCGAATGGGACGAGAGGCCGACACAATTAGAAGGTATAAGATTTACTGATACGCCGGGCAAATACCTTGGCATTCCATTGAAACACTATCGCGGAAACAAAGACCAATGGGCGGGTGAAATTGACCGGGTTAAACCCCAAACAACAAAATGGGGCGGACGCGATTTCTCAATCTTTACACGTGCAACTGTGTGTAATATGTTCATGGTAACAAAAGTTTTCTATATGATGCAAGTGCTTTGCATGGCAAGGATGTCTGTGCAAAAGTTACACAGACTGTTTGCTGTTTTTATTTGGGGGTCGAACTGGGAGCGTACTAGTCGTCTGAACTTGTTTCAGTTGGTGAAAAACGGAGGGCTAGGCTTATCGCATTTATTTCTTAAACAAGTTGTTACACGGTTCTTTTTCTTGAGGCAACAGAACGATGCTTTCCTACAGAGTATTTGTCAAGTGTTTTTGAGCCAGGCATTACCCGAATACATAGTGTCATCGT
The DNA here is from genome assembly GCF_038994185.2 of Dermacentor albipictus. Classification (NCBI taxonomy): domain Eukaryota; kingdom Metazoa; phylum Arthropoda; class Arachnida; order Ixodida; family Ixodidae; genus Dermacentor; species Dermacentor albipictus. Next base: position 1,453,629 of record NW_027225592.1, read on the forward strand.
ATTCTACTAATCATGTTCCATTGAAAGGGTTTTTGAAAGAAGTCATTGATGCTTTCCGTTTTTTTGAAAAGCCACTTTTCGATTGAATATCTCTCTGATGTAACAAAGAAAAAATTGTACAGAGACTTGCTTGATGTGATGTGTCCTATGCCGATCTATCGTTCCTTATAAATGTACTAGGACGAGAGCGTAATGTTTTGAGTCGCGTTAAAAAGATGCCTGTTAGAGCGTCGACCAAGACGTTTTTCTTCTATCTTCACACCGGCACGCTCCCTGTAAAACCCTGGCTTAAAGAAAAAGGTATTTTCGTCCCTTGCAGTACTAACTGTAAAATATGCAATAAGCCCGAACCATCGAGCACGTATTTTTAGACTGTTCAGACTCGGTTTTTCTGTGGGACATTTTACAACGGACTGTCAAAAAGCAACTTCCACTTACACCTCACGGGATTCGATTTCTGCCGTTTGATCAGAAAGGGGACGTGCCGTGTGATCTCCTGATGTTGTTGACAATGCACAGTGTATGGAAGACATGAATGGATATAAGACACGAGAATGTTAAATCACAACCGTCAAAAGTGTACTTCAGAGAGGCTGTCATGTACGTCCGCGATGTCTACAGGACACTTTCCGATCCTCCAGAATGGCTACCTGTGTTTGACCAGTTGCTAACACAAGAGCCCTACTAACCTAACAACACGAGGCAAAGTACCAGTCTCGTTTTTAATGCAACCTTTGTGTATGTATGTGGAATTCCAGCAAGAATTCCTGTCCATTGTACGAGGAGAAATCCGGCAATAAAGAAAAAAAAAAGCAGCAGAGTGGCGCAGCGGAAGCGTGCTGGGCCCATAACCCAGAGGTCCGTGGATCGAAACCACGCTCTGCTACATGTTTTCTTGATTTTATTTTTTCCCGTTTAACAGAAAGAGCTTATCAGAACAGTAATTTGGTGTCTTATTACCATAATTGCACTCCGAGAAGTACTCTCTCGCGCTACGCGCATTCGTTTTTCGCCGTAAAAAGAGTACTCTCGTTTATAACAAATATAAGTACGTTTACATAACTGTAGAGTAGCAGCAGAGTGGTGCAGCGGAAGCGTGCTGGGCCCATAACCCAGAGGTCCGTGGATCGAAACCACGCTCTGCTACATGTTTTCTTGATTTTATTTTTCCCGTTTAACAGAAAGAGCTTATCAGAGCAGTAATTTGGTGTCTTATTGACATAATTGCACTCCGAGTAGTACTCTCTAGCGCTACGCGCATTCGTTTTTCGCCTTAAAAAGAGTACTCTCGTTTATAACAAATATAAGTACGTTTACGTAACTGTGGAGTAGCAGCAGAGTGGCGCATTCTGCTTCCGGCAGCCGAGCTGAGCGGTCAGCAGAATCATGGGCTCCAGTGGAGCAGCGGCGGCGGCCACTTTTGGTCGCGGAAACAGGATCACCGACAATGATAATGAGTATCCGTTTATTCTGCCTCAGCTGCCAAAAGGACGAGTGGCTTTGAACACCGTGTTTTTACACGGTGATGTACGTGCCAGACCATACAAGGTCGAAGATTTTAGAGACGCTCTACTGCCGACGGGACTGACGCCGGACGTGGTATGCATAGGGGCGTACCAGATCAACCACGTCTGGGCGGTGACCCTGACTGATGCCACTGCGACGAAACGCCTTATGGCCTTCAAAGAACTGCAAGTGAAGGGACGACGGTGCGTCATCGTGGACCCACAGGACCAGCAGGTGAAGCTTCGGCTTCACTGGCTGCTGTACGGCGTTGCCGACGAGGAAGTCCGGACTGCTTTCGAGGCTTTCGGCAAGGTGGAGGAGGTGAGCCGGGAACGGTGGCGCGTCCATGGCATGGGCGACAAGACTTCGACGACCAGGACTGTACTCCTCAAGCTGAAAAGCGGCGTCAAGGAGGAAGACCTTCCTCATCAGGTTCGCGTCTGTGGAGAGTTGGCCTTAGTGGTCGTGCCCGGTCGACCCATGCAGTGCCTGCGCTGCCAAGGCACGGGGCACGTCCGCCGGGAGTGCAAAGTCCCGCGCTGTTCTAGGTGCAGACGTTTCGGCCACGTTGACGCTGACTGCGTCAAATCCTACGCCGCCGTGACAGGACCAGCAGCGAGTGACGTTGCGGCTGAGCACGTCATGGACGTGGTCGAAACGGAGGACGCCGCCAAGGGAACGGGAGACGTGGTTCCGATAGGGACAGTCAGTGGGTCATCGACTGCCGGCGCAGAAGGCTCAGTAGCTGAGACTGCCGATAAGGCGGGCAAGCCGGTACAGGACCTCCCTGCAGTGAGCCGTCCTACGGGGGGCGTTAACGAAGAGGCGCCCGACAACGACACGACGGCATTGCTGCAGGACAAGGATGTCAACGACGGTGAGTGGACTGCGACTCTCGGTGCCCCAGTCAAGCGCCCCCACGACGAGACCAAAGAAAGGGTCGACGGTGCGACGAGCACAAGCGAGGGGCCGCCGCCCAAGGCGCCTCAAGGAAGGCGGATGGGCTACAAGCCAAAGCCGAATCTAACACCCGAAAGGAAACCTGCGGGCAGAACGCCAGCGCCTAACGACACCAAGAAGCCGGGAGGTCCCGGAGGCGGCTAGCCGAGGGCTAGTCGTGAACGGTAAGCACCATGCTCCGGGCCTGCTTTTCCCGCTAGTTGAAAATGGCTGAAATACCGTCCCTTATTATTGCCACATTGAACGTGCGAGGGTTGGCGGCTAGTCGTAGGCAAAGTCAGGTCTTACGGTTGATCACTGACCACAACCTATACGTACTAGCCGTCCAAGAGACTAAGGTTGACGGAGAGGAGCAGACCGGGAGCATGGTGCGACGATTCACGCACAGATATTTTGCGGTGGTTAGCCATGCGGTAGGCACGTCCGCGGGGTGCATTCTGTTCGTTAAGAAGCTGCCTGGACTGCAGATTCAAAGTGTATTTTCATGCGAATCTGGAAGGATTGTTTTTTGTGATGTTTCGATATGCGAGGTTGAATTCCGTGTCATATGCGTGTATGCTCCGAATTCAGTGGAGGAGCGTGTCTTGTTTTTTTCGAACCTTTCTAAGTATGTCCATTGTGAGAAGCGCTTTATGTTGTTAGGGGACTTTAATTGTGTGTTGAATGCCAGAGATAGAGTGAATAATGCCGGTGTGCGAGACAAAAGCTGTAGCGTATTATCACAACTAATAGCGGAAAATGAACTTGACGATGTTTACGAGTGCCTGGAAGGGGGGCGGGAAGTGACTTTTTATCGTTTTCAGGGCAGTAGTCACGCACGACTGGATCGAATGTACATGTCATTGGACACGATTCCAAGATGCCATAGTTATTGTGTTGTGCCCGTGTCGTTTTCGGACCACTGCCTTGTAAAATGCCACATAGGTGTAGTGAAAACGAAACATGCTTTTAATTGGGATCTGTGGAAAATGAATGCCTTGTTACTAAATGATCAGGGGTTTGTAAAAGCAGTAAGGGATGCGGTTAATGAAATATTCGATGAGGCAACGGAAACAATAACAGAGAAGTGGGAATGTTTTAAACAAAAGGTTAAAATTAAAGCCATAGAAAGATCGAGTTGCATAAAATTCGAGAGGGAAATGAAAGAAAAGGGCTTAAGAAGACTGTTGGAGCAGCTGATAATGCTTGAGTGTAGAGAGCCTGGTACATATAAAGACGACGTGCGAAACATCAAGGAAAAACTTGAACAGTTCGACAAAGAGCGTTATCAAGGTGCCATCGTGCGTGCGCGAGCACATGCACTAGCGGCAGGGGAGACGCCCACTAAAAGGGCACTGGGTCTTGAGAAGGCGCACGGACGGCGAAACCACATCGATGAAATTCTAATGAATGGGACTGTCGTTGAAGACAATGAGAGCATTGGGAGTGCCTTTTTCGAGTATTACCAGTCGCTCTTTGCATATCAGGAAGCGAATGTAGATGGTTTTAAAGCGCATTTTCTTACTCGCATGCCGCGAATAAGTTATGATTTCAAAGAAGGATTAGAAGCCAAAATAACTGAGGGGGAAGTCGAAAAGGCAATCGACGATTTGAACCCGGGAAAGTCGCCTGGACCTGACGGTCTCTGCGCTGGGTGGTATAAGGCATTTAAGAGAGAATTCGCTCCATTGTTGGCAGATGTATTCAATGGCGCGTATCAGCAGAAATGTTTGCCCCCTTCCTTTGGAAAAGCGCACACCATACTAATACCTAAGAGCGATCAAATAGATAAACTAAAGTTGGTGTCGTGCTACAGGCCAATATCACTAACAAATGTTGATTACAAGATATTTATGAAGATTTTAGCTACCAGACTCCAAGGCGTCATCAGAGAAATAGTAGAAGACCATCAAACCTGTGGCATCAGAGGGCGAACTATTTTTTCTAACATTCATAAGATGCGAAGTGTTCCCGAGTGCTGTGACGTCACCGGAGGTGGCGTTGCAGTTCTTCAGCTCGATCTCGAGAAAGCTTTCGATTGTGTAGCGCATGTTATTTTGTTTGCCATCTTGGATCACGTTAATGTCGGTTCCATCATCACTGAGGGCGTGGCCTTGGCGTACAAGAATTGCACAACCAGATTAATTGTAAACAAGTCACTGGGGGCCCCCATTAACATTATGCGTTCAGTGCGCCAAGGCTGTCCCCTCAGTCCACTTCTGTTTGCTATTTATATAGAGGCCATGTGTGTGGCAATAAATGAAAATGACATAATACGTGGTTTTAGATTAGCAGCGACAGAAGTCAAACTACTTGCGTATGCAGATGACATCGCAGTGTGTTGCATAGATAAACCAAGTGTAACCGAAGCAATATCTATAGTCAAACACTTCTGTGAAGTCACGGGTAGCAGAATAAAGTGGGGCAAATCTCTCGGGCTGTGGCATGGGGATTGGCTGTCCGCACCAGACTATTTTGCGAATGTGACCTGGGTGAAAACTCCCAAGACGTATCTCGGAATTCCCTTAGACAGTTACAATAGCAGTGATGAATATTGGAGGAACCAAACAAGTGAAATTAAAGAAAAAGTAGAAAAATGGAAAGCTACTAACCTGTCTGTTTTTGCAAGAGCGACAGTTTGTAACGTCTTTTTAGTCGCCAAGTTATACTACGTTATACGAGCGTTATATTGTTCTAGAGTAAATGTGCAAAAGCTGCACAGAGTGTTTGCTGTGTTCATCTGGGGTTCAACCTGGGAAAGGTGCAGTCGAACAAATCTGTTCAGAAGAGTGAAGGACGGGGGTGTGGGTTTGGCGCATCTTTTTGTTCGACAACTAGTGAACCGATTTTTGTTTTTCCGCGATGTGCGCGATCCTTTTCTGCGCACAGTATGTCAACTCAGATTGACCGAAGCATTGCCGGCACATGTTGTCAGTACGGCCGGCATGACCGGAAGACTTCGTGGCTATTTTAAGGAAGTGGTAGACAGTGTGCGTTTTCTTACTGTTCGTTTTTCAAGTGATTACTTGTGTCAAGTGAAAAGGAAAACGCTGTATAAAGATGTGTGTGACATTGCTTTCCCAGTGCCGTTATACAGAGCCATGTACAGTGGAGGGCAAGGACAGGACGTCCTTAAACGGGTTAAACGCATGCAGGTGCCACCAGGGGTAAAATCCTTCTTTTTTAGGCTCCACACTGGAACCCTGTCCGTGAAGACGTTTATGGAAGAACGAGGCTGTCTCGTACCCTGGGGTTCTCACTGCTTGATCTGCAAGAAGCCCGAAACCATAGATCATGTGTTCTTGCACTGCTGGGCTGCTGTGTTCTTCTGGGACGTCTTGAAGCGAACCCTGAAGAAAGAATTACCTGTAAACCCCCAAGGGATCAGGTATCTGCCTATTAAGGATGAAGACGGGGTCCCATATGACTTCATTATGTTGAATGCTCTCCACTGTATATGGCGGGCGCGAATGGCTGGGTACCACTGTGATCCCGACGCACGGCCGGTTCATATATATTTCACAGAATCTATGTCGCGGTTTGTTGATCTACAGAAAATGCAAGAATGTCCACAGGATTGGCTGTCGAGGCTAGAAGCTCTCACAGCCATGAAGGAATTTTAATTTGACAACGCCGGTCCTATACGGACCGATGGCATTATTGTAATTTTTTTTCGCCTTTTTGGATTTCTGCGATGCGTGTAATATTTGTATTTTCTGTGTTATGTCAAAGACCGGCATTAAATAAAAAAAAAGCAGCAGAGTGGCGCAGCGGAAGCGTGCTGGGCCCATAACCCAGAGGTCCGTGGATCGAAACCACGCTCTGCTACATGTTTTCTTGATTTTATTTTTCCCGTTTAACAGAAAGAGCTTATCAGAGCAGTAATTTGGTGTCTTATTGACATAATTGCACTCCGAGTGGTACTCTCTAGCGCTACGCGCATTCGTTTTTCGCCTTGAAAAGAGTACTCTCGTTTATGACAAATATAAGTACGTTTACATAACTGTGGAGTAGCAGCAGAGTGGCGCAGCTCATTCTGCTTCCGGCAGCTGAGCTGAGCGGTCAGCAGAATCATGGGCTCCAGTGGAGCAGTGACAGCGGCCACTTCTGGCCGCGGATCCAGGCTAAACGACGATAAGGATTACCCCTTTATTTTGCCGCAACTGCCTAAAGGACAAGTGGTTATTAACACCGTCTTTTTGCACGGTGATGTTCGCGCCAGACCTTATAAGGTGGAAGATTTCCGAGACGCCCTTCTGCCGACGGGCCTGCTGCCTGATGTGGTATGCATAGGGGCGTACCAGATCAACCACGTCTGGGCAGTGACCCTCAGCGATGCGACTGCCACAAAGAGGCTTCTGGACCATAAGGAGCTGCAAGTGAAGGGACGACGGTGCGTCATCGTAGGTCCTCGTCATCGCAGGTGAAGCTAAGGCTTCACTGGCTGCTGTACGGCGTTGCCGACGAGGACGTCCGGACGGCATTCGCGGCTTTCGGCAAGGTGGAGGAGGTGAGCCGGGAGCGGTGGCGCGTCGAAGGCATGGGAGCGAAGACCTCAACCACCAGGACCGTCATTCTGAAATTGAAGAGCGGAATGAAAGTGGAGGACCTGCCCCATCAGATCCGCGTCGGCGGCGAGCTGGCCTTGGTCGTCGTCCCCGGGCGACCGATGCAGTGCTTGCGCTGCCACTGCACGGGACACGTCCGCCGTGAGTGCAGAGTCCCCCGCTGTACGTTATGCAGACGTTTCGGCCACGTCGACGCTGACTGCGTAAGATCTTATGCCACCGTAACAGGCCCAGTAACTTGCGACATTGCGGCAGAGCATGTCATGGACGTGGCCGAGGCGGAGGACGCTGCCAAAGGAACTCTAGACACGGTTCCGCCAGCGACAGCCAGTGGGACGACGAGTTTGGCCGTAGACAGCAAGGTGGCGGAGGCTACCCTGAAGCCGAGTGGGATGGCACAGGACGCGACCGTTATGGGCCCGTCTACGCGGAGCAGGAGTGAAGACCCGCTCGACAACGGCACGACGGCGATGCAGCAGGACGGGGCCGTCCTTGACGGCGACCGGTCTTCGACTCATGGAGCCCCAGTCAAGCGCCCGCATGACCAGACTAAGGACCGAAACGACGGAGCGACCAGCACCAGCGAAGGGCCGCCGACAAAGACACCTCTTGGGAGGCGGGCGAGCTTGAAACCGAAGCCGAATGTCCCACCTGAGAGAAAGCCTGCGGACAAAGTGCCGTCCACAAGCAACGCCGGAAAACCGGGAGGTCCCGGAGGCGGCTAGCCGAGGGCTAGTCGTGAACGGTAAGCAGCATGCTCCGGGCCTACTATTCTCTTAAGCTCAACATGGCTCAGATACCGACCCTAAATATTGCCACTTTAAACGTGAGAGGGTTGGCGGCTAGTCGTAGGCAAAGTCAGGTCCTACGGTTGGTCACTGACCACAATGTCGACGTACTAGCCATCCAAGAAACTAAGGTTGACGGGGAGGAGGAGACCGGGAGCATGGTGCGCCGCTTCACGACTAGGTATTTTGCAGTGGTAAGCCATGCGTTAGGCACGGTTGGGGGGTGCATTCTTTTTGTGAAGAAACTGCCTGGACTGCAAATTCAAAGTACCTTTTCTTGTCAGTCTGGAAGGATTGTTTTCTGCGATATTGTGTTGTGCGATTTTCAGTTCCGCGTCATATGCGTATATGCACCCAATTCAGTTGAAGAGCGTGCCCGTTTATTTTCGAACCTTTCGCAGTATGTTCGATGCGATAAACGCGTTATGCTGCTAGGAGACTTCAATTGTGTTATGAGCGCTAGAGACAGAGCCAATAATGCCGGTGTGCGTGACAGAAGCGGTGAAGTCTTGTCAAAACTAATTAGTGAAAATGAACTCGATGACGTGTTTGAGTGTCTGGAAGGGGGGCGTGACGTGACTTTTACACGTTTTCAGGGCAGTAGCCATGCGCGGTTGGACCGAATCTACATGTCGCTGGATACAATTCCAAGATGCCACGGTTATTCTGTAGTGCCCGTATCGTTCTCTGATCATTGTCTCGTAATATGTAATGTCGGTATAAGGAAACGAAAACATGAGTTTAATTGGGAGATGTGGAAAACGAATGCTTTGTTATTAAATGATGAATCTTTTGTAAAGGCAGTACGGGATGCCATTAATGAAATACGCGAAGATGCAGCTGAAACAATAGCTGAAAAATGGGAATGGTTTAAACAAAAAGTTAAAATGAAAGCCTTAGAAAGGTCAAGCAGCCTCAAATTTGAGAGGGAATATAAAGAAAAGGGTTTGCGTACACTACTTCAGCAGCTGATAACGCTTGAGTGCAAAGAGCCTGGTCAGTACAAAGACGATGTGCGGAGCGTCAAGGAAAAGCTTGAACAGTTCGATAAAGAACGATATCAAGGTGCCATCGTGCGAGCACGAGCAGATGCATTAGCGGCGGGGGAGACGCCCACAAAAAGGGCGCTTGGACTCGAGAAGGCGCATGGACGGCGAAACCATGTCGATAAGATTTTAATGAACGGGGTTGTTGTTGAGGACAACGAAAGCATAGGACGCGCCTTCTTTCAGTACTACCAGTCGCTCTTTGCATTTCAGCCAGCGAATGTAGAGAGTTTCAAAGCCGATTTTCTTCAGTGGATTCCGAGGCTGGCAGATGACGCTAAAGAACGATTGGAAGGCAACATTACCGAGCACGAAGTTGAAAGGGCAATCGGCGATTTGAACTCGGGCAAGTCGCCTGGGCCTGATGGACTCTGTGCGGCGCTATATAAGGCTTTCAAAACAGAACTGGCCCCACTGTTAGCAGATGTGTTTAATGAAGCGTATGAGAAGAAATTATTGCCACCATCTTTTGGAAAAGCGCACACAATACTAATCGCTAAGAGCGATCAAACAGACAAACTCAGATTCATGGCATCCTATAGACCTATATCACTAACAAACATTGATTACAAGATCTTTATGAAGATTTTAGCTGCGAGACTTCAAGGAGCCATCAAGGAAATTGTCGGAGACCACCAAACTTGCGGCATCAAGGGGCGGTCCATTTTTTCTAACATCCATCAGATGCGGTGCGTGCTCGAATGCTGTGACGTCACCGATGGTGGCGTTGCAGTTCTTCAGCTCGATTTGGAGAAAGCGTTCGATTGTGTCGCTCACGTTATTTTGTTTGCCATCTTGGATCATGTTAATGTCGGTTCCATCATCAGTGAGGGCGTGGCCTTGGCGTATAAGAATTGCACAACACGACTAATTGTCAATAAGTCTCTGGGGGCCCCCATTAACATCATGCGTTCAGTACGCCAAGGCTGTCCCCTCAGTCCGCTTTTATTTGCACTCTATATAGAAGCAATGTGCGTAGTCATAAACGGAAATAACAAAATACGTGGTTTCAGATTAGCAGCGGCAGAGGTGAAGTTGCTCGCATACGCAGATGACATTGCAGTGTGTTGCACAGACAAACCAAGTGTAACGGAAACAGTACCGGTAGTGAAACATTTCTGTGATGTCACGGGTAGTAGACTAAATTGGGGCAAATCCCTAGGCCTGTGGCCCGGGAAATGGGTGTCTGCACCGGACAACTTCGCGTACCTCAACTGGGTCAAAACGCCGACGAGGTATCTGGGTGTTCCTCTCAATAGCTACAATAGTAGCGATGATTATTGGAGGAGCCAAGTCGATGAAATGAAAGAAAAGGCGGACAGATGGAAGGGTGCGAAGCTGTCTATTTTTGCAAGGGCGACAGTATGTAATATGTTTTTTGTCTCAAAGTTATATTATGTCTGGCAAGCGCTGTATTGTTCGAGAGCAAGTGTGCAAAGACTGCACAGAGTGTTTGCTGTTTTCGTCTGGGGATCAACATAGGAAAGGTGCAGCCGAACAAATTTGTTTAGAAGAGTGAAGGACGGGGGTGTGGGTTTGGTTCACCTTTTTGTTAGACAACTTGTAAACCGATTCTTGTTTTTTCGCGATGTGCGCCATCCTTTTCTGCGCACTGTATGCCAGCTCAGGTTGAGCGGCGCTTTGCCGGCACATGTTGTTAGTACGGCAAGCGTTACCGGATCACTTCGTGGCTACTTTAAGGAAGTGGTCGACAGCGTGAGATTTCTTTCGGTTCAGTTTTCATGGATTACCTTTGCGAAGTGAAAAGGAAAAGAATGTATAGAGATGTGTGTGACATTGTTTTTCCAGTGCCGTTATACAGAGCCATTTACAATGGAGGGCCAGGATTTGATGTACTTAAACGGGTAAAACGCATGGAGGTGCCACCAGGAGTAAAAACCTTTTTTTTTAAGCTTCACACCGGAACGCTCTCCGTGAAGACTTTCATGGAAGAGCGAGGATGTATCGTACCATGGGGAAGCCATTGCTTGATCTGCAAAAAGCAGGAAACAATAGATCACGTTTTCTTAGAATGTTGGGAGGGCTTCTTTTTCTGGGACGTCTTAAAGCGAACCCTGAAAAAGGAGTTACCGGTGGACCCCCAAGGGATAAGGTATCTGACAATTAAGGATGATGATGGGGTTCCATATGATTTTATTATGTTAAACGCTCTCCACTGTATATGGCGGGCTCGTATGGCAGGGTACTACTGTGATCCTGACGCTAGGCCCGCTCGCGCTTATTTCAGAGAATGCATGACACGATTTATAGAAATACAGAAAATGCAGCAATGTGTTCCGGAATGGCTGTGGAGGCTAGAACCTCTGACAGCCATGAAGGAATTTTAAGTTGACAACGCCTGTCCAATAGGGACAGATGGCTTTTGTTGTACGATGTGACTCTTTTCTTTCTTTTTTTTGTTTGTATTGCAATTGTAATACTGTAATGTGTTGAAACTGGACGTTCTGCGAAAAACCGGCAATAAATAAAAAAAAAGCAGAGTGGCGCAGCGGAAGCGTGCTGGGCCCATAACTCAGAGGTCCGTGGATCGAAACCACGCTCTGCAACATGTTTTCTTGATTTTATTTTTTCCCGTTTAACAGAAAGAGCTTATCAGAGCAGTAATTTGGTGTCTTATTGCCATAATTGCAATCCGAGAAGTACTCTCTCGCGCTACGCGCATTCGTTTTTCGCCTTAAAAAAAGAGTACTCTCGTTTATAACAAATATAAGTACGTTTACATAACTGTAAAGTACCAGCAGAGTGGCTTCCGGCTCCCGAGCTAAACGGATCGCGGAATCATGGGCTCCAATGGAGCGGCATATGCGGCTGTTAGCCGCGGCAACAGGCTTTCGACGGAGGAAGATAAGGATTTCCAGATTATTTTGCCTCGGCTACCTACCGGACGCATCGTGTTAAACACAGTTTTTTTGCACGGCGACACTCGTGTTCGCCCGTTTCGCGTAGAGGATTTTCGGGACGCGCTTCAAGCTCTTGGTATGCTCTCTGGCGTCGTCGCCCTTGGAGCGTACCAAATTAACCACGTATGGGCGGTGACGATGAAGACAGCAGAGGCGGCCCAAAAGCTGGCTGCACTGAAGGAGCTTCAGGTCAAGGGGCGTCGCTGCCTGGTCATCGACCCTAAAGAACAGCAGGTGAAGCTTCGTCTTCACTGGCTTCTTCATGGTGTGGATGATGAAGACGTAAAGACTGCGCTGGCTTCCTTTGGCAAAGTCACGGAAGTAACCCGGGAGCGCTGGCGAGTGGATGGAGTTTCCGACAAGGGCTCGACGACCCGAGCAGTGCTGCTGCAGCTTAAGGCTGGACTGAAAGTCGACGACCTGCCCCACCAGATCCGCGTCGCCGGCGAGCTTGCGCTGGTCGTAGCCCCAGGTCGCCCCATGCAGTGCCTGCGCTGCCGGGGCTCTGGTCACGTTCGTCGAGAATGTAAGGTACCCCGCTGCTCCCGGTGCAGGCTTTTCGGACACAACGACACGGACTGTGTACGTTCATACGCAGTAGCCGCGGGGTCGGCGGAGAGCGAGCCGTTGACATCAGACCACATGATGGACGTGACGGAGGCCGAGGAAGCGGCCAAGGGAGCTGGAAGCGGCAATGCGGTGGCAGAAGCGAGCGGGACGAGGACGCCGACTAAAGGAGGACCGAACAACGTCCCTCCTCCCGACGAGCCACAAACCGCACTAATCAGCGTCAGGGTGGCCCAGAAAGAAAATGAGAGCCGCCAGCCGGCTACTGATACTACGGAGGCAGCGGTAAACGACAACGCGACCCCTGCTAGCGCCCGCGTCGAAAGCGTCTCGGCACCAGTGAAGAGGTCCCTGCAGCAGGAGGAGAAAGTGGACGGGAAGGCCAGCGGTGACTCCGAGGCGCCGCCCGCTAAGACGCTACCCGGCAGGCGCTCCACCCTCAAGCCTAAACCTAACCTGGAGGCTGACCGTAGGCTCACCCCGAAGCCGACAAAAGACGAACTCGGACGACGGCCACCGGATGGCCACGGAGGCGTCTAGCGGTCAGCTAGACGTTAAGGTGAGCACCATGCTCCGGGCCTTCTCCCCTCCTGTTTAAATCAGTAATGGCTACCAACCCGTCGCTTAGCCTCGGCACGCTAAACGTTCGAGGTCTGGCCGCCAAAAGGAAACAGAGTCAGGTGTATAGACTGCTAGTGGACCACGACCTCGACGTTTTAGCAGTGCAAGAAACCAAAGTAGACGGCGAGGAGGAGACCGGGAGCATGGTGCAAAGGTTCACGTACAACTACTATACGGTAGTGAGCCATGCCTTAGGGACTTCGGCGGGGTGTGTCTTGTTCGTGAGGAAGCTTCCAGGCCTGGTTATAGACGGTTACTTCTCGTGCTCTTCCGGTCGACTTGTGGTTTGTGATTTCAGCTATTGCGATGTCCAATGGCGCGTGCTGTGCATTTATGCGCCTAACACGGTGCAAGAAAGGGTCAATTTCTTTTTGAACTTGAAGCACCAGTTCTCTGCGCACAAAATGATAGCCTGTGTTGGGGATTTCAATTGTGTATTGAACATCGAAGATAGGTCTACGCGACGCGTAATTTACGACAAAAGCAGCGATATCCTGGCGCAGATCATACACGAATTAGAATTAGAGGATATAGCTCAGTGTTTCGGGGCTGACCGAGAAGTGAGGTACACCCACTTCCAAGGAATAAGTCATGCACGATTAGACCGTATCTATCTATCATATCATTTAGTAGAAAAATGCCAGTGCTATGCAGTTACTGCCGTATCCTTTTCTGACCACTGCCTGGTAAAATGCAGGGTGGGCCGCAAAAAAGAACGGAAAGAATTCGTCTGGGAACTGTGGAAAATGAATGCTGAGCTTCTACGGGATGATACTTTTACCGAAACGGTAGTGAATGCTCTGAATTCTTTTGGAAAAGACAGTTCTATGAAGTTGGGCGAGGAATGGGAGCTGCTGAAACAAACTATTAAAATCAAGGCAATTGAAAGAAGTAGCGTACTACGATATGAAGAGAAGGCAAGAGAAAGGGATTTAATAACATTACTGGAAAAATTTGTGATGCTCGAATGCATGCAACCCGGCGCTTATCAAGAAGATATGCGTGCTATTAAGAAAAAGCTCGAGGTTTTCGATGAAGAGCGTTATCGAGGCGCGCTCGTGCGTGCGAGAGCAGAAAGACTGGCATGCGGGGAAATGCCTTCGAAAAGAGCACTGGGATTACAAAAAAAGCACTCCAGACGCAAGCAGATTGAGGCCATCGAATATAACGGGGTGGTAGTAACCGATATGAAGAATATAGGGCGTGCCTTCTTTGAACATTTCGAAAAGCTTTTCGCATTCAGGCCCGTCAACATGCAAAGTTTCAAGCACTTATTTTTGCAGCGAATGCCACAGCTGTCGAGTGACGTTAAAGAAACGTTGGAAGGACAGATAAGTGAACAGGAAGTGATAAAGGCCATCGAAGACCTGAATCCTGGCAAGTCACCAGGTCCAGACGGTCTTTGCGCCGCTTGGTACAAATCGTTCAAAAGCCTCCTAGCTCCTATCTTGACCGCAGTTTTCAATGAAGCATACGAAATGAAAATATTTCCACCATCCTTCGGCCAGTCCCATACAGTACTAATACCTAAAACAGAAGAGACCGAGAAGCTCAAGCAACTTTCCTCCTATAGACCCATAGCGCTTACTAACTGCGACTACAAAATACTGATGAAGGTGCTGGCACGGCGTATGCAGTCAGTCATTAAGGAAGTAGTCGGCCCACACCAGACGTGTGGCATTCGCGGAAGAACCATCTTCACTAACATTCATAAGTTGAAGTGTGTGCTGGAGTGTTGTGATGCCATGTGTGATGCAGTTGCGATCCTCCAGCTTGACTTGGAGAAAGCGTTTGATTGCGTTTCTCACGACATATTGCTCACCATCCTTGAACATGTTAATTTTGGCCACATAATCACTGAGGGGGTGACCATGGCGTACCGGAGTTGCTATACGAGACTTATAATTAATCAAATGCTGGGGGCCCCCATTAACGTGAAGCGCTCCGTTCGCCAGGGTTGTCCACTCAGCCCACTCCTGTATTGTGTTTACATAGAAACGCTATGTCAGGCCATCATTGAAAATGAATACATTAAGGGATTTTGCCTCCAAGCAGCAGAGGTGAAGTTATTGGCATATGCTGACGATGTGGCTGTATGTTGTAAAGATACCCAAAGTGTATTGAACGCTGTGAGTATCGTCAGACAGTTTGGTAATGCCACTAATAGCTTCGTGAACTGGCAGAAATGTTTGGGGTTTTGGCACGGAGGATGGGCGTCCACACCAGACCACTTTTCGAACGTCACCTGGGTCACGACGCCAGTTAAGTACCTTGGCGCACCCCTTGATGCCTACAAGGACAGTAGCGAGTACTGGAAGGAGCGGACAAAAGAAATAAAAGAAAAAGCCGACCGATGGAACGCCGGCCACCTGTCAATGTTCGCGAAAGCAACAGCGTGCAACATGTTTCTCGTAACAAAGATCTGGTACGTAATGCAGGTCCTACAGTGCTCTCGGATTAATGTGCAGAAATTGCACCGCGTGTTCGCTGTTTTCGTGTGGGCATCGAGCTGGGAGCGATGTAGCCGAGATAATCTCTTCCGGCGCGTGAAGGATGGTGGTCTGGGGTTGGCGCACCTCTTCTTGCGTCAACTAGTAAACAGGTTTTTCTTTTTTCGAGACACAAATGACCCATTTCTACGCACCGTTATCCAAATGAGGTTGTCAAGATCACTTCCCGAATTCGTTGTAGGCACCGAAATAATGCCAGGACCAGTCCGTGGTTTCTTTAGGGAAATAATTCAGAGTGTCTCCTTTTTGCGTGTTCGTTTTTCTAGTGCATATCTGTGGAGTGTAAAACGGAAAAAGTTATATCGTGATTTATGTGACAGTGTTTTGCTGGTACCCATGTACAGAGCCCCGTACAGTGGAGGCCCAGGCCTAGATGTATTGAAAAGGGTGAAGAAAATGCCAGTTGAACCAGCCACAAAATCGTTCTTCTTTAAATTACACACCGGTACTCTACCTGTTAAAATCTTTCTTGAACAACGTGGGTTCTACATGCCATGGGGAACCCACTGCCTTATATGTAAAAAAACAGAAAGCATAGATCATGTCTTCATCCACTGTTGGGAAGGGGTCTTCTTCTGGGACGTGTTACAAAGGACTCTAAAAAAGGAGCTACCTATAGATCCCCACGGAATCAGGTTTCTGCCAGTATATGACGACGAAGGTTCCCCGTACGACCTGATTATGCTTACGGGTCTCCACTGTTTATGGCGCGCAAGAATGTCGGGTTACCATTGTGACCCGGATGCCCGACCGGCACGTCTATACTTTTGTGAATGCATGCAACGGTATGTCGAAGTGCAGAAGTTGCAACAGCCTGTTCCTGAGTGGCTGTCGAGGGTTGAACCCCTGACAGCACTAAAGGAATTTTAATCCGACAACGTCGTGCCACAGTAGCGGACGGCAACGAATGTAGATATTACTGTTCTGTGTTCCGTTTGTGTATTCATTCCTGATTGCTTCTTTGGTCTTTGTTTATATCATTTAGGAATTTGTGTTGTGATATGTCGAGGACTGGCAATAAAGAAAAAAAAAAGCAGAGTGGCGCAGCGGAAGCGTGCTGGGCCCATAACCCAGAGGTCCGTGGATCGAAACCACGCTCTGCTACATGTTTTCTTCATTTTATTTTTCCCGTTTAGCAGAAAGAGCTTATCAGAACAGTAATTTGGTGTCTTATTACCATAATTGCACTCCGAGAAGTACTCTCTCGCGCTACGCGCATTCGTTTTTCGCCTTAAAAAAGAGTACTCTCGTTTATAACAAATATAAGTACGTTTACATAACTGTAAAGCAGCAGAGTGGCGCAGCGGAAGCGTGCTGGGCCCATAACCCAGAGGTCCGTGGATCGAAACCACGCTCTGCTACATGTTTTCTTCATTTTATTTTTCCCGTTTAGCAGAAAGAGCTTATCAGAACAGTAATTTGGTGTCTTATTACCATAATTGCACTCCGAGAAGTACTCTCTCGCGCTACGCGCATTCGTTTTTCGCCTTAAAAAAGAGTACTCTCGTTTATAACAAATATAAGTACGTTTACATATCTGTAAAGTAGCAGCAGAGTGGCGCAGCGGAAGCGTGCTGGGCCCATAACCCAGAGGTCCGTGGATCGAAACCACGCTCTGCTACATGTTTTCTTCATTTTATTTTTCCCGTTTAGCAGAAAGAGCTTATCAGAACAGTAATTTGGTGTCTTATTACCATAATTGCACTCCGAGAAGTACTCTCTCGCGCTACGCGCATTCGTTTTTCGCCTTAAAAAAGAGTACTCTCGTTTATAACAAATATAAGTACGTTTACATAACTGTAAAGTAGCAGCAGATTGGCGCAGCGGAAGCGTGCTGGGCCCATAACCCAGAGGTCCGTGGATCGAAACCACGCTCTGCTACATGTTTTCTTCATTTTATTTTTCCCGTTTAACAGAAAGAGCTTATCAGAGCAGTAACTTGATGTCTTATTGACATAATTGCACTCCGAGAAGTACTCTCTCGCGCTACGCGCATTCGTTTTTCGCCTTAAAAAGAGTACTCTCGTTTATAACAAATATAAGTACGTTTACATAACTGTGGAGGAGCAGCAGAGTGGCGCAGCGGATTCCACTTCCGGCCACCGTAGTGTACGGTCGTATAATGTCGAGCTCCCTTGGAGCGGCGAATGCGGCCCAGCAGGGCCGCGGTAACAGGACAGATGCACAGGATTCTACGGAATATGACGTTATTTTGCCACAACTGCCATCAGGTTCGTCTGTTTTAAATACTGTTTTTCTTCACGGCAGCGCTAAATCCAGGCCGTTTCGAGCTGAGGACTTCCGAGATACATTGGATCGTCTGGAACTCCTCCCCGAGGTAGTTGCCTTTTGGGTGTTTCAGATGAATCACGTGTGGGCGGTCACCTTCAAGACTGCGGAAGGAATGAAGAAGTTGCTCGCCGTCACTGATGTGACTGTGAAGAATCACCGCTGCCTCGTGATAGATCCGAGCACCCATACTGTCCGCCTAAGGCTCTATTGGCTGCTTTACCACATACAAGATGAAGACGTGCGCGCTGCTCTTGCACCGTACGCTAAAGTGACGGACGTTTGCAGAGAGCAATGGCGTGTACCAGGACTCGGCGATAAGGGCTCCTCGACACGGACGGTTAATCTGCAGCTCAAGGGTGGCGTGACCTTGGATGACCTGCCACACCAGCTACGAGTGTGTGGCATTACGGCCCTTGTGGTGGTACCGGGGAGACCGCCGCTTTGCCTGCGGTGTCAGCGAACAGGGCACATTCGCCGAGACTGCCGCGTCCCACGGTGTAAGCTCTGTCGTCGGTTCGGATATGACGATAGCCAGTGCGCTAAAACCTACGCAAGCGTAGCGAGCCAAAGGAGCCGGGAGGACCCCACCGAGCACATCATGGACTAGGCGGACGCGGCGGAGGCTGCGGGAATCAAGGACAGACAACCTACGTCGGCAGCTGTTGAAACGTCCGAGAAGGAACTTGCGAAAAGTGTGGGAAGCGACCACAGTGACGTGGCACCTGAACGACAGGTTACCGCTACGCCAACGTGCTCCGTCAAAGACGTCTCTGATACCACTCAAGCCTCGCCGAGTAGCGACCAAGAAGACATGGACGTCGCGAGCAGCTCGTCTGCGAAACGCCCACACACGCAAGTTTCCGAAGGTGACGAAGGGGGCAGCGGGAAGGCACAGGAGCCGCCCAGGAAAGAAAGTTCGTACCGCCGTCCTTCTTTCAAGCCAAAGCCTCACATTCCGCCGGATTCTATTCCGACGGTACCGAAGGCGCCCCCGTAATAACGAGGGCGTCGCCCAGCAATGCCTGTATGCGAGGTGAGGGACGGGCTGCAGAGTACAATGGTAAAGTTCGGTCGCTTTTGCCTAGGAAAGAATTGTGCGCGTTCTGAGAAATGGCAGGATGTATGGGTTCACTTGAACTAGTATGCTTGTTTTTCTTCTTGTTAAAAAAAGTGGAGATGGCTTCAAAATCTGTAATAGCGCTACGCATTGGCACGCTCAATGTCCGAGGCCTGGGCGCGAAAAGGCGGCAGTACCAGGTCAGCCGGTTACTGGAAGAAAATGATTTATACATAGTCGCTCTACAGGAAACAAAAATTGAAAGTGAAGAGCGCACCGACCGAATGGTTCAAAGATTTAGAGCGCGGTACAGTGCGTGCGTTTCCCATGCTGTGGGCAGTTCCGGTGGGTGTGTTTTGTTGTTGCGGAAATCTTTAGAAATTGTACCGCAATCCGTATTTGTTTGTGATGAAGGTCGAATGATTGTGTGTGACTTTTTGCTCTGGGATTCCGAATGGCGGGTAATTTGCATATACGCCCCAAATAATGAAAGAGAATGCCGTGACTTTTTTGGAAAACTTGATGTCTATTTGAAATCTGAGCGCTATATTATCTTGCTGGGAGACTTCAATTGTGTTTGTTTTTCTGACGACCGGAATAACAACTTGCTTGTACGCGATCAAAGTGCAGGTTTCTTGCTCGCAGCAACCCGAGAGCGTGAATTAGAAGATGTTGGTACGGTGTTTTGCAGTGGAAAGCAGACTGTGTTCACGCATTTCCAACGGGGCAGTCACGCGAGATTAGATCGAGCTTATATATCAGCGAGACTGGTTCCATTGTTAGAAGCTATGACGTGAGGCACGTATCCTTCAGCGACCACAGTCTTGTAATGTTCTCGCTCGGCAAGAGAAAAGAAAACTGCCCTTTTAATTGGTGCTTATGGAAATTCAACGTCAAACTTCTGGACGACGCAAGCTTTCTCGCGTTTATAAAAGAACATATATGAGAGATGCTTGATAGTGAATCCGCGGGGTTTATAGCGATGTGGGAAGAGTTAAACAGGAATTTAAAATAACAGCCATTGAAAGAGCCTCTGTGTTACGCCACAATGAAAAAAGAAAAGAAAATGAATAGCGAAATAAGCTTAACGTATTGTTGTCGATAAAATGCCCATAGCCAGAAGAGTTGTCAACAGAGATAACGAATATAAAAAATTAGCTTGAAATCATTGATGTCAAGAGATATAGGGGGTCAGGGATACGTGCGCGCTCAGAGCATTTGTGGCTCGGGGAAACGCCCACAAGGCGCGCTTTGGGCGAAGAGAAAAGATACGCATCGCAAAATGAAATAAAAGAAATTGAATACGGCAACGTGCGTAGTACCGATAGTAATACAATACAGCGTGCCTTCTTCGAACACTGCAGAGAGTTGTTAAGCTGCAAAGGAGCGGTAGAAGCTGGCTTTGATAGCGAATACTTGCCTTTAATGCCGAGGCTAGATGATGACGTCAAGACAGTCCTCGAGGAACCGATTACGTTGAATGAGATCGAAACCGCCATTGATGAACTCAAACCTGGAAAGGCGCCTGGACCTGATGGCCTAGGCGCAGCTTTCTACAATGCATTTAAGCATGAACTAGCAGTCATTTTACACCGTGTTCTAGCCGAGGCTTATAAAGTAAAATACATGCCGCCTTCTTTCCGAAAAACCCATACAGTGCTGATCCCGAAATGCGAAGACCCTGTAAAGCTGCTCTCAGTGCGGTCGTATCGCCCCATAACTTTATCCAATGTAGATTATAAGATATTCATGAAGGTGTTAGCAAGAATGTTGCAATCAGTGATGACATCAATAGTAGGCCCACACCAAACTTGTGGCATAAGAGGCCGCTCGATACTTAATAACATACATGTGGCAAGAAGTATTCTGGAGTGTTGCGATGCCTGGGAAGGAAGAGTTGCTATGATGCAACTAGACATGGAGAAGGCCTTCGACCGTGTTGTGCACAGTGTGCTCTTTTCTATTCTAGAGCACATGAATGTTGGAAACATTATATTAGAAGGCTTAAAACTGTCTTACGAAGGGTGTAGCACTAACTTATTAGTGAATAAACAACTCTCTGGTAATATTAACTTATGTAGAAGCATAAAACAAGGATGCCCAGCTTCGTAACTTCTCTTCGCAATTTACTTGGAGCCTTTTTGCTTAAAAGTTATACACAATGAGAAAATACGCGGTTTCTGTTTAATGGGCAGTGAAGTAAAAATTCTCTCCTATGCGGATGATGTAGTCGTCTTTTGTGGGGATAAAGAAAGTGTCCGTGAAACTGTTAAACAAGCTCGAACGTATTGCAAAATGTCTGGAAGCGCTGTTAACTGGGAGAAGTGTGCCGGTTTTTGGCATGGCAGCTGGGATGAGAAGCCCAATGTCTTTGAAAATTTACAGTGGACAGTCTCTCCTACAAAATATCTAGGAGCACCTTTAAACTGGTATGATGAGCCTACAGATTACTCGAGAGAAGAAGCTGAGAGAATGCGCCAGAAAACTACGAAATGGGGAGGAAAAAATTTATCCATATTTACGAGGTCAACTATTTGCAATACGTTCCTTGTTGCGCGAATTTGGTATGTGTTGCAGGTGCTCGCTATGTCACGAACTAGTGCGCAGAAATTGCATAGAATTCTTGCAACGTTTGTATGGAATTCCACATGGGAACGCACAAGTCGTCTCAACTTATTTCACTCACTAAAAGCAGGAGGGCTCGGCTTAGCTCATCTTTTTCTGAGGCAGATTGTCTCAAGGTTTATTTGCTTGCGGGACCAGCATGACCCACTTTTGCGAGCAGTGCTTCAAGTGAGACTGCAGAATGCTCTCCCCGAGTTTATTGTGTCATCGTGTGGCGATACTGGAAGCGGCTTGTGCGGCTATCTACGCGAAGTTGTGCCTTCAAGATTCTTCGAGTACGTTTCTCTTTTGATTATCTCATTATAGTATCAAAGAAACAATTGTACAAAGATCTCCGTGATGTGATGCTACCAGTACCTTTATATCGAGCTATTTTTTCTGTCGGTCCGGGTAAGGATGTTTTAAAGAGAGTTAAAAAAATGCCAGTTCGGTCGTCTGTGAAAACTTTCTTTTTTCAACTCCATAGTGGCACGCTCCCAGTCAAACCCTGGCTGCAGGAAAAGGGCTTTTTTCTTCCCTGGTCAGGTGATTGCATTTTATGCCGCAAGCCAGAAACAGTAACACATATATTCCTAGACTGTTTAGATTCAATTTTTCATTGGGACGTCCTCCAGAGAACGCTGAAAAAAGATTTGCCCCTCACACCATATGGAATTAACTTTCTTGCGGTTAACAATGACGGCGGTGTGCCCTGTGACATGTTCATGGTATTAAGCATGCATAGCATGTGGAAAACAAGAAAGGCTGTCAGACATGCAGATCCTATTGTAAGATCGGTAAGAGAAAACTTCATTGAAAACATTGCCTATATCCGAGATGTGTACCAGTCCCAGGACGAACAGCCAACATGGTATCCTAGTGACCTAGTGTCATTAAAACGTTTTTAGCAATGTCGCGTCAACAAGCTACTGGTTGGCGCTTTTAACATTTTTGTGTTGGTTTCTCTGCTTTGTGTTGTCGCATTGGAAATAAAGAAAAAAAAAGTGGCACAGCGGAAGCGTGCTGGGCCCACAACCCAGAGGTCCGTGGATCGAAACCACGCTCTGCTACATGTTTTCTTCATTTTATTTTTTCCCGTTTAACAGAAAGAGCTTATCAGAACAGTAATTTGGTGTCTTATTACCATAACTGCACTCCGAGAAGTAGTCTCTCGCGCTACGCGCATTCGTTTTTCGCCTTAAAAAGTATACTCTTGTTTATAACAAATATAAATACGGTTACATAACTGTGGAGGAGCAGCAGAGTGGCGCAGCGGAAGCGTGCTGGGCCCATAACCCAGAGGTCCGTGGATCGAAACCGCGCTCTGCTACATGTTTTCTTCATTTTATTTTTTCCCGTTTAACAGAAAGAGCTTATCAGAACAGTAATTTGGTGTCTTATTACCATAATTGCACTCCGAGAAGTACTCTCTCGCGCTACGCGCATTCGTTTTTCGCCTTAAAAAGTATACTCTTGTTTATAACAAATATAAATACGGTTACATAACTGTGGAGGAGCAGCAGAGTGGCGCAGGCTCATTTCACTTCCGGCCTTTACAGCGTACGGGCGTACTATCATGTGCTCCCTTGTAGGGGCGGTTTCAGCGGCCCGTGTGGGCCGTGGTATCAGGTGTACTGAAAAGCCTGCTGAAGACTACCAGGTTGTTCTGCCTCATCTGCCCACAGGTGCTTCTGTTTTAAACACCGTTTTTTTTTTGCATGCTGATGTGAAAGCCATGCCGTCGAGTGGAGCATGTCCGAGATAGCCTTGCACGTCTTTCGTTGCTGCCGGAAGTGGTTGCCCTCGGGGCATACCAACTGAATCACCTGTGGGCAGTGACGTTTAAGGCCGAGGAAGGCAAGAGGAAGATATTAGGAGCTGAAGCGTTCAACGTTAAAAACCACCGCTGCATGGTCATCCACCCGCACGACCGAGGTGTCCGACTGAAGCTATACTGGCTGCTTCAAGGCGTACCGGACGAAGACGTGCGAGTGGCTTTGGCGCCGTTTGGAAAAGTGACGGAAATCAGCAGAGGCAAGTGGAAGGTCAAGGGCTGCATCGACAAAGGATCAACCAACCGCTCGCTGACGCTGAAATTAAATGTGGGCCTCACTGTGGACGACCTACCACACCAACTGCGTGTTGCTGAGGATATGGCGCTCGTCTTCGTTCCTGGCAGAGCGCCACTCTGCCTCCGATGCCATGGCATCGGACACATCCGGCGAGAGTGCCGTGTTCCACGATGCGGGGTCTGTCGTCACTTCAGCCACGATGATTCCCAATGTGTGCGCTCTTATGCCAGCGTTACAGGCCCACTCCAAAGAGACGTAGTATCCGAGCACATGGTGGACGCCGCAGATGCCGAAGAAGCTAGCAGGGAGGACAACGACGTGGCGAAGACTCCTGCAAAGCCCCTTGAACCCTCCCCAGGAGCTGTCCAGGAAGCGAACCTGGGGGTTGAGCCCTTGGCTGCAACCCCGGAAACGAAGCCAGAGACTGCAACATGAGACGCAGGCGTGAGGGCAGCAAGCGCGTCATCGTCACTGCCACAAGGAGTCGGCCAGGAAGCAACGGACGTCGAGATGCTCATGGCCGGAAGAATCGCTGCAAAGCGTGCTCACGAAGACACTGGCAATACACGAATAACTACTGCGTCAGGCACCGGCAAACCTACACCGAAGGCATCGACTGCGCGGCGGTCTTTGCTTAAACCGAAGCCGAACGTGCCGCCTGGCAGTAGGGTGGCCCCTACAACGCCTCCGCCCTAGCGGAGGACCCGTTCCAGCGGCCTTCAACGATGACCGCAAGAACCCCACAGTTTCGATGTGAGTAGGACGCTTGGCCAAGCAACCCCCTTGAGATGGCGGCTAACTTCGAATCTAGCCTACGCGTTGCAACATTGAATGTGCGAGGAATGTGTTCGCGCAGGTGGCAATGCCAGATTAGTCGCATGCTTTTAGAGAATGACGTTGACCTTCTGGCTGTACAAGAAACGAAAATTGAGAGTGAGGAGCAAACAGAACAAATTGTTCAAGTTTGTCGCTCTAGATACAGTGTGTGTGCCATGCTGTTGGACGGTCAGGAGGCTGCGTCATTTTTATTCGCAATAGCACATCGGTTGTTGAAAAAGTGTCCACCTGCGAAAGTGGGAGACTTGTCGCATGTGATTTTATTTTTGCTGCACTACTGTGGCGCGCTGTGTGCGTCTACGCACCGAACAAAAATCATGAACGTGAAATTTTCTTTAGGTATGCTGAAGGGTTTTTAAAAACAGAACGACATGTTGTGTTTCTTGGGGACTTCAATTGCGTCTGTACAGCTGAAGATAAAACGACGAGCCTCAAAGTACTCGATAGAAGCGCTGAGCTGTTCAACGCGATAGTAATTGAGAGAGAGCTTGAGGACATTGGTTATGCAACGACGCGAGATGGCAAAGCATGGTATACGCACTTTCATGGTGATTCCCATGCGAGGCTTGATAGAATATACATAACGGCGAAGTTTGTACCACTGTGTTCCTCTTATGAAACACAATATCTCAGTTCTAGCGATCATAGTTTAGTCTCGATTACGATTGGCGAAAAACGAAAGAGTGTCAAGTTTAATTGTTTCCTGTGGAAGTTCAATGAAAAACTGCTGCAAGATGAAGTGTTTGTCACGAGAGCCAAGGAGTATGTTTCAAATGCCCTGCATACGGAAACCATCAGTTTCATATCAGTGTGGGAGCAGTTCAAATGCGACATTAAAATTGCTGCCATCGATAGAGCATGTGTATTGCGTTACAAGGAAAGGCAACAAGAGAAACAGTTACACAGTGAGCGGCCACGTCTGTGTAGAGCGCGCGAGCAGGCGGCCTTGCTCTGCGGGGCGACACCGTGCAGTTGCGGGATCTGACGCACTGTGCCCATGAGCATGCGCGGCCTAATAGACGTGCAGGTCGGCGCACGCTGCTTTAAACCAGAAATTATGTTGGCAAACGCACGTGTTTTGCTGGTTGTGCGCATTACCCGAGGGCGCCATCTTACTACGCGCGATGACAAGGGAATTGCGCACGTGAGTGATAGCGTGTAGGATTCTGTCAGGGCACTTGATATGAAAAACTATTGCTTCACCAATCCCAGATAATGTTATTAGCCAATGAAATGACAACATCGCATGCGTGCTGCCTATATTAGACATAGAAGTCAAACCTTTTCGCAGAATTTATTCGCAATGGCTCCCTGACTCACAGCGGATGAGCGACGCGCAATTGCTATTATGGGGCGCACAATGTCCCAAAGAGCGATAGAGTCGGGCGCGTGTTATCAGCTGAAACGCGTAATCTTTTGGCATGGTGATACCGAGAGCGCCCTGAGGAAGCGTACACATTCGGTTAAACGACTGCCGGTTTCAACGTTGCCACTCGTGCAATGCAGTTCTGCATGTATATTAGGCCACGCATGCTCCTGGGCACAGTGCGTCAGATCCCGCAACTGCCGCACGGTGTCGCCCCGCAGAACAAGGCCGTCTGCTCGCGCGCTCTACACAGACGTGGCCGCGGCTGTACATGTTAGGGGTAGAACATGAAGTGCCTGGAGCGTTTAAAAAAGAAATACGAGAGGTGAAAGCAAAACTCGAATTGATCGACGAAGTACCGCGGCGCAATGATAAGGGCGCGCACGGAAAGTTGTGGCTGGGCGAAACACCCACTAAGCGTGTGCTTAGTGAAGAAAAGAAACATGCTGCAAATAAGGAGATAAATGAAATTCGATATCGCAACAAAATTACACGACAAAGTGAAGAGATAAAACTTGCTTTTGTTGAATTTTATACCGAACTTCTAGGAGGAAAGATTTATGACCCCGAGTCCTTCAATACCCACTTTCTGGCCCTTATGCCAAGGTTAGCGGACACGGTTAGAGAATCAATGAAATCTGAAATTACTGTGGCCGAAATTGAAGCGGCAATCGATGACTTGGGTAATGGCAAGTCACCTGGGCCAGGTGGACTGGGTGCAGCCATATACAAATTTTTTTAAGGCAGAAATGGCAGTGGCTTTATACCGAGTGATCGCTGAATGTTATGAGAAAAAGCAAGCGCCTCTCTCGTTCAGGACAGCGCACGTAGTAATGATCCCCAAAACTGACGATCCTGCAAAATTACTTTCAATTGAGTCCTACCGTCCCATTAGTTTGACCAATACAGATTATAAAATATGCATGAAGGTGTTAGCTAGGAGGCTCCAAAACGTCATTAAGTCCCTTGTTGGCCCGCATCAAACCTGTGGCATTAAAGGTAGAACAATTTTTACAAACATACGCATAGCAAGAAGTATTCTGGAATGTTGTGACGCAGTGCATGATCGCGTAGCTATGATTCAGCTAGACTTACATAAAGCGTTTGACAAAGTGGTACATGAAGTTCTGTTTTTATTGCTGGAGCACGTAAATGTTGGATCTAAAGTGTTAAAATGGTGTATCACGATTGCACAGCCAAATTAGTGATCAACAAAGAATTAAGTATGTCAATTCCTGTACGGTCGAGCGTGAAACAAGGATGTGCGTTGTCCCCTCTGCTTTTTGCGATATACTTGACGCCTTTTTGTTTACGTTTGTTTGCCACACCATGTATTCGAGGCTACGCGTTCTTGAGCAGTGAAATAAGGTCTTAGCCTACGCGGACGACATAGCCGTATTTTGCATTGATGCAAGAAGCGTGCAGGAAGTTGTCAGTGTTGCTAAGGCGTTCTGCACAGCAACTGGTAGCGCGATCAGTTGGCCGAAATGCCTTGGATTTTGGCATGGCAACTGGCAGAGCACACCCGTGGTGTACTGTAATATGAATTGGACCGTCTCCCCCGGAAAGTACCTCGGTGCCCCGCTAAATAACTACCGCAATGCTGAGGAATATTGGTCTGAGGAAAATCGACGCGTCAAAAGCGCTACCGATAAATGGGGTGGCCATAACTCTTCAATCTTTGCAAAAGCTTCCGTTTGTAATATTTTTTTTAATTGCAAAAGTGTTCTACGTGTTGCAAGTGATGACCATGGCAAGAACTTCGGTTCAGAAAATACACAGAGTGTTTGCGACCTTTATTTGGGGATCGCAATGGGAACGCACAAGCCGGTGCAATTTGTTTCATAAGATAAAAAATGGTGGGCTATAGGGCTCTCACACCTATTTTTCAAGCAGCTGGTGAGCAGATTCTTCTTTGTGCGGGACCAAACTGATGTGTTTTTGAGAACTGTGATCCAAGCACGATTGCAGGATTCTTTATCCGATCTGACTTTATCGTATCATCTGTTTCCTTAGGAGCTGGACCGCTCAGTCCTTATTTGCGTGAAGTGGCTACTTCTGTACGCCTGCTCAAGGCAAGGTTCTCATATGAATACTTGTGTGATGTCACGAAAAAGCGTTTGTATTCTGATATTCTCGATGTATTTTTACCATTACCGGTTTACCGAGCTGCCTACAGGCTAGGTCCTGAGCGCGATGTGCTAAAGCGTGTTAAAAAAATGCCAGTGAGACCCTCTTATAAAACGTTCCTTTTTCAAATACATACCGACACTCTGCCTGTAAAGCCATGGTTACAAAGTAAAGGTCTTTTTGTACCTTGGCCGGTAAACTGCTTAATCTGTATTAAGCCGGAAACGATAGAGCATATTTTTCATGACTGCCATGACGCCGTATTTCTGTGGGACGTCCTACAAGGAACACTAAAAATGAGTTACTGATAAGGCCTTTTGGGATCCGGTTTCTTCCACCTGCAGAAACAGGGGAAGTGCCGAGTGATACGCTAATGCTGCTTTGCATGCATAGCGTATGGAAGACGAGAATGGATATCAGGCATGGTCATACACAGGCTCACTCAGCAAGACACTATTTTGTTGAGAGTATTATATACACACGCGACTTGTTCAGAGCACTATGTGAACCCCCGGAATGGCTACCGGTGCTAGACCAATCGGCTTCTGTGAAGCCCTTTTGAACGCCTTACACTGGCCGAGCTGTGGCTGGTGAGGCGTTGGGCTGGTGTTCTTAGCATATGTACAGCTTCGTCCACTCTTAGGGTGAAATGAACACGGCTCACGGTGGCTGCGCTCCGCTGGGCGCCAGTGCGTCCGGCGTGGCGGCGCATCGAAGCGAAGCGGCGCAGGCGCACACGGACCTCGTGGAGGCGCTTCGCGTCGTCTGCTACAGCGCTGGAGCGCGCCGCTATGGCTTTGCTGCGAAGTACACTTCGCTAGACCCAGGTGACTGAGTGCCCGAGGCGGCGTTGCGGGAAGCCCCACTTCACCAACTGGAGCATTTTCCAGCTGGTTCCGTCTACAGCGTGTGAACAGCCTGCTTAATCAATATACATAAGCAGAAACAAGCTTCTCACCACATAAATCACTTAGCATGTTTTTTATAAGTGAGGAGGGTAAAAATAGTCATTTTTCTTTTCGCGCTCTTTATTAGGCTGCATGGGGCCATGTTATTTGACTCTCACAGCAGTTGGTGTAGTGCGTACCAAGAAGCCTATTAGGCGCGCTCTTGTTTGGAGTCATCATGTAATGAGCCTAGCGTGCCGTTTAGCGCATGTATTGATGCTAGAACAAATGTGCTTAATTGACTTAAGAAAATAAATTTCGCAGAAAGTTAAAGAGCGATTGTTCAATCACGCATCATAATGTTTGCCATGGATTTTACCATTAAGGAGGGCAATACTATTACTTCGACAGCAACTAAGAAGTGATATCCGCTGATTCGCACTCTCTTATTGACGCGTTAATGTCGCTGGTAGGAGAGCATGGAGTGCTTTACGCGATGTAGGAAAGTGCTCTCCCCGGCATAGCAACTGATTTTGCGGCAATTATACTCCCAATTTTAATCTTAAAAAAAACTAAGTTCATTTTTCTCGTCACAGTTTGGGTAAAATCACCGAAGCGGTGCCGGTCCACTGACGGCTACCTTACGCGAGAAGTCGCATTCTCATTTAGAGGAATCGTCGGTCAATTATTTGATTACGTTGATTAGGTGAAGTAAAACATATGGCGCCGACGTTCTTTTTTTGGTTGTTTGTTTTGGTTCTCCGTGGAGTCAATGCACGCCGCATGCGAACGCTGTTTCCGTCCGTTTCGAATAGCTAATTGGAGTAGAGAATCTATAATCTACATGTCTGTTTTCTAGCTTAGTCGTTATTCTCTTCTATTTCATTTCAGTACTTCCTCGGAATGGACCATATGCATATTCTCACTAGCATATAATAATTTGTTAATTGTGTGGTATACGTCCCGAAGTGACACATGGCCTCCGAGTTACACCATAGAGATGGGCATCGGATAAATTTGGAGATTAGGAGGAATCGATTTTTTTTTAAGGGGTAGGCGGGGGGTGGGCTGGGCTGAGTGGGTAAAACCCAAATATGAATACGGCACAGGAACCCTTGCCGCGGACAAGCGAGGCTGTTTGCGTCGTGGGGAGGTGGCCGGTCCGTGTGTTCGACGAACGCGGCCAGGCTATTTAAACCGGCGGTCATGATGCCGGCCCGGTGTCGTCTGCCGACAGCATGCCGGTGGTCGGCAAACGGGCTCGACATTTGTAAAAGCTAAGCCTGCCCAAGCCAAATTGCTGTGGTTGGGCCAGTCTACTTTTTAACTGGTCATGAGCGTCAGCTGAATCTACCGCCGAGCCCCCCCCCCTTTTATTATTATTATTTTTTTGAATAGGTCATGCTACCCCATCTTAGCTTAATATGGTGATGCGGTGCAGCCAACGGCTGCTCGAGTGCCTGGCCGCTCACGAGTTAAAGATTCTGGGATGACTCGTCAAATCGAAAGACATCAGAGGTGTTTCCATTAAACGCATTTCTGTCGACTTGCATGATGAATCGCCGTTTGTTCGGTTGCTGGTTGCCATGGCACTTCGGCGATAAAAGCGCTATAACAGTGCAGTATAATTTCATTTCCCTGGTGCACATTGGAAACTAGCCATGTCACGGGTACTGGAAAAAGAAAGACGACGCATCGTAGATCTATGCCTACAAAACTATTCTCAACGCGTTATATTGGAGATGACAAAAAAGCCACTGAAAACTGTAAATAGAATCGTCCAGGCTTACAAGAAGGATGGAACAATTGCGGATGCTCCCCGTAAAGCCCGGCAAAGAGTGACCATTGTTGCGGCGGCTGCTGCAAATCCGACCTCCACCGTTCGAGAAATTAAGAACAGCCTCAGGCTGGGTGACGTCCCTGACACGACTGCTCTACGCCCCAGCCTAATAAGGAGCGCGAAAAAAAAATGACTGTATTTTTACCCTCCTCACTTATAAAAAACATGCTAAGTGATTTATGTGGTGAGAAGCTTGTTTCTGTTTATGTATATTGATTAAGCAGGATGTTCACAAGCTGTAGGCGGAACCAGCTGGAAAATGTTCCAGTTAATGAAGTGCGGTTCCTTCAATACCGCCTCGGGCACTCAGTCACCCGAGTCTAGCGAAGTGTACTTTACAGCAAAGCAAGAGGCGGCGCGCTCCAGCGCTGTAGCAGACGACGTGAAGCACCTCCCCTGGGTCCGTGTGCGCCTGCGCCGCTTCACTTCGATGCGCCGCCGCGCCGGACGCACTGGCGCCTCGCGGAGCGCGGCGGGCCGCGCTCCCTAGAGACCGGCCGTGGCGTGACGCGCCTAGTTCCCATCGCCACCGCCGCAGCGCCACTGCTCCGGGACAGTTGCGGCGGCGGGGGAGCTGTGCTCCGCCCGCCGCGGCCGCGCGGTCAGCGCTTGATTTGTTCCGATAAAGAGCTCTGTAGCGGTGTTTCACAATATATGAATGGTAATATCAACTGGCCATTTGCTACTGATAGCAGTACGTCAGCATCGCTGCAGTTGTCAGCGACAGTTTGTGTCGGAAGTCACCTATGTTAGGTGCGCTTCTTCGAGCGTTCGACACACACGAAGCCGGTTATCCGCTATATTAACTTGTTGCATATAATTAGTTGGTTAGCATAAAAATGCTCGTTTTAAGAAGTCCGAACCCTTATAAGTCTGGTCCACAATTAGAGCCGATGATTAACGCTGTTTTACGTTTCTGGACATGCAGAAATGTACTGCATTATAGTTCAGCCGGTTCGCGGGTATATGCGGGAAATATTTCGCCAATGGGCACTACTAGCCTACATCAATGGTCGGAAAGAAAACAATAAAGCCAGAAGTCAGTAGGTTGAGTCCAGTTTTTCTTTTCATTTCAAAGTTCATGTACACAGTATCTGAAAGCGTTACAGGCGCAGAACTTTCCTCGAGAGAGGTTTATGTGTAAGCAAAATTTTTTCCACTGTCGAATTCAGGCTGCTAGCCCAGTTCGTCAACAATGGTATTATGAGCTTGCTCAAAAATACTCTGCAGAGGTCCTCAGCGTGGTTGCGATCCTCTTTTTCACAAGTCAGCGCCGGACGTTGTGTGAAATGAGGAAGTAGTGCTGACATCAAGGTGTTGCATAGCCTGCTGGTTCGTCTCGCGTCTGAGCACATGATGACCTTGGTGACGAAGGTGCATACTAGCTTACACAGGCCAACTGCTTCTATTCTTGGGTACCTTAGCCATCCATCTTCAACGTTGCGGATCAATCTATAAATTGCTTCAGCTGGCCTCGCTGCTTGAAAAAGGAATTTGCAGGAATTACAAGCCACCTGAAGACGAGCATAACAATTTAGCTTGAAAAATGGTACTAAAAGAACATAATGTAATATATTCGTAATGAAATCGACCACAGACATATTTCAATATATATATATATATATATATATATATATATATATATATATATATATATATATATATATATATATATATATATATATATTTGTGTGTGCGTGTGTGAATTAGTCGCTTAAACAAAGGACAAAAGAATGCACGCCTAATCAAATTTTTTAAACTTGTCAAACAACTGTACGTTTTCCTCACACGCACGTGCAACGTAGCCGGCCAGGTGTGCAATTGGTGCTAACTCTATATCAGCTACTAGCTCACTCCAGATGGGGATGAATTCAAGCTCACTCGAGAGCTCACTGGCTGCAGATGAGATGGCAGCTGGCAAGACAAGTTTCACCAGCCTGAATGGGAAGTTTAACGGCTGTTTTCGCCAAACATGGCGAAACCATGTTCTTCAACCATGCTGCCCGCCGTGGAGGATGGCACGGAAATTGATAATGTTGGTTCTTTCCTTGCGTTGGTGCTGCACAGCGGCACACAGCAGTTGCGCGGCATGGCACCGTCTGTGCTAGCGTCTGTTCACACAGTACACGATCACGCACGTGCGCAGATCCAGTAGGGCAGTCGCATATCATAAAGAAACCTGCTGCGACGTGTGAGACCCACTGACTCTGCGGCGCTCGGGCGCTCTTCCGCCTGCAAAGCGTCCCGGAGCAGTGGCGCCCCGACGGCGGATCACGCCCTCGGGGCGCCACTGCTCACGACGGCGGATCACTCTCGCATCACGCCCTCGCCCAGTAAGGGTCCCGCGGCGCCGTTGACGTTGCTCTTTCCTTTTGGGCTCTGGGATCTTCCTCCCCCATGTGCTCTGGGAGATTCGGTATTACTTGTCTTGGTTCTGGATCTCGATCTGGTTCTGTTCGACGTCGAGCGGCCCCTTTCCCTTGCCTGGAGCTTAGGGAAATCTTCTAGTTCAGATCCGTCCCTTGTCCGATGTTCCGACCGCTGTCTCCAGTCTTCCCGTCCTGGCCTGTACAGTCTTTCAGCTTCCCTTTCGTGGTACATCACTGCTTCCTCTCGTCTGACTCACTCCCAGCGGCGCCTCTTTACCAAATACGGTAACTTGTATCTGGCATTACATCGGCGATCCGCCGTAGGGTGGTCTTTGCCGCAGAGCTGGCACTTCGCTTCGCACTCGTGGTCCTGTGGAGGGTTGTCCACAGTGGCGTAGCTAGGTCGTCCGGCACCCGGGGCCCTTAGCTCTTCTGTCACCCCCCCCCCCCCCGAGTGTAGTCGAGGAAGGCGAGGATATCGACAATTTTCGGGTGTCTTCAGACGTATATGACACCCCCCCCCCCTACTGGCCCCGTGCACCCGGGGCCCACGGCCCCCCCTGTTGCTACGCCACTGGTTGTCCATCCCGCAGACTCTGCATATACTGCTGTTCGGGTTCGGGCAGACATCGGCTCTGTGTCCGAGGCGTCCGCACTGGTAGCATATGTCTATTTGCTTCCGGTATAGTGAGCACTTGACCAGTGCCTTTCCGTATCTCACATAGTTTGGGACGTGATGCCCGTTGAAAAGGATGATGAAGTTCGTGGTGTTTCCCATCCTTTTGGCCACGAGGACCATCGGATTCCTTGGTGTTACAAGCATCTTCACTATTTCTCTAGGAGACACCTCGTGCGTTACTCCTCTTATCACTCCCTTAGATGTAGCCTCCGGAGCCGACTCGTACGCGTTGGCTTCGAACTCCTTGTCTCCCATCCTGAGTCGAGTGATAGTCCTGTATTTTTCGGCGCGCTCCTCCGATGGCATGCTGATCACTAGAACGTTCTGTTTGTAGTTGGCACACACCGTGTCATCTTCCGATTCCTTCCTGGGGATTCCCGCGGCGTTGGCGACGCAGCATTCTAGGCGATTGATCCCATAGTCGGTGACCTTGAAGCTGTCACGTGGGCGCACTATTATCTTGTACTCCGCCTTTGGCAAACTGGGCATCCTGCTTGCCGCCATGATTTGTCTTGCTTTTTGTCCCTTGTTCCACCTATTGAATGCGTTCTCGTTGGAGAAGCGCGCTGCCTGATCCTTGGTTCCGTGAGATATTGTGCGCTCATTGGCATATCTTCCTCTCTTCACAACACGCCAACCTGCTTCGTCCTCATACTCTTCTCTCGTTATATCATACCCTTCGACGCTCACCGCTGCCATCTCGCAGCTCTAACCCGAAAAGAGGCGGGGCTCCAGCCAACAGCTTCGTTGGGTCAGGCTTAGCGGCCGTGTCGGTGTGGCGCTATATAAAGTGGTCGATGTGCCGAAAATAAACGGTCCACCTACTTGAGAATGATATCAGGGTAGTCCGTGGAACTTGCATTTCCTTCTCGATAATAAGGCGTCGGTGAATTCCTCGAATGTACGCCGAGAATCAATCAAAATCTGCGGAGCCGACGCGACACACATCCGCACTTTGCGTCTTCTTTTTATTATTATTAGTATTATTATTATTTATACATTTTATACATCAT
This sequence comes from Dermacentor albipictus, assembly GCF_038994185.2. NCBI lineage: Eukaryota > Metazoa > Arthropoda > Arachnida > Ixodida > Ixodidae > Dermacentor > Dermacentor albipictus. The sequence goes on from NW_027225592.1 coordinate 1,488,241, forward strand.
CATACATTTATACATTTTATACATTTATACACACATCGCGGAGGCCACTACTACTTCCCAATTACACAGGTAGCGCCAACCACCGCCCCGTTTCAAAGCCATTGCTCATAGTATCCATCCACTAATCTTGTTCCCTTGTTTACATGTGCTGTCGGCCGTACGAGTTGCTACGATGTGTTTGTTTGATCGTGTTTTAGCCTTTGCTGTTATAAACTGCGACTTAGTTCGCGTGCACAAAAGTGCCAGAAGATTGCTTGTGTCTCGCTGCAAACTCGCGGTATGCGTGGCGCGCCAGGCAAATGTGCACCAACGATTTTCATGCCATGGGGTGCGCTCCCTTTGTCCCTGGTTGTTGTGAAGAGTTCGGTGGAGGTCGCAAAGAAATGATGCGTATTATTAGCGTTCCGCATGTCGTCCACTACGCAACGGCGTGTATGCGGGAATTACTTTCCAGCTCCGGCAACTTGGAGGGCGCTTTTCGACCGCATCGTACCATTTAAAAGGTGAGTACTCGTGCTTACTAACTACACGCATGCTGTGCGTGCTTCTCGTGTGTGCATAGAGAACTCCCACGACGACATTGAATGTGCTGATGCATGGTGAGCGCTGGTTGACATAATTTGGTTGCGCAAGTTTATTGGCCTAATGCTAAATTGAAAATCTCGATGAGCGTTTCCTTCCGGTGAGAGGGATTAGGTTCGGCAACAGTCATCTTTTGCGCGAGCTGCCGCTTTTTCGTGAAGTGGAGACACTCCGAATATTGGGGATGTGGATACAGCAGAATGCCGGAACATCTCACACCCTACAAAAACTAAAGGCGGTCACAGGAAACGTGGCCAGAATGATAAGGAGAGTGGCAAAAAGCAGAGACAGCCTAACTGAGGGAGAGACCATCAGCCTGGTTCACGCATTCGTAATTAGCCGACTCACATACGCCCTTCAATATCAGGCCTTGACAAACCAAGAGAATAAACAGGCAAACGCAATAATAAGAAAAGCCTTCAAAGCCGCCCTTGGTCTTCCGGAATGCGCTAGCACTGAGAGATTCGAGGGACTGGGCCTGCACAATACTTTTGACGAGTACGCAGTCGCGACGTTATATGCCCAGAAAGAACGACTTTGTTCTCCAACTCAGGGCAGGGAAGTATTGGCGAGGTTAGGCTTTCCCCTGAGACCCCAGTATTGCGGAGAGGAAACGGCACAGATAGACCGCAATGTTCGATCGCACATCGCGGTGGCCCCAATTCCCAAAAACATGCACCCCAAGTACCATCCCGGACGACGCAGAGCAAGGGTAAAGACCCTTCACAAACGTTTCGGCATGGGACCGGGGGTGTATTATACGGATGCCAGTCGAGCCAGCTCAGACACTTTCAGCATAGTTTCTACATGCAACAACAACATAACAACGGCATCCTTCAAAACCGCGTCGGCATGCGTGGCAGAGGCTGCAGCCATCGCCTTGGCCATTCAGGACGCCGAGCGCCAAACCAATTCGGCTGTCATATTATCCGATTCACAAGCGGCTTGCCGCCTGTTTTTGCAAGGAACGGCACCCAAATCAGTAATCAAAATTTTAGGCACTCAACTGGAGGGGCACCACACTATCGTCTGGTGTCCGGCACACGAGCGACTGGCAGGAAACGCTAGGGCAGACCGTATTGCTCGAGGTTTGAACGTCTGAGCAACGGCATGGCCTAGCGATGACCTTCCACCGAATTCTCGTGACATCCTCCTACAGCAAAGGCAGGAGCGGAGACGTTTTGGACATCCTCACTCCGATTTAAACAGCCAACAGGAGAGGGACTGGCGTCGTATTCAGACGAATACATACCCCAACCTGCGCCACCTACACAGAATACACCCCACGAGGTTCACTGACGAGTGCCCGTGGTGCACAGACACACCCACACTAAAACACATCACATGGGAGTGTCCCAGGAGGCCTCCGCACATAGACAGTCCCATATTACACGAACATCCACTAATGAGGAATAGGCAGTGGGAGGCATGGCTTGCGGACGAGGGTCGGGAGAGCCAGTTGGCTCTTCTGGACCAAACCCAGCGAGCCGCTCGTGCCAGTGGGGCCCTGGAATAGGGGCTCCAACCATCGTGCCTTGTTTTATTTATATTAATAAAGTTTTACTCTCTCTCACTCTCTCTCTGCCGCTTTTCTGCTGAAGTTGGATAACAATGACTCATTGCCTTTTTCACGTATTCTTACTGCAATAACGTTTCCTCTCTTACGTATGCTTCGAGGTTGTCAGTAATCTCTGTTTGCGCGGTTGTCGGTTTACGAGCAGTTATAGGGAAAACGTGTAAACACCATGCAAGCGATCTTGCGCGTGCCAGCGACGCGATGTAGATGGCTGTCGCGAATGCTCGTTCCCTACAAGTCGTACCCTATGCGAGCGACGACAGTGAGAGCCGTCTCGCCGGTGTTGCCGGTATGAGGGCAGCAAATACGCGCCAAAAGTGGTCAAACGTGTGCTTTATTAATTTAAGTTGCTGTGTTTTACTCAAAGGAGCAGCGTAAAACATTTCTTTAGTCTTGCAGTAGGTTCTTAACCTTGCACGTATCAAAATAGTCGTTTGCTCGTTCCGTGCAACAAGCGGTAGTACTCGACTGATGTACTACATCCAGTTCCGGCTTCGCGCTATTGTCTAGTCGCTCGTAGCACTTCTGGGCGACGAGCGATCTGTTCGCCCGACGGCCCGTTTTCTCGCTCAAATCCATGGCGCACAAAATCTTCCTCATAGGGTTTGGGCTAAAAAATGTAAGTAATCACGGCTTGCTACTACTACAGCTTACGTTTTTAGACAAGGTGTTTTGACATGACTTTGACATAACTAGACATGCCAAGGGAAAGTTGCTTTAACTAAGTGATGGAAAAAAATGAATTGTTACGTAAACAAACATTTGTTTGTAATGTACTGTAGCTGCATGTCTTACAAATTTCGCTGTCATGAAGGGGTCCCTATTATCGCAATATTCAGCAGTGTCTTCGACCTTGTGCTCTGTTCCCACCCTGCAGTGGTGCAAACATTGTTTTTGTGACTTTTTAGGTGCTCCTTGCATGTGTTCACAATGCGACTTCTTTAAGCTGCCGCTGCTATAAGTTAACACAGAACTTATCTTGCAGTGGCGAGGCCGTGACCAAGCCGTGACCAACAATAGTGTCCACGTCGGGGAGGAGCTATGGCTGCAGCAGCACGGTGTGTAATCGGATGGTCTGGTCAGGTATGATTGAAGTGTATGTGTTTGCAAAACTGGGATCTCGGTATCATTCGTCGATAAGTTCATGGACATATTACTCAGCACTGCTTACTAAATAGGCTAAATATCTGTTCAACTTTATTCAACTTGCTGCTTATTTGTGTTTGTAGACATTATGTACACATTACCTTGTTCACTTTAAAGCTAGACCTAACATGTCTTGAGGTTTATTTTTTCTTGCATCAATCACTTGGCTGCACGTTGCATTTTATTTTGCTTAGTACACATTATATCTACCTCTTGTTATTTTGTTTTATCGATTTGAAACTTTCCTGTGTTATACCTTTTATATCCACTTTTTTTTTCGTTTATCCTACACGCTTGTGCAGTTTCTGCACTTGTAAGGATATAAAGTGTAATGGGCCAAATATGTCCCAGGTATAAGCATGCAGCACGCAAGCATGCAAACCTGGTGAATGCTTTGTAATGGCTTCTTGTGGATGCTTATCAGCTTCTATGTGCATTTGGTTGTCCCCTATGCGGCACATTCGTTTATGCATCTGTCTGCACATTGATTGAGCATCCGGTGGCCTCTTTGCATGTTTGTTCTGAATAAAGCTTGTCAGTGGAAGTCTACCACTTTGGCTTGTCCGACCTTTATTCCGTTAGCCTTGTTTGTGCGAGTAACTATGTCACAGGAGTTGTGTCAAAGCCAACTAGCCCAGCCTTCTGCATTAATTTCACAATTATTTCTCTCATGTTCCCAGAACAATAACCAGGAGCTTGAATTTTCTTTAAATGGTATATGAAGGCCAGTATTCACTGTGCTGTAGGTACTACAGTAGTGAAGAGTTTGCTAGTAAGCTTGCTTTGTTTCTCTACTTTTTTTTAATTCTTCTTCTTAAGCTATACCCATTCATACAAGTAGGCCAGGGGCGTAGCCAGGGGGGGGGGCTTATGGGGCTTCAGCCCCCCCCGAAATTTTTTCGTGCTGTCCATGCACCGCCGACCAAAGCGACCCCCGGCGCCGGAAATCACTCTGGATTTTGTCTGGAATGCCTTTTTCACGCTCGAAAATACATTTAACCGCGAAGATTGCAAACTCGGGCTGGATTTCGTGGCAACGCCCATACACCGAGTCATATAACGTCAAGCAGTCCCATCCGAGCACAAAGTTTCAAGGGCGCTTTGATGGTGAGCGGGCTCGCCGCGGCATTTCACTGAGGCCACGGAATCTATGGAGCGCATGGATATCAATTGCGAAACTTTATGGGTATAAATCTCATAAGCTCTTGATGTGAAAGGTGCATTGACATTTCCAAAGTTGTGCTTTAAATTTTCAATTGCGGAACTTTGTGGGTTTAATGTTGTTATAAACATTTGACGCCAAAGGTCTATTGACTTTTCTAAAGTCTTACATCGGAACATACAACAAGACAAGCCAAATCAACACACTAGCAGACGAGTTGACAAAGCAAGCAGCGAGGTCCAATGAGACGAAGCGTTGCGGTGGTTCATTTGTGCCGTCATGTCACATAAAAAATATTAAGTTTTTTTAACCTACGCCAGAACATCCATGTCAAGACACTAAAGCCAGCCAAAGTAACTACGCTCTTATTTATTTTTTCCACTTTGACTTTTATTCGCGAGGACACATTGAGCCTCTTCATTTTTTTTTTGTTCTCGCTACCCTACCCGCGGGCTGCCAGAGCCAGCCAGAGCGCATACGTTTTTCTCGTATCGCCCCGACCACCGTGCGGTGCACTTCGGTGCGCGTTCGGTTTGCTCTGGCCGAGTGGATTTTCACCGGACAGAGCTTTGGACGCTTTATGGCTAGCAGACGAGACGCCATCACTGTGGGGACTCGAAGGATTGCACCGCATTCCTTGAGCGGGACCTTTTCGGAAAGTCTTGTTTCGCCGCTGTAGGATACTGAGCAGTATGCGTATGGTTCTCAGTGGACCAAGCGTCTCATGTTTTCTTCGGTATTCCTTCCGTAGCCCCATTAGGTGCCCGAAGTAGGCATTAGATTCTGGCCAACATACTTTCCTATGCGTTTTTTTTTTTCATTTCGGTGCCTCCGCCTCACAGAAAAAAAATACATTGTTGCGGCGCAGCGAATTGTCGCATGGTGAAAGTTCGATTTTGATACTTCTTTTGTGGAAAGTAATGGGCGACGGGACGCTTCAGTTGCCGGATGCGTTTATTATATTATTGCGAAAGCAATTATATGGACACTCCAGGCGCATTCCTGCCATCGCCCTCATGTTTCGTATAAAGTCCAAGGGTGATAACAGCGTGACCACGCGCTGCGTGCTGTATGTGCGAGTGAAAGCGTAGTAGGGGAGGTGGAATGGGTGAGCCGACGATGGTGGCTCAGTCTTGTGTGCGTAAAGGAGAAAAGCGGGGAGCAAGCGCGCCGCCTTCCGTCGCGCGCAATACATCGGGGGGAGTGGATGGAATGGGGGCGGAATCTAGGATTCTGTGAATCTATGATTGTGCAACATGTTTATTTGCCTTGTTTGACGTATTATGTACAGTTACTTCTTCTTACATACATAGATTCATTGGGGACATATACGTATATTTAAATGTCTTGTTGCGAGGTTTTGTGTATACATGCAGTGAACTTTGTTTCCAGTGACACTTTTTTGTCCTTTATCAAGCCGTATTTTCGCATTTGGATATCCCATTGTATCTTTGCATTTCTAATGTACGAGGGCGAGTCAAATGAAAGTGAGCCTACCCTAACCGCGCAATAATGGTTCGGTTCATTATCTGCGAGGCATGCGCGTAGGAAAACGGCATGTCTCATTTACAAAAGTGACACGCAGGTGTGAAGATAAATGTTCTTTAATGCTCTCATACACTGGGTTGAATATGGTTGCGTCACATAATGGACACTTCAAAAGTTGAACAGCTCGGTGTGGCGAAGTTTTTGACAGCTGAAGGTGTTTCCAAAACAGAAATTAATCACTATATGAGTGCCGTGTACGTTGAACACTGCATTTCATTGACCACTGTAAAGCGTTGGAGCAAACGGTTCAAAGGACGTTGCAAAGACATTCTAAGACCGGGCCAAAACCATCGTGCAATCACCCCCCACACAATTTCAAAGGTTCATGAGCTGCTGAAACAAGAACGGAGGATAAGCATCGATGAACTGGCAGACCGTCTGAACATCAGTCACGGTTCGGTTCACGCCATAATTCATGAGCTTCTCGGTTATCGGCTCTTTGGTGCGCAATGGATCCCCAAGATTTTTATCCATCGCGAGAAGACGGAGAAGTTTCGCGCTGCCTTGACTCATCTGATCGGGTATCACAATGAGCATGACGACTTCTTGTTTGCAACTGTGATCGGGGATGAATCTTGGTGCCACTCCTACGAGCCTGAAACACGACGGCAAAGCTTACAGTGGAAACATTCGAATTTACCACGCCCAAAGAACGTAAAGGCCATCATTTCCGCTGGAAAGGTGTTGTTGACTTTTTTTTTTCGATCGACAGGGTCCATTACTGATAGAATTTGCTAAATCTTGAGAGGCTATCAATTGTTTCCATTATTGTGAAACGCCAGAACGGCAGCGTGTCGCAATCAAGAACGAACAACGTGGAAAATTGACGAATGGGGTCATCTTGTTCCACAACAATGCCTGTCCCCACGGCGCTTATGTGGTTAATACAAAACGGGCAAAGTTCAAGTGGGAAACGCTGCAACATCCGCCATACAGCTCAGACCTGTCACCTTGCGACTTCTACATTTTGGGGCAACCGAAAAAACAGCTCAAGGGAACCAGATACAGACTTTTTGAAGCAGCAACCCAAGGAGTTTTATAAGACGGGAAACACGTAACTCGTTAGTCAATAAAACAAATGTCTAAATTCTTATGAAGACTACTTTTAAATAAAGTACCCCGTTGTTGGCTCATTCATTTGACTTGCCCTCATATATCTTGCAGAACTCCTGCTTTTTATACGTGCTCTCTGTCGCGACTATAACTTCGGTGCAATTACTCCCGATACACGACAAGGGACAGCTACGCCTGCGTAATACATTGGAACAAGCGACAGCGTCATTGAGATTTTTCACTGGCCATTGCATATATACAAGAATGTAAGCACGGTTCTTGAATGACAAAGTTTCATTAACATATTTGTCCTCAACTTGTTCAGTTCATTGCCTTTTAATTTTTCATATCAGCGGCATGCACTGCTTTCCTGGTTTCGAAGTGATATAGTTCTAAAGTTCGTGTGATATTTTCTTTACTTCACAAATGGACAAAAAACATGGAAGCATTCACGTCAGTTATGTTGGGCACAATTTTTGGCACATACGAGTACATTGTTTTATGAAAAAATACATATTTTACTTGTATTTACAGAGCGTAGCTTTCAAGAATTCGTTTGCAGCGTCTTTGGCAATGACAATTCAGTTATTATTCATGTATTTGATCCCTCGATAGATTGTTTAAGAGGAAGCTTTAGCTCGGGCCCAATCCGATGCGGCCTATTCAAATATTTGTAAAACGCAGAAACGCTTTTCTGAGATAATCCTGCTAATCGGTTTTATTGAAATTGGTTGCATTTGAGAGAGAAAGTTAAATCCTAGTGTCTGTTGGAAACAGAACTTCGATTTAGGGCCTGAATTTTGTTTAAAATATTTTGGAAAATTCGAAAGTTTGAAAAAATAGAAGCACGACGTTTACAAACTAATAGCTATACATGAAGAACAGATATTGTGGTTCTGTAAACGGCATTTATTATAACAGTCAAAGCGGACAGGTTTGCTGTGTCAATTTGTATCTTACGTGAATTGGTTACGTTGTGTACAAAGGTTCTGCAAAAGCCGTATTTCCACAATACTAAATTTTTTTGAGATTCATGTGTAACATATCTATTTTGTCCGCTGTAGATGTACTATTAGATGCAATTCACAGAATTGTGGTATCATTTTTCATTGTTGAGTCACGGAGTTTTAAACTTGATAGTGTCGTTTTGTGAAAATTTTCAATTTGGCCAATATTTAATAAATAATTGACCACCTAAATGAAAAATTCGAAGCCAGTAGTCACTAGAATTAAACTTTTTCTTTTAAATGCAACAAACCTACTCAAATTTGGTGAAGTGGTTGCAGGGAAAAAGGAATTCCCCTTCTACGTGTACTTAAATAGGAGCACCCGAGCTATAGCTTCCTCCTTAAGGAGGAGGCTGAGCTGCAACTTGCAGCTACACACACGCGCACACACACACACGCGCACACACACACACGCGCACACATACACACACGCACACACAGACACACACACACACACACACACACACACACACACACACACACACACACACACACACACACACACACACATATATATATATTGGGCCAGTGGCGTAGCCCCCCCCCCCGAACCAAATTTCTGGCTACGCCACTGAAGTAGGCATTGTGGCAGAGTCTGTGTCCAGCTGCATCCTTTTTAACTTTCTGTCTATACAGCATAGACCACATAGTTGGTACATAGTTCAGTCTATTGATGCACTATCATTAAATAAGCATGCAATATTGCACATGCAAGGTTGCCTGCTTGCTATTGCTAAAGCATTTGCTGGTTATTGCTATGTTGCTCATCAAGTGAACTTGATTTCAACAGCACCACACAGAACATCTGCTTGGCAGTGGTGTAATTTTAATAGTGATTATCAGCCAGCAAGCTCTAAGTTTACAGCTGCCCAGAAATAATTCTATTACTTTGGGTCACTTTCCACGTATTTGGTCAGCGCAGTAAGCAGTTTTCTATTTATTCTGCTTGGTGCTATTCAGGTGAGAATATTTTCAACTAGCAAGTCAAAATTGTAATGCCCCGCAGGGGCGTCTGCGTCAGCAGGCATTTGGTGTGTTGCGACACCACGTACTCGAGCACTTGAGGGTTGGACCCTCCCGTGTGTAGCTGTGTGCGGCTTTGCCGTGTCCAGGGAAAGGGGGATCCTGGGGGTTGAGCCGATGCCGGCCCCCTGGCGGAGGCAACACACCTCTTTAGCCTCTGCTTCACGTAGCCGGCACGCCCGGACTGACCCACCCAGGGGAAATCGGCAGTCGCCTCTTCCTGTCTCTCTCTATCCTCAAACCTTCGTCTTTATCTCTCATTTTTTTATTTTTTTTGTCTTCTCTCTTCCAGTTACTTCCTTTCTCCACGGCGGCAAGGGTTAACCTTGTGTGAATAGCCAACCTAGGTTATTTTCATATTTGGTTATAGTGGTAATGTACAGCTGGCGTTTGCAGGCCGTGTTTCACAGGCCCCGCAGCGTCCCCTTGTAGGACTCCACGATGGGTGGCTGGCGTTACTGCTGAAATTACAATCTCTTATGGCTTCTTCTTTCCCTCCACTACCTGATCGCTCCCTGAAGAGGGCGCGCACCGATGATGTCTTAGAATCGTCAAAAAGAAATTTTTCCTCGATTCCATGTAGTCCACTCTGAAACACCAAACAAACCCGTTCGAACAGTCTCACCATTCCTCGTGTCCAAGTCTCTGACCCAAGTTTTTGGTACCGGTTACAAGGCATCCAGAATGGCCTTGTACGCAAGAAACGGGCGTACCCCAAGGAGGCGTGCTCAGCTGCACACTCTTCATCGTGAAGATGAACACGCTTCGCGCTTCATTACCACCGGCAATCTTTTATTCTGTCTACGTGGACGACATACAAATAGCTTTTAAATCCTGTAACCTCACAGTGTGCGAGAGACAGTTACAGCATGGCCTGAACAAAGTCTCAATGTGGGTAGACAAGAACGGATTTCAGATCAGTCCTAACAAAAGCTCTTGTATGCTTTTTACAAGAAAGAGAGGACTGATCCCAGATCCTTGCTTAGAACTGGGTGGACAACAAATACCCGTAAACAAAGAGCACAAATTTCTAGGTGTTACACTTGACTACAGACTCACTTTCGTTTCCCACATTAAACATCTTAAAGAAAGATGTCTAAAAACGATGAACATAATGAAACTCCTATCCCAGACTGGATGGGGTAGTGACAGGAATTGTTTAATGAAACTCTATAAAAGCCTCATTCAATCACGATTAGACTATGGCGCCGTGATCTATCATTCTGCCGCCCCGAGTGCATTAAAGGTGCTAAACCCTGTCCACCATCTAGGTATCCGCTTAGCCACGGGCGCTTTCAGGACAAGTCCCATTGAAAGTTAATATGCAGAATCGAACGAGTGGTCACTTCATCTCCAGAGAACATACATCAGCCACACATATTTTCTGAAAGTCCACCCTAATCCTCAACATCCGTGTTATAATACCGTTAACGACATGACATATGCTACACTCTTTCATAATCGTCCCTCCAAAAGACAGCCTTTCTCGCTGCGTGTGAGGGAGCTTAGTCATGAAATGCATGTTCCACTCCTCGAGCTTCGCCTAATGCATCCAGCCAAGCTGCTACCTCCTTGGGAGTGGCAGCTGATACAATGTGATATATCTTTCATGCAAGTTACAAAACACGCTCCAGAGATTGAAATCCAAATGCACTTCCGGGAACTCCAGCACAAACACTCCTGCACGGAGTTCTATACAGACGCATCGAAGTCACACGACAGGGTGTCCTATGCAGCCGTCGGTCCATCCTTCTCGGAAACCGATGTACTGCATCCGGAAACTAGTATCTTTACGGCTGAGGCCTACGCACTATTGTCGGCTGTGTGTCGGCTGTGTCATATATACGGACTCCCTCAGTGTTGTGAAGGCCTTGATGTCTTTCTCTAACCACAAAAATCCGGTAATTAATGAAATCTATTCCGTTCTTTGTAAAGCGTATATAGGTAACCAGCATGTCATCATATGCTGGGTGCCAGGTCATAGGGTAATCGAAGGTAATGTTCTGGTGGACCAGATGGCCACGTCAGTTGATATCAGATTCTGCTAATCCCACCGCTGCAGTTCCTGTCACAGATCTGAAGCCCTTCTTATGGAGGAAACTACGGAACCACTGGCAACGCCTATGGGACGCAGAAACAAATAATAAGCTCCACGTGATAAAGCCACAGTTAGGAGTCTGGCCCTCTGTAACAAAATCACGCCTAACAGATGTCCTATTCTGTCGTCTCAGAATAGGACACACATTCGGCACCCATAATTTTCTACTCACCGGAAATGACCCTCCAACCTGCGTTAGATGCGAGGAGAGGCTTACCGTCCTCCACGTCCTCCTGGAGTGCCGGAAAGCCGAATCTGAAAGAATGAAACATTTTCCTTTAGCATACCGGCAGCACATTCCCCTTCATCTAGTAATGTTACTCGGCCCAGAACCGCTATTTGACGCCAACGCAGTCCTAAGTTATCTGAAAGATGTTGTGTTGCATGTTGTTAGCCCCACATGTTCGTAGCGTCTCCTCTCTTCAGAGGATGGCGCTGTAATAGTTCTTTCGTATAGCACGTGCCTCTAGGCCCTTGTGTTTCAAGGGCTCCGGCGAGGCAACAATGCTCCAGGTATTTTTACCATCTCATATATTTTCTATTCTGCGTCATTCTTTTACGATGG